>NC_091802.1:12753181-13056212 GCF_041296235.1 Equus asinus
CTCAGGGCCAGTCTTCCTCAGCAAAAAAGAGGAGGATTGGCGGCAGATATTAGCTCGGGGCTAATCTCCCTCAAAAAAAAAAAGAAGACCAATTTACTCAACACTTTTATACTGCTGCTTATATGCCAGGCACTGTTCTAAGTATTTAACAAATATTAACAAATTTAATCCTCATAACAGCCCAATGGAGCGGTTACTATTATTATTATTATTATTATTATTATTCCATGTGTGATGAGGAAACTGAGGCACATAGAGGATAAGTAATTGGCCCACACTTCTGCAGCCATAAGCAGAGCTGGGATTTGGGCCGGGGTGACGTCTCCAGGGCCTGTGCTCCTGAGGATTCCATGTCACCCTAGGCCAGAGGCTCCTGCCCCACTGCCTGTTCGCGAATCAGTTATCAACAATTTACAGACAAAGTTGCCTATGTGTTAGGGGCCCTGAAGAGGAGGGAAAGAAAAGTAATAAAGTGCAGGTGCTTATCCTTGAGTTAGTCTGAGACGAAAGAAACCACTGTGTCTTTAGAAGTGGAGCTCTGGAGCTGTGGAGAGGCAGAACGCTAGAAAGGCTGCACCGAGAGGCAAGACCACAAGAAAGGATCTAGCAGCGTGCTGTGAGCGGTTACTGTTAGAAGTAAGTATGCCCGGGTGTTTGTCATTTGTGGGGTTGTAAAAACACGTTTTGTGTGGGGCCGACTGAGGAATGCATACTCCAAGTAGGAAGTGGAAGGACCTTTCTTAGTGCAGAATGTCACCGGGCACTGGAGTGTCCCAAGATCAAACTCGTTCAGGTCTGGGGTGAGACAGCTGACACAAATGGGAAGAAAAGGCACAGTAGGTCACAGTGAGAAGTGGCTCGAACTTTGGACTTCACCGTGAATTTTTCACAAAAGAGCAGAAGCTGAGGTACAAGGAATAGGAGTGGGCGCCCTGGGGAGGGGCTGGGGGAGGGGAGTAACCGAGGGGACCGGGGGCTGCCTTGCCCCTCTCACTGGGGAATCCCTATGCTTCTTGGTGGACAGCTCACAGTCCCTAAACAGCCCTAAGCCTGGCAGCCCCGAGTACCCCAGGGAAACCGAAGCATGGAGGAATAGCACTTACAGAGGGAGGGAGGGAGTTTCCAGGGCCTAAGGCTCTTCTCATTCTGCAGCCCCGAAAGATGATTTAGGTCACCATCCCATCCAGATGGGTGGGAGGGGCAGTGGTAAGGATTTCCCCGGTCTCCAACCCCTGATTTTTACTTCCCCCGAATTCCCTTACCTGTTAGCCAGAAAGTACCCAGAATCCTAGACAATTGCTTGGGTTCCTCCCTTTTCTTTTTCCTGAGGAAGATACACCCTGAGCATACATCCATGCCAATCTTCCTCTACTTTTTAGTATGTGGGCCACTAGCACAGTGTGGCTGCTAACAGAGCAGTGTAGGTCCACTCCCAGGAATTGAGCCCAGGCTGCACAGATCTTAACTGCTAGGCCGCTGGGGCTGGCCCTAGGATTCCTCTTTTGAAGACCCTACAGCAGCATTTAAATACTAATGTTGGTATGGATAGGAGGGTGGAGACCAAATCCTCAAAGCCTTGTGAGGACTGGGCTGGCCTTGGGGTAGGCACCGTGGAGGCCCTTAATCCGTGAAACATTGTGCACGGGATGAACCCTTCTTACTGATTTCCATGACTTAACCCGCATCTGTGTGGAAGAAGGTCGTCACACTTGAAGGTGACTATCTTCCAGCATTGGCCTCTGCTCCCGCAGCAGCCCCACCTTCCCCTCTGCCTCAGGAAACTTGTACTCATATCTCAGAGAAGGAGGTGAACCTAGGTCAGCCTGAGTCCTTATCTTGCTTATCTTAGACCTGCTTCAACCTGGCTCCTCCGGATCCAGGACCCCTCCCTCCCTGTGGGTGGTTGTAAAGGGCCACAGCCTTACCCCTCCTTTCAGTGTGATTGTCTCCAGTCCAGGGCCTGGTTTTGACAACTCACCCAGGGAGAGGGCAAACCCAGCCCAACAATATAACTTACCTGTCAGGCAGGTTTAACATCACTCCCCTCTCCCAAATACACACTTCTATGGGGCAAAGTCACGCCAACTAGTTAGTGGCTCAGAGTTCACACCATTTGGCCACAACACTACTGATAAAAGGGAGTCATTCTGCCAGTCAGTCCTTCGTGTGGATTACTTGGTTTGGGTTTGCAGTTAGGGGTGAATTTGGAAAATTAAGATTCTGCATTGTGTTTTCCAATCAGTCTTAGAGATTTACTTATTAATTTGCATTTGTTTGTTTTTACAAGAAGGAATACCTTTAGAGAGGTTCTTGAGAACCCACAGAGGTTTTTATATTGGCAGAGTTAATTAGAGATAGACCAGTGATGTCACAGAGGCTTGATAACGACCTGGTCCTGGGTCAAGTCAACCTCTTATGATTCACGCAGTTTACGACTTGGGTGAACAAGGACAGTTTTCTATGTCAAACACTCAAGCAAATGTAGATTCCTGTAACTTTCCTAGGCTCGAGGTTACAAACGAACAATTCTTAGAAGTATGAAAACAACTCTTTCTAATATTGATGAAAAGCTCTTTGGCACTTTTAGAAAACAAAAAGAAACTGAAACCCAGTTCTAGCAGGATGAGATAAAGAATAAGCAAAGATTTAACTTACATTTTATGGCCCTAGGAGGTAAACATTTCCTCACCTGGTCTCTTACCCTTCTGAAAAATGAAGACTAATGACTTGCCCGGGCTTTGCATGCCCTGCATCAGAGGGATTTGGTTTATAGGTTTTTTAATTCCGCAGGGTGAGGTGGATTTTCAGATGAAAGGGGTTGAGATGCTGAAGTGAGAAGAGGTGAGATAAGGTAAAGAGTGGAGTGAAAGGGGGCTCCTCCATTCCCATCGGAAGGAAAAGAAACACGTCAGTCGCTCTAATTCTCTGCTGTTAACCAGGCGAAGATGAATGCGGCTGGCCCCCTGCCTGCTTTTGCTACACTATGCCACAAATAATGGCTGTTTCAGAAGCTTTTCCTGTTTTAAGGCCCGGGGGTTGGAGCTTGCTTCTTTTCACAGTACCTACATCTGGCACCAGAGGGAGGCCTGGAGGGGAAGGGAGCCTCCCCAAGCCCTGCTGTCTTTCAAGGAGGGAACAAACTACAGACACTCATCTTGGGTGTCTTCCCAGGCGGGGGAGCGGGGTAAGGAGGAGGCTGCCCCCTCATCATCCTCCTCCTCCTCGCGCTATTGCTTGTCTCCTTTTAAGGGCATTTATTTTGTTTCTGTTCTGACAAACAAATAATAAGCTTTTCCGTGGAGGACTGGACAATCAGAGGAACTTCAAGGCGGGGCTGGGGGGTGGGGGGTGCTGTTCCTGCTTTCTGTACAGTTTTGTAAGGCGGAAAGGAAGGAAGATGGAAAAGATAGGCTTGGAAAACTTAACTGTGCATCCCTGAGCTGGTTTTATATTGCCATTAAATGAACATAGCAGTTTACCACTGTCGCGCAGGAGCGCTCCCCTGTAGCTGAAAGGGAGGTTGGAACAGTAACCGTGGAGACTAAGTGAAGGTGACATGGCACCCCTAAAAGCAGCATTCCGGGGCTGGAATGCTGAATCCAGAAGTGAAGAAGACAGGCAGTGTGAGGAGGTTCAGAAGTTAGACTTTATTTGAGCTTTTGACATTCAACTAAATCATTGAGTTTCTAAGACATAAAGAAGCAATCCCAATATATTACGTGGTCCCATTTATATGAAATATTCAGAAGAGCCAAATTTCTAGAAACAAAGTGGATGAGTGGTTACCTGGGGCTGGGCTGGGGTGGAGGATGGAGGGTGACTGCTAATGGGTACAAAATTTCTTTCAGGGATGATAAAAACGTTCTAAAATTAGATTATGGTGGTAAAACAGTCAAATTGTACACTTTAAGAGGTGAGATTTATGGTATGTGAATTATATCTCAATAAAGCTATTAAGTAAAATCTCCCTCCATCCCCCAAGAAAAGCAAATTCCAGCTCTAACTATAGTTAAGGAGGAAGATATCCCCACTGAGGTTGAGGTTGTAGATGAAACAGGATTGACTGTGAGTTGATGGTTGTTGAATGTGGGTGATGAATACTTGGGGGTTCATTATATTATTCTCTCGACTTTGGTACATGTTTGACAATTTCCATAATAACAAGTCAAATAAAATGTTTAAAATGAAAACACACAAAAAACACCTAAAAATGCTGCGAGAAATGAAAGGACAGAAAATGGATGATGGTAAAATCTAAAACTCATGGATACCACCTGAGAGGAGGGTCATCTCAGATGTCAGGAAAAATGAAAGGGGTAGGTCCTGTTGTGGTCATTTAGAACCTGGCCAGTCAACACAGAGAAATCTAGACGGTCCGTAGCTGATCATGTACATCCTCATCGATTTTTCTTTTCTTCATTCAAGTATTATTTTATAGATACGAAAAATGGGCAGGAGAATGGAGAGGTGAGAATTATTTCTATCTTTTTTGAGATGAAATAAAGATTTTACAACAATTACTCTGAGTTTTTTAAAAAAAAATCACACCATATGCGGGGGCTTGCCCCGTGGCCAAGTGGTTAAGTTCTCTCGCTCCGCTGCAGGCGGCCCAGTGTTTCGTCGGTTCAAATCCTGGGTGCGGACATGGCACTGCTCATCAAACCATGCTGAGGCGGCGTCCCACATGCCACAACTAGAAGGACCCACAACGAAGAATATACAACTATGTACTGGGGGGATTTGGAGAGAAAAAAGAAAAAAAATAAAATATTAAAAAAAAATCACACTATATGAAAAGATGTACACAATGAAAAGTGGGTCTCCCTCCATGGTGGACCCCAAGTTTTATTCCCCAGAGACGATCACCATCGCCATCAGCTGTTCTTATAAACGCAGAATATGTGTGTGTGTTTGTGCGTATATATGGGTATATAGGTGGGGTATTCTCCTTTGCATCCTGCTTTTTTTTTTTTATTAAAGGGAATTTAATGGTCGCTTTTAAAATATCGCTAAGATACCCCCTGCCTCCAGGGGTGTATCAGATGGTGATTTTCAGTGACCAAAGAGAAATGTCAGCCCTAGATCAAATAGTCTCTAAATTCAGGCAAAGGCCAGTTCTCTCCTTGCCTTCCATGAAAGAACAACAGGCCCCACGGGGAGCCTGAGATCAGGTTGGAGGCAGGGCGAGGAGAAGAAAGGAGCAGAGCGTGGGAAAGAGGAGCGTGGGAAAGTCAGATTCACAGTCGGATTTGGGTGCTCTGAATCTGACTGTCCACAGCCTTGTTGCTTTCCCTCCATGGATGTGTTTGAACTCTGGGAGAAAGGTGCAATCCAGTTCTGAATTTGTAGACCCTATTTGCCCTTTCTATTATTGCAGGAATTTCCAGACACAACCTGCACACTGAAGTTTGCCCTGGTCCTGCGGGAAATGCCCGTGTACCCCGGATGGGGTGTGTGCACCTGTGTGAGAAGGTTGCCCTAGTTGGGAGGGCTTTTCCTTCATTCTGAGATTCTTCCTTCCTTCCTTTCTTCTTTTCTTTCTTTTTTTCACAAAAAGATGTCAATAGAGTTTTTTCCTTTAAAGGTCTTTATTGACAAAATTAAAGACAACAAATATTTGTATTGGAAAAAAATTTTCAGTGAGTCTTTGGCTTCACGATGGATTTCATGAATACTAAAATGAAGAACAATAAGTTGGGAACCACTGTGTTATCATATGGGGGCCCCCTTTGTCAACACCACCTCTCCACACTGTTCCTACAGACTAGACGAGCTGCCCTCTCCCCATTCCTATTTGTGGAAATTCTCACCATCGAGGTTCCGTTGAGAATGCCACTCCTGTAAGCACAGAGAAGTTAATAAGAGAAAAGAGACACCTCAGAGACATACCCTAGGAGGGTGAGAATGATGAAGACTGTATTACAAGATAGTGGAAAGGGGGACAGTGGAAGGATTACTTAATAAATGAATGTTCTTGGGAAATACAAGTAGCTGACACATAGGGAAAAAGCGCTCTCCTTGACTACGTATCCAAAAAAGGCAAATGAAAACATCAGTGGGGTACCGTTTGGTAACTATGAAAAGGAAAAAATATTTTACAGATATTTTGGCTGATAAAATTCAGTGAAAGTCTCCAACTCTGCAGCCATAAATTGGTTGATGAAAGAGGATTCAATTACCAGCAGAGGAAAAGAAACGCTGGGTGGGTAAAAACAAGAAGGGCCCATTACAGAGGTTTTAAACTTTTGGCCTTTTTTTTTGGTCTGGGTAAATTCCCAGCAATAGAATTATTGGTGAAAACGTAGGCTCTTGAGATGGACTGCCAAATTTCTTTCCCAAATGGTGATCCTGATTTACCCTCCCATTAGTACAGGGGGATGCCCAGGCCAGCATTCAAAAACAAGCTTCGAAAATTAAAGTTAAAATACCTCTGAGCCAAGTGAAAAAGAGCAACAGGACTATGGATATGGCTAAGCAAACTGTGGAGTTCGTGGGAACTGGAGGAGGCCAGGAGTCCACTCCTGGCTCTGGGTTCTGGTCTTGTCTTAGACATTAAACTGATCCATGATTGGAACTCCAGGTTTTGTGCCTCATTTTGTGCCTCATTTTGTGCATCTGCTAAATGAGAGGCTTGGACTAATTGATTTTTTTTTTTTTTTTTTTTTTTTTTGCTGAGGAAGATTCGCTTTGCACTAACATCCATGCCAATCTTCCACTTTTTTTATATGTGGGCTGCCAGCACAGCATGGCCACTAACAGAGTGGTGTAGGTCTGTGCCTTGGAACCGAACTGGACCACTGAAGCAGAGTGTGCCAAACTTAACCAGTCCAGGGGCTGGCCCTGGACTAATTGATTTTTTTTTTTTTGAGGAAGATTAGCCCTGAGCTAACTGCTGCCAATCCTCCTCTTTTTGCTGAGGAAGACTGGCCCTGAGCTAACGTCCGTGCCCATCTTCCTCTACTTTATATGTGGGATGCCTACCACAGCATGGCTTGCCAAGCGGTGCCATGTCCGCACCCAGGATCTGAACCGGCAAACCCTCGGCCGCCAAAGCAGAACATGTGCACTTAACTGCTGTGCCACAGGGCCAGCCCTGGACTGGTTTTTAAGGTCTCTTGTGGCATTAATATTTTATAACTCTATAATCACAGTTTCTTTACAGCTTTCAAAGGTCTGGCACATTTAACAGCTGACATTTATTTGTTACTAAGAGCCAGGACAAGTTGGTACCCAGTGGAAGGGGTCCTGAGCAGGGAGAAGTACATGAAATGTCTGGTGTCAGCCCACAGAGGATCAGCCTTGTTCATTGGTACATGTAAGACCTCCTTTGGGGACAACCACAATTACCTGGGGAGTACTTTGCCTGGAGTTGTGGGTCTACATTGGGAGGCTGGGGGCAAGAGCCAGAGAGTGTGTTATGTCAACATGCCCCAACCCTAACCCACCTTCCCCAGCCCAACTTTCCCACCTGTCAGTAGAACCACTTGGCCTCCTAGTCACCCTGGCTCAAACCTCAGTGTTATTTTTGACTCCTTGCTTCTTTTATCTGGTCATGGCTACAGCTAGCAAGCCCTGCCAGCTTTTTCATTCAACAGATATTCTCAAGCTTCCACTTACTCAGCCCACACTGATTTCTTTCCTCTTACAGCATTTATTTTTGGCACACCCCGTTTGGCACTTGACTGCACTGTTCGCCTGACATTTGTGCTCCTGTGTCTTCATTTCACCTCGTCTGTAACTCCTAGGCGAGGATGGCATCTCACACCTCGTTGTAACTTCCCCAGTAGCTACCTCACAGTCCTGCACATCATGCAGGCACTCATTCATTTACATATATATACTTTTTGGGGAGGTGGGGAGTTATATTTGCTCTTTTTTTTTCTTATTGTGGAAACTTTGGTTTATAGCATTGTATAAATTTCAGGTGTACATTATTAGAGTTCGATTTCTGTGTAGTTTACATCATGTTCACCACCCAAAGACTAATTACGATCCATCACCACACACATGTGCCACACACCCTTTTGCCTTCCCCCTATATATAGAGCCTCCCCTGTAATCAGTATCCCTCACCAGAGGGGTGCATTTGTTACAATAATGAAGCTACATTGACGCATCGTCATCACCCCTTGTCTACACTGAGGTTCACTCTTGGTGTTGTACATTCTATGGGTTTGGACAAATGTTTCAGGATGTGCATCCACCATTATAGTATCATCCTGAATAGTTTCACTGCCCTGAGAATCCTGTGTTCTGCCTATTTATCCCTGTCTTCCCTCTAATCTCTGGAAACCAGTGATCTTTTTGCTGTTTCCATGGTTTTGCCTTTTCTAGAATGCCATATAGTTGGCATCATACGGTATGTAGCCTTTTCAGATTGGCTTCTTTCACTTGGTAATACTCATTTAAGTTTTCTTTATATCTTTTCATGCCTCGATAGCTCATTTCTTCCTAGTGCTGAATAATATTCCATTGTCTGGATGTGCCTTGGTTTATTTATTCTTTCACCTACTAAAGGAATCTTGGTTGGTTCCAAGCCTTGGGAATTATGAATAAAGCTGCTATAAACATCCATGCGTAGGTTTTTGTGTGGACATAAGTTTTCAATTCCTTCAGTAAATACGAAGAGTGTGATTGCCGTATGGTAAGAGTATGTTTAGTTTTTTAGGAAACTGCTAAACTGTCTTCCAAAGTGGCTGTACCGTTCTGCACTCCACCAGCAGTGAAGGAGAATTCCTGCTGCTCTGCATCCTTACCAGCATTTGTATTTGGCCCTTCTAATAGATGTGTAGTTTGCTTTAATTTGCATCTCATTGTGGCTTTAGTCTGCATTTCCATAATGACATACGATGTGGAGCATCTTTTCATATGCTTACTTGCCATTTGTATCTCTTCTTTGGTGAGGTGTCTGTTAAGACCTTTGGCCCGTTTTTTAATGGGGTTGTTTATTTTCTTATTGTTGAATTTTAAGAGTTTTTTGTACATTTTGGATAACAGTCCTTTATCAAATATATCTTTTGCAAACATTTTTCTCCCATTCTGTCGCTTGTTTTTTCATTCTTTTGACAGTATCTTTCACAGACCAGAAATTTTAATTTTAATGAAGTCTGGCTTATAAATACTTTCTTTCATAGTTTGTGCCTTTGGTGTCATATCTTAAAAGTCGTCAACAAACCCAAGGTCATCTAGATTTTCTCCTGTGTTATCTTCTAGGAGTTTTATGGTTTTGCATTTTACATTTAGGTCTGTGATCCATTTTGAGCTAGTTTTTGTGAAGAGTTTAAGGTCTGTGTCTAGATTTATTTTTTTACAATTGGATATCCCATTGTTCCAACACCATTTCTTGAAAAAACTATCTTTCTCCGTTATATTGCCTTTGCTCCTTTGTGAAATGTTAGTTGGCTGTATTTATGTGGTTCAGTTTCTGGGATCTTTATGCTGTTCCATTGATCTATTTGTCTAGTTTTTCACCAGTCCTACAATGTCTTGATTACTGTGGCTTTATAGGTGGTATTGAAGTCTGGTAGTGTCAGTCTTCCAACTTTGTTCTTTTCCTTCACTACTGTGCTGGCTCTTCTGGGTCTTTTGTCTCTCCAGATAAACTTTAGAATCAGTTTGTCGATATCTACAAAATAACTGGCTGGTATTTTTATTGAGATTGCATGGAATCTGTAGATCAAGTTAGGAAGAACAGACATCTTGACAATATTGACTCTTTCTATCCATGAACATAGAATATCTCTCCATTTATTTAGTTTTTCATTGATTTCTTTCAACAGAATTTTGTAGTTTTCCTCATACAGATTTTGTTCATATTTTATTAGACTTATACCTAAGTATTTCATTTTGGGGGAGTGTTAATGTAAATGATATTGTGTTTTACCTGCAAATTCCACTTGTTTATTGCTGGTATATAAGAAAGTGATTGACTTTTGTATATTAACCTTGTATCCTGCAACCTTGTTATAATTGCTTATTCATTCCAGGAGGTTGCTTTTTTTTGTCAATTCTTTCAGATTTTTCTGCATAAAGAATCATGTCAACTGTGAACAAGGACAGTTTTATTTCTTCTTTCTCAATCAGTACACCTTTTATTTCTTTTTCTTGTCTTACTGCATTAGCTAAGATTTCCATTATCATGTTGAAAAGGAATGGGGAGAAGGGACACCCTTGTCTTGTTCCTCATCTTAGTGGGAAAGTCTCTAACTTCTCATTATCAAATATGAAGTTAGCTGTGGGGTTTTGAAGATATTATTTATCAAGTAGAGGAAGTTGCCCTCTAATCCTTGTTTACTAAAAGTTTTTATCATGAATGGAAATTGGATTTTATCAAACGCTTTTTCTGCAGCTCTTGGTAAGATCATGTGATTTTTCTTCTTTAGCTTGTTGATGTGATGGATTACATTAATTGATTTTCAGATGTTGAACTAGCTTTGCATACCTGGGATAAATCCTACTTGGTCATAATGTATGATTCTTTTTATACATTTTTGGATTCAATTTGCTAATATTTTGTGGAGAATTTTTACATCTATGTTCGTGAGAGATACTGGTCTGTAATTTTCTTTTTTTTTAATGTCTTTGTCTGGTTTTGGTATTAGGGTGATGCTGGCCTTAGAAAATGAGTTATATTCCCTCTGTTTCTATCACATGAAAGAAATTATAGAGAATTGGTATAATTTCTTGCTTAAATGTTTGGCAGAATTCACTAGTGAACCCATCTGGTGATTTTTGCTTTGGATGGTTATTAATTATTGATTCAATTTCTTTAATAGATACAGGCCTATTCAGATTGTCTGTTTCTTCTTTTGTGAGTTTTGGAAGATTGTGTCTTTCAAGGAGTTGGTCTGCTTCATCTGGGTCATCAAATTTGTGGGCATAGATTGTACACAGTATTCGTGTATTGTCTTTTTAATGTACATGGTATCTGCAGTGATGTTCCCTCTTTCATTTCTTTTTTTTTTTAAGATTTTATTTTTTCCTTTTTGCCCCCAAAGCCCTCTGGTACATAGTTGTATGTTCTTAGCTGTGGGTCCTTCTAGTTGTGGCACGTGGGACGCCCCTCAGCATGGCTGGATGAGTGGTGCCATGTCCGCGCTCAGGATTCGAACCGACGAAACACTGGGCCGCCTGCAGCGGAACGCGTGAACTTAACCACTTGGCCATGGGGCTGGCCTCTCTGTTTCATTTCTGACATTCGTAATTTGTGTGCTCTCTCTTCTTTCCTTAGTTAGCCTGGCTAGAGGCTTATCAATTTTATTGATCTTTTCAAAGAACCAGTTTTTGGTTTCATTGATTTTTTCTATTAATTATTTGTTTTCAATTTCATTGCTTTCTGCTCTCATTTTTATTATTTCTTTTCTTCTGCTTATTTTCAATTTAGTTTGCTCTTCTTTTTCTAGCTTCCTAGGGTGAAAGATTAGATTATTGATCTTACATCTTTCTCCTTTTAATGTATGCATCAATGCCTTAAATTTTCCCCCAAGCATTGTTTTCACTGTATCCCACAAATTCTGATAAGTTGTGTTTTAATTTTCATTTAATTCAAAAAATATATATATATAATTTTTGAGGAAGACTGACCCTGAGCTAACATCCATGCCCATCTTCCTCTGCTTTTTATATGTGGGGCTCCTGCCACAGCATGACTTGCCAAGTGGTGCCACGTCTGCACCCGGGATCCGAACTGGCGACCCCCAGCCTGCCAAGTGGAACGTGCACACTTAACCACTGTGCTACCAGGCTGGGCCCAAATTCAAAATATTTTTAAAAATCTTGTGAGATTTCTTCTTTGACTCATGTGTTATGTAGAAGTGTGTTGTTTATTCTCCACATATTTTGGAATTTTAAAGTTAACTTTGTGTTATTGATTTCTAGTTAATTCCATTGTGGTCTGACAGCAAACATTTTATGATTTCTGTTCTTTTGAATTTGTTAAGTTGTGTTTTACAGCCTAGAGTGTGGTCTGTCTTGGTTGAATGTTCCATGTGAACTTGAGAAGAATGTGTATTCTGCTGTTGTTGCATGAAGTAGTCTATAGATGTCCATTATATCCAGTTGATTGATGGTGCTGTTGAACTCAACTATGTCCTGACTGATTTTCTGTCTGCTGGATCTGTCCGTTTCTGGTAGAGGGGAGCTGAAGTCTCCCACTAAAATAGTGGATTCATCTATATCTTCTTGCAGCTCTATCACGTTTTTGCTTCATGTATTTTAATGTTCTGTTGTTAGGAGCACGCACATTAAGGACTGTTATGTCTTCTTGGAGAAGTGAACCCTTTAGCATAATTATATAATGACCCTCTTTGTCCCTGATAACTTTCCTGGCTTTGAAGTCTGCTCTATCTGAAATTAATGTAGCTACTCCTGCTTTCTTTTGATTAGTGTTAGCTTGGTATATCTTTCTCCATCCTTTTGCTTTTAATCTATGTGTGTCTTTTTATTTAAAGCGGGTTTCTTGTAGACAACACATAGTTGGGTATTGTTTTTTGATAGACTCCGACAAACTCTGTCTTTTGATTGGTTCGTTTAGATCATCGATATCTGAAGTGACTATTGCTATAGTTGGATTAATATCTGCCATATTTTTTACTGTTTTCTATTTGTTGCTCCTGTTATTTGTTCGTATTTCTGTCTTCCACTCTTTTTCTAACTTTTGTGATTTTAATTGAGCATTTTATATGTTCCATTTATTAGCATATCAGTGGTTACCCTAAAGTTTGCAATGTACATTTACAACTAATCCAAGTCCACTTTCAATAACACTATACTTCTTCCTGGGTAGTATGAATACCTTATAATAACAAAACAATACTAATTCCACCCTCCCATCCCTTGTATCATTGTTGTCATTCATTTTTCACTATATATATACACACACATATATATAAACACATTATTGAATGCGTTGTTGCTATTATTATTTTGAAAAAACGATGATCTATTAGGTCAATTAAGAATAAGAAAAATAAAAGGTTTTATTTTACTTTCACTTATTCTTTCTTCAGTGCTGTTCTGTTCTTTGTGTAGATCTGAGTTTCTGAGCTGTATTATTTTCTTTCTCTCTAAAGAACTTCTTTGAACACTTCTTGCAAGGCAGCTCTTCTGGCAGCAAATTCCCTCAGTTTTTGTTTGTTTGAGAAAGTCTTTATTCCTCCATCACTTTTTTTTTATTTTTTTCCTTTTTCTCCCCAAAGCCCCCTAGTACACAGTTGTATATTCTTCGTTGTGGGTCCTTCTAGTTGTGGCATGTGGGACGCTGCCTCAGCGTGGTTTGATGAGCAGTGCCATGTCCGCACCCAGGATTTGAACCAACGAAACACTGGGCCGCCTGCAGCGGAGCGCGCGAACTTAACCACTCGGCCACAGGGCCAGCCCCCTTCTTCACTTTTGAGGGATAATTTTGCAGGGTACAGAATTCTAGGTCTGTGGGTTTTTCCCTCAGCATCTTAAATGTTTCATTCCACTCTCTTCTTGCTTACATGGTTTCTGAGGAGAAGTTGGATGTAATTCTTATCTTTGGTCCGCCACAGACTTTTCCAGGATTTTTTCTTTATCTTTGATTTTCTACAGTTTGAAAATGATATGCCTAGGTGCAGGCTTTTCTTTTTGTGGATTTTTTTTTCTTTTGTATTTATCCTGCTTGATCTTCTCTCAGCTTCCTGGGTCTCTGGTCTGGTGTCTGACATTAATTTGGGGAAATTCTCAGTCATTATTTTTTCAAATATTTCTTATGTTCCTTTATCTTTTTCTTCTCCTGGTATTCCCATTACACACATGTTATACCTTTTGTAGTTGTCCCACAGTTCTTGGATATTCTTTTCCTTTTTTTTTAGCCTTTGTTCTCTTTGCTTTTTGGAGTTGGAGGTTTCTATTGAGATATCCTCAAGCTCAGAGAGTCTTTCCTCAGCTATGTCCAGTTTACTAATAAGCCCATCAAAAATATTCTTCATTTATGTTACAGTGTTTTTGATGTCTTGTGTTTCTTTTTGGTTATTTCTTGGAATTTCCATCTCTCTGCTTACATTGCCCATCTGTTCTTGCATCCTGTCTACGTTATTCACTGCAGCCCTTAGCACATTAGTCATAGTTTTTAAAATTCCTGGTCTGATCATTCCAAGATCCCTGCCCTGTCTGGTTCTGATGCTTGCTCTGACTTCAAACTGTGTTTTAGCCTTTTAACATGCCTTGTAATTTTTTTCTTTTTCTTTTTTTAAAGATTGGCACCTGAGCTAACATCTGTTGCCAATCTTCTTCTTTTTTTTCTTTCTTTTCTTCGTCTTCTTCTCCCCAAAGCCCCCCAGTACATAGTTGTACATTCTAGTTGTGAGTGCCTCTGGTTGTGCTATGTGGGATGCCGCCTCAGCATGGCCTGACGAGTGGTGCCATATCCATGCCCAGGATCTGAACCAGCAAAACCTTGGGCCGCTGAAGTGGAGCACATGAACTTAACCACTCTGCCACGGGGCCAGCCCCCTTGTAATTTTTTCCTGATACCTGGACATGATGTCCCGGGCAAAAGGAACTACCATAAGTAGGCCTTTAGTAATGTGGTGGCAAGGTGGGTGGGAGGTGGAGCATTCTATAGTCCTACGATTAGGTTTCAGTCTTTTAGCGAGCCTATGCCTCTGGATTGTGAACTTCACAAGTGTTTCTTAGATTTTTTCTCTCCCTTTGGGTGGGACAGGATGGCTATAGTGGGCTGGAGTTGGATACTTCCCTTTTTCCATGTGGAAGGCTACAGCTGGCTAGAGTTGGGTATTTCTCTTCCTCCAGGTTAGGCTTGGATAAAACCCCAGCAGGTTAGGCTCTGGTTAACTAGTTTCTCCTAAGGGCAGACCTTGTTAAGAAGAACAGAGTGCTCTGGCATATTTCAACGTGGTTCCTTTTCCCATCCTCCTGCTGGAAGTACAAGGGGATTTTTCTCTGATAGTTACTGTGAAAACCTGGTCAAGCTCCTGAAGGTAAAATTCATAAAGGCGTGGAGTCCCCATTCCCCCTTGACTGGGTCCCCTGGAGTTTTTAACTCTCGGACTTGTCCACACTGAGCCTCCAGCAATTCATCAATTAAAGGTCAGGCTTTCCTACCCGGCACTGGTTCCCATGGAGGTTTCTGCTCCAGCATGTTGTGATTCTCTGTATTCGCCTGTCTCTCCAACTTTGGGGGCAGTGGTTTGCTCTGTGACCTCACTTTTCTTACTGATCTCAGAAGAATTGTTGATTTTTCAGCTTGTTCAGCTTTTTACTTGTGGTTAGGATGGAGTGGCGACTTGCAAGCTCTTAACGTGTGGAACCAGAAACCGGAACAGATTACAGTTTTAAATAATGCGTTCTCTGCATTATTTATTATCACTTCCTTGCTCTATCATAACCTTTTTCCCTGCCTGAATTCATCTATTTCTTTCCTAGATTTCAGAATTTTTTGAAATTTAATTTTTAAACTAACCAATACATTTTTGTAGTATAGAAAGCAAAAGAACAAAAGGGCAGTAGTTCCCAGTTTTCCTCCCTGGAGTAAGGATCTCAGTCCTTCCAGGGATAGTCTGTGCGTAGTCAATCAAAATGTGGGAGCATTCTCTCTCTGTTTTTGTTCGTTTGTTTTTTGTTACACAACTGGCAGTGTTTGGTAAACTCTATTCGGAACCTTGTTTTTATTTTTAAGGTAATTCCAGATTGGTTTATAAAGAGCTTCTTCATTCTTAGTCATGGCTACTGGGTGTCTCATTTCATGGATGTGTCATAATTTATTTAACCACTTCCCTATGAATCCATTTAGACGGTTTCATACCACTTGATGTTATGAATAATGTTGCACTAAGTAACCTCGTACACTTGTAATTTTGCACGCAATAAAGTCTACGTATAGAATACATTCTTAGAAGTGGAATTGCCCCGTCAAAAGGTGCATGCATTTTTAACTGGAAAAATTTGCTCTCCCTGGAATTTGTACCAATTTGCGCTCCTGCAGCAATAAGCAAGTGCTCATTTCCCCACCCACCTCACCAACAGAGTTTTATCTTTACCAATGAGCTAGGTGAAAATGTGCCATTTGTGGCCAAAAAAGTTTATACCATACTCCATATAAGATAATCCATACTGGAGAAAAATCATATAAACACAGTGAATGCCAGAGGGTTTTCAAAGGGAAATTAGAACTCATTAGGTATCATTGAGTTCATAGTGGAAAAAACCTTATAAATATAAGGAATGTGGGAAAGCTTTTTAGGTAGCGATCTTGACTAGTTCAACATCAGAGAATTCACGGTGGAGAAATGCCATAGGAATGTGATAAATGTGGAAACTTTCTGGAGGAGTTCATACATTGTTCAACATCAGGTAATTCATCTGGGAGAAACCCTGTGAGTGTACTGAGCATGACAGAGCCTTCGGCTACAGCTTAGGTCTCATTGAACATCAGTGAATTCACACCACAAAAAACCCCATGGATCTAAGGAATGTGGGGAAACATTTAGACATAATTCAGCCTTACCCATCCAGGGACTTCATGTTAGAAGAGAAACCTTTTGCATGTAATGACTGTGGAAAAGCTTTTCCTCAGAGCCCACATCTTATTTACATCACTGAGTCTACTCATGAGAGAAACCCTATAATTTATTGAATGTGGTAAAACCTTTAATCAGAGCTTGAGTCTTATTCAACATCAAAGAATTCATTCTGGAGAGAAATCCTGTGAAATGTCCTAAGTGTTGGAAGGCCTTCATTAGAGTTCATACCGTATTCGACCCCAGAGAATTCATCCAGGAGAGAAACTATTTGGATGTAATAAATGTGGAAATGCTCTCTGACTTGGGTCAAGCTTTACAACAGCATCAAAGAATTCACTTCAGGGAAGAATTCTATGAATGTAATGAGAATGAGGATGCCTTCAGCCAGACTGACACCTGGGAATCTACTTGGCGAAAGAAGAGATGATAAAAATGCGAGCAATTTGAATGTGCCTGTGTATTTATCTTGTGGTACAAAGTTGCAAGCTGATCCCTGTATGCGGCTCCTTGCTTCATACCTTTCTTGTGCGAATAATTGATCAAATGGTAAATCTGGAGGAAAGTTTGTCTACAGTTCCTCCTTATATATCATCAGAAGTGCCACACCAGATGGAAAAGCAGTGGATGCAATTTTTGGAAATTCTTGGAAGCATTCTGACTTGTCACACCACGTAAGCATCACAAATGTCCTTGATCAGGATCAGAACTCCTGCTATCTCTTGTAGTCATCTCCTTCCTGGAATCAGGGGAATGCAAAGGAGCGCTGAAATGGAGGGTGTTGGCAAATTTTCTACCTCCAAGTAGTAGTTTATAAATGGGAAGAAAGATTCTGAGATGCAGTGGCCAAAAAAGCCCTCATGACTCTGAGAGGGTTGAATGGTAAAGGGGCCCTGGTAAAAATGAGGGAAGTGGATGGTGGTCATCAGGACCCATTTCAGTTATTTTCTGGTGCTTAAAGTTAATTGGATTACCCCTTAGGATGGCGAAGGAGGATGTGAAGATGCATTCATGCTTACCTGAACTAACGCGCCACTCTGTGTCCCAAGACTTGGCCTCTGTGCTTCTTTTCAAACCTGACCTTTCCCTCTCAACACACACTAAGGGGTATGGGTTCCCATGCAGAAACTCTTTCAAGACAGAATGCGGGGCCAGGACTAGAATGAGGCACCTATGGGACAGAATTTAAGAAGGCACTCTCTCTGTTGCATGACTCTGAGAGTGATGCCACCTTAAATACTGTGCGCTGTGCCTCACTTGCCTCTCCTTAGTCCTGACGCTGGACAGAAGCCCTGAAGCCTGGATGGCTTGCCTGGGGGGACTAAATGGAAATCTGGGTCTTGGGGGTCTTGGAACAGCTGGAACAGAGAGAAAGGGATGGGAGGAAGAAAGGAAGGAAACACTTGGGAGGAAGCTGGCCAAGGGAAAGAGCTGTAGGAATGGGCTTAGTCACAGGGCCGCAGCTGGACAAAGTGGGCAGCTCTGAGACACAGATCTTGCACCTTCAGGAGCACCAGGAATGGCCCTCCATATATTCGTTCACTCATTTATTGAGTGTCACCGTGCTAGACACCTTGCTGTTAGAGATGTGCTTTGCTTGGACTCTTTTCATTCAAGGAGTGGAGGTCTTTAGAAGCTAGCTCAGGTAATGGTGCTTTATTATAATGGTACTGGGATTATTTTTGTTATTATTTTTCTTTCTTTCCTTGTTTCTTTCTTTCTTTGTAGCCTTCCTTCCTTCCTTTCTGTGGCTTTATTATAAAGATAAAGACTTAACTTGGCAGGTCTAGGCTGCCCAAATCCTGCACATTCCAAAGATTTTCAGGTCTAGCCCTTGACCAGCTCCTGAGAGATAACCTCTGAGCCCTTGGAATACCTTGCCTGATAAGAGTGTATTTGTACACCGGAGGCTTTGGGCCACCCTAGATAGTTTATGCTAATGATGTGATATCTGGTGAATGCCTGTTTCTTTGCCTAGGGGCTTTGGGCCACACTGTATCAGTTTGCCTTCTGGCGGGCTGGAGACTGAAGAGCTACTGTCAGTTGCATGAGCACTCCATGCTTACATGACTGACCCCGGCCAAAAATCCTGAACCCCAAGGCTTGAGTGAACTTCCCTAGTTGGCAACACTGTGTACGTGTTGTCACACATCGTTGCTGGGAGAATTAATCGCTGTCTGTGTGATTCTACTGGGAAGGGACAACTGGAAGCTTGCACAGGTCACCACCCTGTGCGCCTCTTCCCTTTGCTGGTTTTAATCTGTGTCCTTTCTCTGTAAGGACCCATGCCTGTAAGTGTGACAGCTTTCTGAGTTTGGTGAGTCCTTCTTGCAAACCATCAAAGCTGAGGGTGGTCTTGGGGATCCTCAGTGTAGACACTCGTGCAGGAGAACTCAGGAAAAGCTGAACAGGCAGACTTCAGATTGTTTTGGATCCAAGGCAGCTCGAAGGACTTTATTTTTTGTGTGTGTCGTTTTTAGTCACAGAATTTCATTAGTTTATTTTTTTATTGAGTTCATAATAGTTTACATCATTGTGAAATTTCAGTTGTACATTGTTTCTTGTCTGTCACCACATAAGTGCTCCCCTTCACCCCCTGTGCCCACCCCTCACTCCCCTTCCCTTGGTAACCACTGAACTGTTTTCTTTGTCCATGTGTTTGTTTATATTCCAGATATAAACATTGAAACAGTGAAATCGTATGGTGTTTGTCTTTCTCTATCTGGCTTATTTCGCTTATCATAATTCCCTCCAGATCCATCCATGTTGTTGCAAATGGGATGATATTGTCTTTTTTATGGCTGAGTAGTATTCCATTGTATATATATACACCATATCTTCTTTATCCAGTCATTGGTCAATGGGCTCTTGGATTGTTTCCATATCTTGGCTATTGTGAATAGTGCTGCAATGAACATAGGGGTGCATATGTTACTTTGGATTGTTGATTTCAAGTTGTTTGGTAGATACCCAGTAGTGGGATGGCTGGGTCATGTGGTATTTCTATTTTTAGTTTTTTGAGGAATCTCCATACTGTTTTCTATAGTGGCTGCAGCAGTTTGCATTCCCACCAGCAGTGTATGAGGGTTCCCTTTTCTCCACATCCTCTTCAATATTTGTTATTTTTAGTCTTAGTGATTATAGACATTTTAACAGGTGTAAGGTAGTATCTTAGTGTACTTTTGATTTGCATTTCCCTGATGATTAGTGATGTTGAACATCTTTTTGTGTGTTTATTGGCCATCTGTATATCTTCTTTGGAAAAGTGTCTGTTCAGGGGCCGGCCTGGTGGCGCAGTGGTTAAGTTTGCACATTCCGCTTCTAGGCGGCCCGGGGTTCGCCAGCCCGGATCCCGGGTGCGGACATGGCGCCACTTGGCATGCCATGCTGTGGTAGGCGTCCCACATATAAAAAGTAGAAGAAGATGGGCACGATGTTAGCTCAGGGCCAGTCTCCCCCAGCAAAAAGAGGAGGACTGCCAGTAGTTAGCTCAGGGCTAATGTTCCTCAAAAAAAAAAAAAAAAGAAAGAAAAATGTCTGTTCATGTCCTCTGCCCATTTTTTCATTGGGCTATTTGTTTTTTTGTTGTTCAGTTGTATGAGTTCCTTATATATTATGGAGATTAACCCCTTGTGAGATATATGTTTTGCAAATATTTTCTCCCAGTTGGTGTGTTGTCTTTTTGTTTCGATCCTAGTTTCTTTTGCCTTGCGGAAGCTCTTTAGTCTGATGAAGTCCTACTTGTTTATTTTTTCTTTTGTTTCCCTTGTCTGAGAAGATATGGTATTTGAAAAGGTCCTTTTAAGTTCGATGTCAAGGAGTATGCTACCTCTATTATCTTCCAGGAGTTTTGTGGTTTCAGGACTTATCTTCAAGTCTTTGATCCATTTTGAGTTTATTTTTGTGTATGGTGTGAGATAATAGTCTACTTTCATTCTTTTGCATGTGGCTGTCGTGTTTTCCCAACATCGTTTATTGAAGAGACTCTCTTTTCTCCGTTGTATGTTCTTGGCACCTTTGTTGAAGATTAGCTGTCCGTAGATGTGCGGTTTTATTTCTGGGCTTTCAGTTCTGTTCCATTGATCTGTGTGCCTGTTTTTGTACCAGTCCCGTGCTGTTTTGATTACTATGGCTTTGTAGTGCATTTTGAAGTCAGGGATTGTGATGCCTCCAGCTTTGTTCTTTTTTCTCAGGATTGCTTTGGCTATTCGGGGTCTTTGGTTGCCTCATATGAAAGTTAGGATTCTTGTTCTATTTCCGTGAAGAATGTCTTTGGGATTCTGATTGGGATTGCATTGAATGTGTAGATTGCTTTAGGTAGTATGGACATTTTAACTATGTTTATTCTTCCAATCCATATGCATGAAATCTCTTTCCATCTCTTTATGTCATCTTCTATTTCTTTCAATAATGTCTTATAGTTTTCATTGTATAAGTCCTTCACGTCTTTGGTTAAATTTATTCCTGGGTACTTTATTCTTTTAGTTGCGATTGTAAATGGAATTGTATTCTTTTTTTTTTTTAAAGATTTTATTTTTTCCTTTTTCTCCCCAAAGCCCCCCGGTACATAGTTGTGTATTCTTCGTTGTGGGTTCCTCTAGTTGTGGCATGTGGGACGCTGCCTCAGTGTGGTCTGACGAGCAGTGCCATGTCCGCGCCCAGGATTTGAACCGACGAAACACTGGGCCGCCTGCAGCGGAGCGCGCAAACTTAACCACTCAGCCACGGGGCCAGCCCCTGGAATTGTATTCTTGAGTTCTCTTTCTGTAAGTTTGTTATTAGAGCATAGAAATGCAACTGATTTTTGTAAGTTGATTTTGTATCCTGCAACTTTACTGTAGCTGTTAATTATTTGTAATAGTTTTCCGATGGATTCTTTGGGGTTTTCTATATATAAGATCAGGTTGTCTGCAAACAGTGAGAGTTTCACTTCTTCACTCCCTATTTGGATTCCTTTCATTCCTTTCTCTTGCCTAACTGCTCTGGCCAAAATCTCCAGTCTATATTGATTAAGAGTGGTGATAGTGGCCATCTTTGTCTTGTTCCTGTTCTCAGAGGGATGGCATTCAGTTTTTCCCCATTGAGTATGATGTTGGCTGTGGGTTTGTCATATATCGCCTTTATTATATTGAGGTAATTTCCTTCTATCCCCATTTTGTTAAGAGGTTTTATCATAAATGGCTGTTGGACCTTGTTAAATGCTTTCTCTATGTCTATTGAGATGATCATGTGGTTTTATTCCTCATTTTGTTAATGTGGTATATCACACTGATTGATTTGCGGATGTTGAACCATCCCTGTGTCCCTGGTATGAATCCCACCTGATCATGATGTATGATCTTTTTGATGTATCGCTGTATTGGGTTGCCAATATTTTCTTGAGGATTTTTGCATCTAGGTTCATCAACGATATTGGCTTGTAGTTTCCTTTTTTGTGTTGTCCTTGTCAGACTTTGGTATCAGAGTGATGTTGGCCTTGTAGAATGTGTTAGGAAGCGCACAGAACTTTATTTTTAAGCCAATTTTAAGTACCCAAAGATCACAGTTCAACAAACAAAAACAAAAAAGAACACAAACAGTTACAGTTGTCTATACATTGCTAATTCTATGTGTGGCCCAAGAGGAATTCCACCAAATGTCAAACAGAGGAAGTCTCTGGACTAGAGTCGTGGCAAAGGGCCTTCTTGTTTGTTGTTGGCTGTGTTGGAGAGACACATCGGTGACTTTCCCATTTAATGGGCCTCTGGTCTAAATTATCAAAGCATCCCTTTTCCTAGAGGAAAGGACTAGTACTAAATATGTAAGTACAGTATTATCTAGCATTCCTTACTATCATCCCAGCTAGTCTCAGTAAATATAGGAGTGAACTACTTATTGGAAAACTGTCTGTCAGTGGTGACTCAGTGAGGGTTACTGAGTGATGAACGCTTTAAATTCACCTCTCCTTGTTACTCTCTCAGCTCAGAACTTATGACCTTGATTAAGCCCCACTGGCCACAGTGGTGACTAATTCAAGCAGGGCTAACGGGGCGCCCAGCTTGTTTCAACAGTCGGAGCTCTCAGGTCTTCATCTTCGTCCTCCCACTCTACACTGTCCTTTTCTTCAGACGCACTGAAAGAAGACTCAAATGGGTGAGATTTTTACTGTATTATTGTCAACATTTCCTCCTGCTTCTTCTGTGTGATGCTACTCAGCTTTGAAAGTTTGGGAATTATATTTGTGTCTCTGTCACCATCTTCTCTATTTGACCTTACATTCATTTCGTCCATATATATACTTTTTTATACAAAACTATTTTTTAAAAACAAAACTAGAGTTCTTATATGGAGTGTCTGTTGAATTGTGTTTGGCTATGGGTAACAAAGACCCAAAATAATAGTGGCTTACACATGATTTAGCTTCATTTTTCTCTCACATAAACAGCTGGAGGTGGACAATTCACGGTTTCTATGGAGTCCTCATAGTCACCTGGGATCCAGGCTACTTCCTGCTTCCCGCTCTGTCATCCCTAGGGCACAGCCCCAGCCTCAGGTACAAGGTGGAGCTCCTGTCATCAAAATCATGTTCCAGGCAAGGAATGGAGGAAGGTACTTGCCATCTATCTCTCAAGGAAATTTCCCGTAAGCTGCCACTTCTGTTTGTGTCCCACAGGCCAAGGCTTGGCCACATGACCACACCAGGTCAAAGAAGATTAGGAATTGAACTCTGTACTGCAAGTGGCCTTTGCCGGGATAAACCTCTGGGATTCTAAGAGGGATGGGTGATGTTGGGACAGGCAGCCACCTCTCTGCCACGGTTGTTGTGAATGCTCCTCACATCTTTCTCTTTTCTGTCTCCACCAGGGCCCATGTTTCACTGCCGTATTTGCCAACAGAAATGGCTTATCTGGTTTGGGATCATGGTCATGATATTATTTTTTATCATAAGTAATACACTTACATACTGTTATAACCTACAGTATGTATATGTTAAGATATCCCTTGATATAGAAATAATTAGGAAAAATCTAGATGAGGGGGATTGGTCTGTACATTGAGTTTCATGGCTTCATTGAAATGTAAACACCTGACTTAAGACACCTCATCTAGACAAAGTGGCACCTGTGTCAGGATGACACGTGCTCCAGAGACTCAACTTTTTGCTTCCTTATCTACTTTCCCCACCGCAGATGGGCTCTGGTTTGCAGGCTCGTGGCGCCACCTAACGCCTGTCGAGGACATCGCTGCACAGGGAGAGGATGCCTAACCATAAACGTTGTCCTGCTCCTGGGCCTTTCGTGACTCCCGGTCTACTTAATTCCACTGCAGCTAATCCTTCTCACACAAACACTCCTTCCTTGCAACTCTTGCCTGGACCTCAGGAAAATCTCTCCTCTCCTTATTTGCACCAGCAGTCACTCCAGTGGTAATCGCCATTATGGACATTCTAGCATCTGTGCTAAGTGCTTTTTGTGCCTTTTCTCTTTTAATTCTCACAAGAACCCTAGGTACTAATATTAATTTAATTGATCTGTGGTGAGGCAGGGTGTTATGGATAGAATTGCCTCACCCAAATTTGTATGTTGAAGCCCTAACCTCCAGTGTAACTGCATTGGGAGACAGGGTCTTTAAGGAGGTAATTAAGGTTAAGTGAGGTCATAAGGGTGAGTCCTGATCCAAGATGACTAGTGTCCTTGTAAGAAGAAGAAAAGACATCAGGGATGTGCTTGCACAGGGAAAAGGCCATGTGAGGACACAGCAAGAGGGTGGTCGCTGGCAAGGCAAGGACAGGGGCTGAAGGAGAAATGAACTCTGCTGACATCTTGATCTTGGGCCCTCCACTTCCAGAACTACGAGAAAGTAAATTTCTGTTGTTGAAGTCACCCAGTCTGGGGTGCTTTGTTATGGTTGCCTTAGCACACTAACACACAGGGACATCAATTTTTTTTTAGCTTCCCAGGTAATTCTGGGGGGGTACGTGGGTGGGAATCAGGGAAAATTTAAGCTGTCCCACTGCCTTTGGTGATAAGCCTATGAGAAAACCCAAAGAGAAGAGGCAGCCTTGGATTCTGGGGTAAAAATGGGCTAACAGCCTTTAGAACTCTTGAAAGAATTCAGACAATTCTTTCAATAATTCTATCTGCCCCCTTATTTTCTTTTGTTCTCATTCTATTTACTCAACATCAGCACTCAAGATAAATAAAATATTATTTCTCATTCATTTTCCCTTTGTTTTGTTTTATAGCTGGTGTTGCCACAGCATTGTTTTACGGCTTTCATTTGCAAGGGTATGCTATTTCCCTTGTGTTGTTGGATAAATGCATTTTTGTGGGTTGTTAGGAGAACTTACTTAATGTTAGGGTAAATAAATACGTTTCAGGTTTCAATAACCAATTTAAAGATGGAATTTGGGAGCACCTCCTGCTTGTAGTTTTAAGGGTGTCTGTAGACTTCTGTGTCTTGGCACACGTTACTGGAATACTCGTCATTAGTTCTCCTGAGTGTGAATTTCAGCATCTAGGCTGGCTGTTACATGGATACTGAATTTAAATGGACAGGCTTGTTCCTCAGGGTTGAGGTGACTTTTAGATTTAGCGATGCCGTAATACATCAGAATCACCTGGAGATTAAAATACAGAGAGCTGTGGCCCCATCCTGGACCTTCTAAATCACACTCTCCTGAGGCGGGCCCCAGGAATCTGGAATCTGTGTTCTCTTCACCAGGGGAGCAGCCTTATATTTGTGTGGTGTTATGGGACACATTTTATGTGATGTTGTGTAATTTGAAAGCATATGATATAAAATTCATTTTGTACCCAAAATGTGAAATAAAGCCAATCCCCTTCAATTAAGCAAAATTTCAAGAATTGCAGTTTGAAAGCTTGGGAAGGAAACTGTACACCGTTCACACTATTGCCTTTTTAGCTGATAAACGAATGCCCACTTCCTTTGTGTGTATCGTGAGAACTGGGCAGTTGTTCTGATTTGCCTCTGCACTTCCGGTGGCGATGATGTGTATTGTGCTGTTCTTTTAAAATGTGCTGGTATGTCACAGCCAAGAAGAGCCTAATGAGATACGACTACTAAATGTAATGTGGTATTCCAGATGGGATCCTGGACTAGGAAAAGGATATTAGGTAAAAGCTAAGGAAATCCGAATAATTACGGACTTTAGTTAATAACAGTGTATCGACTGGCTCGTTAATTGTAACAAATGAATCATAGCCATGTAAGATGTTAATAGGGGAGATTGGGCATGGGGTACATGGGACTCTGTACCAGTTTTGTAGTTTTTCTATAAATCTAAAATTGTTTTAAAACTAAAAGTTTATTTGTATTTTTTAAGTTTTATTGAGATATAATTGACATATAACATTGTATTAATTTAAGGTGTACAATATAATGATTTGATATATGTATATATTGTGAAAAAGGGTATTTAAAATGAGTAAAATAAATGTTTAAAAAGATGGCAAAAATCTACTGTTTGAATTTTTAATGTTTTGTATTCTATAACATCACCCTTGCATTTTTTAGTAATGATGCTAATGTTAGCACTGAAAAATGCATGTAGAAATCTCATTTTAAAATGGAAGGAAGATGTAGTAAAACTTGATGAAAAAGTTGCAGCAGCTGCTATGCCACTTGGTTTTACAAATTGAGGAGACAGTCCCCTGTGAAACTGTAGAGATAATAAACATAGCCCTAACGCAAAATATATTCATTGATTGTACGTTTATGAGCCATGTGGGGACACCGCCCACCTTATCTTTATTTCTGTTGGGGAAATCGTCTTAAGCTATGTAACAACCTCAGAAACTCATTTCTTTCCTAAAACTGACAGCTCTGTACTTGGTGGTCTTCATATCAGGCATATCATGGGCAGACGTGGCACATCCGATTATTCCTATTTCAGATAAGGGAACTAAGAGTTTAAGCCACTCTATTAAGGTCCCAGAAATAGTAAATAGCAGGGCAAGGACCAGAATCCAGGTCTTATGCTCAATCCAGTGCTCTTTTCATCACTCTGCAACAGCAGGAGCTGGTCCTTAACCTTTGAAAGGGTAGGCCAGCCCCTCATCCTCCTTCCTATCAGAAGGCCACTTTTACCCAGGTGTCTGCACCTGCCTGGAGACCCTGAGCTCCAGAGAAGCCTCTGGGCCGCAGCTCTAGGTGGCTTCTCAATGGTCTCACCAGGGCTCTCAACCTTGGGGCACACGGGAGTCACCGAGGAGCTTCCTGGTGCTTCCGTCTCCCCTCTGGAAATTCTGAAATATCTGGTCTACAGAGCAGCCTGGGACTTTTTTTTTTTTTTTTTTACCCTAAACTTGTGTCATTTTGTTGTTTGATGTTGCTACCAAAGAACAGAAAAGGATCTACGCATTAAATCTGCTTCAAAGGGGGCCATGGATGTCGTTTCTGCTAATCGACTCAGGAGAAGTCAGAACCCTTTCCCCTTTGAGACAGATGCCTGGCTTTGGGCAAAACCCTTTGGGGCTTCTCCCCACAAGGCAGAAGTTCTGCACCTCAGGATATGGAACAGAACTCATCTCTTGGATGGTTTTTGGGTAGATGGCTATCACACAAGCTGAGGGCTGAAACAAGCTTAGTCATCTCTGAACGTTGTATGCTGTGGTTTTCAGTAGAGAGCAACGGGCGGAATAGTGTTTTGGCTATTTTCCGAGGGGGCAGAAATGTCCACTGCAGTTTAACACTGAGGCCTTACCTAGAAAAGGGAGTCCCCTGATTTTGACAAGGCCTAATGTAATCTCTTATATCCCTCTTCATCATGCCCAGTCTCCTTCAGGTTCAGGCCCTATCTCCCCTTATCCTAATAACCCACATCCCATATTAAGCAGTATTTATTAGGATGATGGGAGGTGTGACCTACTTGCCCAATTTGGAGATGTCTGTCCATCTCCTCCAGTGATGCTGTTCTTCCCTTTGTGGGGTCTGGTGACTTTCAACAATTGCCTACCAGTACTGGAAATGGCCCAAGATTCTTCCAACGTCTTGGCACCAAAGACACTGGTTAGATCAATGCGTCCTCCCTGGGGTCCAGTATGATAGGTCAAATGACATACTCCATCACAAGTAGGGAAGGGCCTAGTTTTGACCATCTAGAGTGTAGAATGTATAACTTCACAACATTGTTGCTTATCCAGGGGTGGCCCTATCCAAAAATAAAGAAATACTGGATAGAGCTTAAAAGGTGTGTCCAGTGAGATAAGAAAGGAGAAGAGGAACAGAAACCAACTTGTATTTGAAATATCAGCAAACATCAGCCCCTTACACTGGTTGCTCACACACTTCATCCCAATTCCATTTGAGAATCCTCCCCATTTTAAGCTTCCCAGTATCACCAGTCATCAAGATCAACCAATCTCATTAACCAGCCATCTGGTTGTTACATTTTGGTTCACTGACCCTCAGATGTTGTATAGAACTTGTGGACTCTTGTGTCAGCCAATGTTCTTCATCCAACCCTATGGTAAAGTTATCAACCTTTTGATGACTACTGATCTCACGGGATGTGAGGGGCTCTGAAAAGCCAGTTGGCTCCATTTGCTCTTTTTACTAGCTTTACCCTGCGCCCCAAATCCCTGCCATTACGTTTAGACTTCTGGGTTAAGGTACAGTTTCTTCAAGGCCACTGTTAAATTCAAGTTAATCACAGAAGACTTTCCACGTAGGCGTTTCTCAGTCAACATGTACAGACATCTCTGGTGGGTGCTGTGCTATGGGTGCAGTCCTGTGGGCAGGTTGGGTTCTTAGCATCGGGTGGGGAGATGGAAAATATTCTTACAAGAGAACACAAGCTACAACAGGTCAAATTTACCCACACGCCGAGGGTGAGGCAGGACAGTAGAGGAGTGGTAGGAGTGAGAAGAGAGGGATCAGGAGGGGCTCTGGGGATGGGATTTTTTGAACGTTGAAGCAGGGAAGCCAGATGAGTAACATAAACTCCATCATGGTGCAGGGTTTTATTCCGGTAGATCGGAGATACTTCATGCACACGTAAAGCACATGTGGCTTTTCTGTTAGATTCGAAATTTCCTTTCTGGAGCTGAATGGTCAAAACACTGGCAAAACAGGCCTGCGCGTGCTTCTGATATCCATTAGGGGTTGGGGGCCAATTGTGTGTGAAAGTGGACTTTCGGGAGGCAGTCAGGTTGAGGAAGAGCCTGGGGAGGAGCGTAAAGGTGGGAGTGCTCATCCTGGCCTCCCCCTTCTGACCTGAGTAAAGTTGGACAAGTCACTGAATCCTTTGGGCCCCCCTCACCTGTGAAAGCCTTATCTACAGTTGCCAGAGACAGCCCAAGCCTCAGGAGACCCTGACCATGGCTAAGATATGAGAGAGGCTTAGTAAACTATGTTAGATATCGGTAAGGTTTGGATTTGTTGTTATTTTCTCTTAACCATGCCTCAAAACCTAGTGTTTTGCCCACCTGGATAAGATCTACACGTCATGATATCTTAGATGGCATTAAAGTAGTGAGGTCAAGGAGGATCATTTGAATGACTCAGTACTGCAGGGGTAGAGTGAATTTGGCGAGGGAGGGCACGAGCCCAAGACGAGTCTAGAGAGAAAATTTGTGGGTGTTGGCCGCAGAATTAAGCCTCAGAAACAAAGGGACCCTTTTGTTTGAGAGGGACCTTGAGGTGTCATCATAGTTATGGATTTCAGTGGCACTGGAGACACGGACAGTACCGTGGGCAGGCGTGTGGCGTAAAGGAAAGCAGTATGAAGAGCGAGTAATCAGAGTGTGAGAGACAGCAAACGGATGGCATTAGCCTGCAGAGAAAGGCTGAGTCAGAGAATGGATCTTGTTGGAGGACTGAAGAGTTCACCCAAGGTTTTTTGATGCGCCACATCTTGAGCTGGGAAAATGACACCATGAAAACAGACTTAGGAGTCATGCGGGCAGTTTTGAGATCCTCTAGTCACACTGGGGACTTACACGGGCCTGTGATGGTGGAAGACACTGCGGCTTGATTCTCCTTCCATGTTATTTTCTCAGAAAAGAGCCTCAGAAATATTCATGTACGACTGCCTTGGCCCTGGCATGGCAAATAATTTCTACTTATATGTGAATTCAGACTAATTAGTAGCAGTTGCCTGGAGGGTTGTGATGAGGGGTTTCAAAGGCAGATTTGGGGCTCAGTGGGCAGGGACGCCCAGTGGTGTCTTACCTGTGGTGGCACGTGTGCCGATTATTTTGCTGACTTTGTGAAGACTCCAGAGCCCCGATGAGGAGCCTCATATGCTGGGGTACAGCTTTCTTCCGCTTTGTCCTCCGATCACTTGCTCCCTTGAACTTTCTGCTGCTGTCGAGTTCCAGTGCATTCCCTCCCACCACTTCCAGCTCACTTTCCTCGAAGCCCAGTGCTGACCCCTCTATCAGGGCAGCCTTCTCTTCTCTGCCTCTCAACCTGGCACCAAAACCATGGAGCAGCTATTGCGAGGCTGAGGTTTTCGGGTGTTGCTACATTTTATCCCATGTGAAAGGGGCTATGGTTTCACTTGAGAGAGAAGTGGACCTTACAGGAAAGGCACCTCTTAGGCTTAGAGAACTTGCCCAAGAAGGATCTGCTATCCAGGCACAGTGAAAACGTGACCTTGCTGGGTCAGGCTCAGAACTGGCTGCTCTGGGCTCCTTGGTATAACTATTAATTCTAGAGAATGAGGTTGCCTTTTAGTTTTACTTGCTGCTTCTTCATAGATGGAGGTGTGAGGGGAACACCGAAGACTTGAGTCTTGACTCAGCTTCAGCCGGTCGCCTTAGTGTGTGGAAGTGAGATACGAGTATTTCAGGTCAGTTGGTCTCTACTGAATGTGGGCCGGGCATGGCCAGTGCCTCTCGTGGACATGTAATGCAGTCCTGGATCTCAAGGAACACTGTCTATATGCGGGAAAAGGTATGTTCATAGGAAATGGTTAAGTCACGTAAGGCCAGATGCATTTGCGTCATACTGAGTGAGATGTTGGGTGTGCAGGATTTTCTGTGAGGTTGGCCTAGTTGAAAGAAGGAAAGGGAGGCATGATCAAGGAGGGAGGTGACAGTGATATAAGAAGTGGATGTGGGGAAGTGGGAAGAGGAGAGCAGTTTGCAAGAGAAGAGAGAGCTATCCAAGCCAGGATCCTTGTGCTAAATCATACCTTGGCCCAGGGGTTACACCTGTGGGAGAAGGGGTTTGGAAAGACCTGAAGGTTTGCAAGGGGGTTGCTTTTGATCATTTCCTTCGGAATCCTAACAACAGCTTACACTTACATACTAATGAAGTCTGACAGGACATTGAGGGCTGTTATTAACAGTTTGCTAACAGCTTGGAGTGCGGTCCATAGACAACTGAAAATATAACTACAACCAGCACTAGGTCCTAATCAGAATTGTAAACTAATTTGAGAGATGATGTGTTTCTAAAGTGTAAGAAAGGAGCGCAGCCCGTGCCGGTAGCCCTCCTGCCCTTGTCTTCCAGATAGGAGAGAAGGGCCAAGGAGAGCAAGAGCCATGTCTTATTCCCATGTACTCGTCCCTGTGCGAATGCAAGAGGGTGGCTAAGCTTCCTACCTGCCGTGTTTTTCAAGAGGAGAGATCGCTCGCACTTACCTATAAAACTCAATTTAATGGAATCCTGAACCCATTAGCAGACTGTGAAACATCATCCCCTACCCTGTCACAAACATCCTCAAGTACACAGGAAATGAGAATGGTATTTGTGGACTATATGCCTCAGTCGCCTTCCCTCAGTAGATTCCCGTTGCTCCAGATGGCTCCTAAGTTGGCTCGTGTGATAAAGCAGATGGTGGGCAATGAAGTAGCGGGGAGGATATCACCTGTCCTTTTCCTGTCTAACTCACACACAAGAGCTGATCAAACGAAGCACTGTCAGTGTCTGGGTCAGTGATACCCTGGGTTAAACTTTAGTGTGCATCAGAACCCTTGAAGGGCTTGTTAAAACACAGATTACAGAGCCCTGACCCAGGGTTTCCAATTCAGATCTGCGGGTGGGGCCTGAGAATTGCATTTCTAAAAAGTTCCCAGGCGGTGCTCATGCTGCTGATTCAGAGACTACACTTTGAGAATCACTGCCTTAGGCTATCCGTTTTCTACCTTATTAGCCGTGTGTTAGAATCTCTTGGAAAGCCACAACGATGAAAACAACTCTGCCTCAAAAAAAAAAAAAAAATGCCCAGATCATATCTCAGATCAATTTCAACAGAATCTACGTGAGTGGCACCAGACATCAATATTTTTAAAGATCTCCAAGTGATTCTATTGTGCAGCCAAGGTTGAGAATCACTGATCCAGGCTCTTGAGACAGATGCCCATTAATGCAGATGCACTAGATAAAAGTCAGTACTCCCACCCTTGGTTCCAAGATACTTTTGTAGTCTGGTCATCTTTCCTTGGGGTGAATGTAGCTGGCAATGACTGTGATGGTAATTGACTCCTCTTGGATCATGGCTTGAGCAGAACAGAAAAGGCTGAAACAGCAATCGTGAAAAATGGTAGGCAAGCTGACTAGGGAAACAGAAAATGATTTCTGGACAGCAGTGAAGACCTCTGGGAAGTGGAGACCATACATTTATCTTGGGGCTTTTCTCCAAAATGTGATTTTCTTCCCCCTAGTTATTAGCAGCCTGGGCAAGGAAAATGGACAGTTCAACTGATCCAGGGTTAAGAGACTTCCCGGGCAGTTGCAGACAGCGGGGCAAAAGAACTAAAGCTATTGGTGTGAGGATGGCTAAAGTGATGGACCCTCGAGTCTGGGGCCTAATCCCAACGATGAACTCAAGAGGACGTTTCCTTTTCTGCTCTGTTGTGTACTCGATAAATACACAATATCCCTTTCTGAGGGTAGTCATTCCCTTCCCCATTCCACAAGAAACAAAGAAGCCCGCCCCCACAAGTGGGGCAGAAGGCGACTTGGCTAATTCTGATGTGGGGTCGGTGAGCCGAGGAGTCAAAAGAAAGATTTCTTAGACTCTCAAGATCTGGCAGTAGTGCTCTTTTATTTAGAGAATAGTGTGGAATAGCATGGGGACAGGACCCATGGGCAGTCAGAGCTTCTGCTGCCGCCGCTTCTGCTGCCCCCGCTGGCATGGGGACAGGACCCATGGGCAGGCAGAGCTGGTGCGTGGGGACAGGACCCACGGGCGGTCAGAGCTCCTGCTGCTGCCCCCACTGGCACGGGGACAGGACCCATGGGCAGGCAGAGCTGGGGTGTGGGGACAAGACCCACGGGCAGTCAGAGCTCCTGCTGCTGCCCTGAGTTGAGGGTTAGGGCTAATTTTATAAGGCATGGGTACGTGACTTATTTTTACTGGAAAAAAAAAGAAAAGATGATGTAAAAAGTCATTAAATGATTTCAGTGCAGATGGGGTCTGGTTATTGTGCGGTCATATAACTTTAGATACGAATCTGGCCATATAGCTCGGCATGCAGGTGAGGATGCCCCGGGCTTCTCTCCCTGGGGCAGTCCTAATTCATACCATAAAAAAAGTCCACTGGGTCATATAGTTTGGCATGTAGGCCAGGTCACCTTGGGCTTCTCTAGCTGGGGCAGCCTTAATCCACATCATAAACCCCCCCTGAACCCATTTGGCCCCGAAATCTTTTGGGGATATGGACGACGGTCAGTCTTCTGTAACTACTTCCGGCTGTACAAGGTCGTAGAGCTGTCCCTAAATGGGGCCATAGGTATAGGTAGGAGGTTCAGCGGACCGGAAGACTGCACCCGTGGAGTCCAAGGCTGACAAGGCATCCAGAGCCTCTGGGGACGAGAGAATCATTTGACGAGTGGTGGTCCAGGAGGTGAAACTTTGTTGACATGCGGAAGACAAACAACGAAACAGACAACAAATTATAATAAGAAATACAAGCAGTATGATTAACCCAATGAATAAGGTTTTGATAGCAGTCCAGAAACCTGGACCTGACCAAGAGTTCAACCAGTCATTTAGAGATAGGGGAGGGTCAGACATGGACTTAATTTGGTGGCTCATATCAGACAGGAAGCCGGAGATATTTTGATGGTAGTCAGGAATATAGACACAACATTCAGTTTTTATAATGGCACAGGTGCCCCCCTGTGCTGCTGTCAAGACATCCAGTGCCATTTGGTTTTGGAGGACTGCCTTACGCATTTGGGATACTTCTAAATCGAGCAGCGAAAGGCTATGTTGTGTATCATTTAATGCCTTCATAGTAAATTTGTTTAGGACTTCCATGTGCAAGATGACACTTTCAATTCCTAATTGGGGAAGGAAAATTGAGGAAAGATGGTCATACCAGTGGAAGACAGAGCGGGTCCAGCGCTGTTGCAGGTTGGGTAGGTTAGCAGGAGGAGATATACTAAATGTAGTTCTACCTTGCATCCAGACGAAACCTAGGGTGCATCGTCCAATCCATCCAGGTGGCAGCCAAGGCCATAAGTTGGAGCCACATAGCCACTGAGTGCCATTAGGGGCTAACCAACGTGTGCTGGGCCGTCTATCCCAGTCAGTCCCAAACCAATCAGTATTTTTTAAGCTTATGATATGAGAACACATATGACAGGGAATTTGTCCCATAGGTCGGGTGCTATTAGGCCACGTATCACAGGTGTGATTGGTTTGTTCCCAACACAGAGTGGCCTTTTGACTGAGTTGACCACTAGTAGGAGTGAGCCAAATATATTCGTCCCAAATTTGATATAGTCCATCCTGTGTGTATCGATAAGCTGGGGACTTTACCTTTGGAACTTGTTGTTCATGATCCACTTGTGACAAGGCAAATCTAGTTAGTGTTTGGGCACTAGTATTGAAGGAAAAGGTTTGATTGTGGCCTGGGAGCTCCCAGGTATCAGAGACAGATGGCCACAAGGAGACATTATGGTTAGTAATAGATGAATCTTGTAGAAGAGAAGAGCTAGAAATATATTGTGTAGTGAAGAGAAGCATTGCATGCCAATCAGTACCCTGGAGGGGTGAGACCCACCAGGGGAGGCCAGAAGTACCAGACAGAGGCAAGAGTCCACAAACCCAACACGTGGTTTGGTTACGGAGCTCAGCATAATGTTGAGCCCATTTAAAAAAAAAATTGTCTGTCATTACAAAAGGTGATAAGAAGAAAATAATCAAGATAGGGTTCATTTTGTTCTAAAAAGCAGTTTTAAATCACCGGTTTGTTCACAAGAGTAGTCCGGTTGAACAGCAGGATCTGGATCAGCTTTGTCCTGAAAAGAAGTCATAAGTTTTACTCGGGAAATATGAGTCCAAGAAGTATGATCTTTTAATTTTACAGCTGTGGGGGTACTTAGAATGACTTGATAAGGTCCTTTCCATTTTGGGCTTAACCCGTCGGAATGTGTTTTCCAATCTTTTAAATATACCATATCTCCAGGATTTACCTGGCAAGGTATATCGGCAGACAATGGTTCCGGCTTAGGCAAATGATTATTAACATAGTCATTTAGTTCCTTTCGCATCAGACCAGCCTCAATGGAATATCGACATAGTTGGTGGTAATCAGAGTCCAATACTATATCGGTGGATAAAAAGGGCCTTCCATACAGGATTTCATAAGGGCTTAACCCTAAACTGTTCTTAGGGGCCGTTCTCATCCGTAGGAGGCCAATAGGTAAGAGTGTAATCCAAGTTTCCTGAGTCTCGAGACTTAACTTGGAGAGATGTCGTTTTAGAGTATGGTTTGCCTTCTCCACTTTCCCTGAGGATTGTGGATGCCAAGCCGAATGCAAATAATATTTGATTTGCAAAGCTGAAGAGACCTGTCGTGTTATTTGAGCTATGAAAGAAGGACCGTTATCGCTCTGTAAGGTCTTGGGCAAACCAAAGCGTGGGATAATCTCCCTTAAAAGGGCCTTTGTTACTTCGACTGCCCGTTCACTTCGACAAGGGAAGGCCTCAATTCAGCCTGTAAAGGTATCGACAAATACCAAAAGATATTTATAGCCATGACATGGAGGCATTTGGGTAAAATCTAGTTGCCAATCTTCCCCGGGATAGGTGCCCCGTCTTTGTATAGGCTGTAACAGAGGAGGTGGTCTAGCTGCCCCCTCTGGATTGATTCGAGCACAAGTGGCACAAGAGCGGCAGACCTGTCTAATGGTGGCATGGAAAGTAAGGCCATCGAAGGATTTAAAAAGTAGCTGAGTCAATGATTGTTTGCCAAAATGGGTAGCCTGATGAATTCCATTAACTAATTTCCATTGAAGGCTTTTAGGTAAGAAAATTTTTCCCTGGTCATTAATTAGCCAAGACTGTTTTGTTTCCTGGGTATATCCCTTTTCTTGAGCCAGGGTTATTTCTTGAGTTGTATAAGTAGGACTAATAAGGCCCAAAGCAGGGGGAGTGGGAAGTAAGCTTAAAAGGGTACTTTGTTTAGCTGCCTGTTTAGCTTCCCGGTCAGCAAAGTTATTACCCTTGCTCTCAAGGGATAAATCCTTCTGATGTCCCCGGCAGTGGACCACAGCCACTTGCTTAGGAAGAAGCACAGAGTTTAAAAGAGCCAAAATCTCTGCTCCGTATTTGATAGGGGAGTTTTTTGTATTGAGTAAACCCCTTTCCTTCCATATGATCCCATGTGCATGTAGGACCAAGAAGGCATATTTTGAGTCAGTGTAAATATTGATAACCATATCCTTCGCCAGGTGAAGGGCTCGGGTAAGAGCGATGAGTTCAGCCTTTTGGGCAGACGTATTGGCTGGAAGGGCTTGTGCCTCAATGACGTGCAAGGCGTTTACTATGGCATAGCCTGCCTTGCGTATGCCCTGCTCTATGAAGCTACTGCCATCTATAAACCAGGTGTCCTCTGCATTATCTATGGGGGAATCCAGCAGGTCAGGCCTGCTAGAGTACACTTGTTCTATGACTTCAGAGCATGTATGCTCCAAGTCCTGGACCGGGTAGTCAGGACCGGGCATAAGTTCTGCTGGATTAATTGTCTGACAAACCTTAAGGATGATATTAGGGGTGTCTAGGAGGATGGCCTGATATCTAGTTAGACGTCCTCCAGTCATCCATTGATGTCCCTTAGTTTGTAACATGGCTTGTACCTGATGAGGAGTCATGACTGTTAAAGGCTGTCCCATAGTTAATTTAGAGGCCTCCTCAACTAACAGAGCTGTAGCTGCTACAGCCCTTAAGCATGCTGGCCATCCCAAAACCACTGAGTCTAGAGTCTTTGAGAAATATCCAACAATTTGGGTCTCTGGGCCTAGTCTTTGGGTGAGGTTAACGAGGGCCTGGCCCTGCTTTTCAGTAACATAAAGAGTAAAAGGCTTGTTGACATTAGGCAGAGCCAGGGCTGGGGCGGAAGACAGCTGCTGTTGAATCGACCGAAAGGCCTTGTCTTCCTTTTGTGTCCACTCCAGAGGTTCTGTATCAGGTCCTCTGGTTGCTTCATATAAAGGCTTTGCTATTACCCCGAACTGAGGAAGCCATAAACGACAGAATCCTGCCATACCCAGGAAAGTGTGAAGTTGTCTTTTTGTCTTTGGTGGTCCAAGTTCGAGGATAGCCTTTTTCCTATTTATAGAAAGTGCCCGGTGTCCTGGGGTTAAATCATAGCCCAGATAGGTCACTTGCTGTTGTGAAATTTGTGCCTTTTGTGGGGACACTCGATATCCCCGTTGGGCTAAGAAATTAAGGACAAGGACAGTATTGTGGTCAGAATTCTCCTTTGTGGGACTACAAATAAGAATATCATCAACATATTGTATTAAACCACCAACAGGGAGTTGGACATCCCTCAGATCCTTGCCTAGGGCACTTCCAAACAAATGGGGGCTATCCCGAAAACCTTGAGGGAGGACTGTCCACGTCAGCTGGATAGGAAGAGCTTCATTAGGAAACTTCCATTCGAAGGCGAATAAAGGTTGGGAAGTTTCATCCAGAGGAATACAAAAGAAAGCATCCTTTAAGTCCAGGACTGTAAACCAATTTGAGTTTTCTGGGATCTGGGAAAGTATAGTATATGGGTTAGGCATGATGGGGTGGATGGGAACAGTGGCCTCATTAATTATGCGGAGGTCCTGGACCAAACGATAATCTCCATTTGGCTTCTTTACAGGCAAGATAGGAGTGTTATAGGGAGATTGACATCGTTTAAGGAGGCCATGACTGAGGAATTTTAATATAAGGGGTTGTAATCCTTCAATTGCCTCTGGCTTTAAAGGGTATTGCCTCTTATGAGGTACAAGAGAAGAGTCCCGCAGAGTAATAGAGACTGGCTGTGCTGTTATAGCTCTTCCTGGAAGAGAGCAGTCCCAAACCTGGGGATCAACTGCTTCCCATATATGGGGTGGAATATTAGAGGGTATCTGGGAAACAACAGAGCTTGGAAACAGAGCGACAAACAAGCCATCCTCCTCACGTGTTAGAATAAATTGGCTTCCTAATTTTTTCATTAAGTCTCGCCCTAATAGTGGAGTAGGACAAGTAGGTAGGACTAGGAAAGTATGGGAAAACACCTGAGTTCGATATTGGCAACTTAAAGGAAAAGTTTGGTAACAAAACTTAGAGTCACCCTCTATTCCGACAATTTTTTGATGGGACTTACGAGTTGGGCCAGAGTGGCAAACAAGTACAGAGTAAGTGGCTCCTGTATCAATAAGAAAATTGATCTGCTTACCTTCCACATCCAGAGTAACCCGGGGCTCAGTCTGTTCGATGGTGATGGGAGCCGGACTGGCCTCTGGGCCCCTTCAGGCGGAGTCCTCAGGATCACATCTCCGGGCAGGGAAGTGTGTTCTTGGCCCCTCCTCACTCTGGAGGCGAGGACAATCACGCTTCCAATGTCCCTCTCGCTTGCAGAGAGGACAAGGCCCAGGAGGAAGATCCTTTCTTGGGCACTGTCTGCTCCAGTGTCCAAATTGACCGCAACGGTAACAAGGGGACTTACCTGAGCCTCCGGCAATGGTAGTCTGAGACTTGGGCCCCTGGTTAGCCTGTTTCTGTGGCATATCTGCAATGGCGGCTGCTAAAATGTGAGCCTGTACCTTACCCTGTAACTTTGCCCTTCTGTCCTTATCCTGTTTAAGAGTCAAGTCCCAATCATTAAACACCTGAGTAGCAACCTCCAAAAGTCTCTGTACAGGTGTTTGAGGACCTAAGGCCAGTTTAGTCAGTTTTCGGCGTATGTCTGGGGCAGATTGACTAATGAAATGCATGTTTAGAATAGTAATCTCTTCTGGAGAAGTAGGGTCTAGATTAGTGTATTTTCGAATAGCTTCGGCTAAACTACCCTGAAAAAGGGCAGGGTTTTCATCTGTTCCCTGAGTTATTTCCCGGAGTTTGTCAAAATTGACTGGCTTTGTAAATCCCTTCTTCATTCCCTCTATTAAACAAGTAACCATGTGGTTCCGTCGTCCTCGATCTTCTTCATCCCTATAATCCCATTTGGGGTCTGTATCTGGCACTGCAGTGCCTCCTACTGGATATTTATGTCTGTCTCTAGTATGTAATTCATCTGCAAATTCACGTGCTCCCGCCCAAATACAATTTCTTTCATCTGTAGCACAGCAATGAGTAAGAATAATATAAATATCCTGCCAAGTCAACTCAAACATCATGACAAGCTGTTGAAAGCCATCAATAAACTGGGAAGGATTTTCTGAATATCTACCCAGTTGTGTCTTAAGTTGAGCCATATCCGACATTGAAAATGGCACATGGACTCGAATGGTCCCCATTTCCCCATTTGCTACCTCACGGAGGGGGAAATGTCCAGTATTATATGAGGTCCCACTCCTCGTACAACCTGTAGGGCTTATGGGGATTGAGGCCTCAATTTTAGGTTCCCTGTCATAGGGAGGGGGCATTTTGGTCTTTGAATCCTCAGGAGAGGTTAATTCGGCAGGAGCTGCAGGAGCCTTAGGAATAGGTCTAACAAGGCAGTCATCATCTAATATATCAGGGGTAGGTTTTTCTACTTTAGTTGGGGAAGCTAGACACATGTGACAAACCGCTCTGAGTTCAGGATCTTGATATAGGGCCATGAATGCTTGAATATAAGGGATTTCAGACCATTTTCCCAGGTGGCGGCAAAATAAGTCTAGTTGAAGAATAGCATTAAAGCTTAGGGTGCCGTTCGTGGGCCATTTTTCCTCATTCAGATTATATTGAGGCCAAACAGTATTACAGTAAAAGATACGTCTCTTTTTCTTTAGATCTTGTAGGTCAAATTTTGCCCAGTTATTTAAAAGGCAACCCAAAGGTGAATCCTTAGGTATGGAATTAGAGGCTCCCATGGTCCTAAGAAGCAAAAAGACAAAAGAAGAGAGATGAAAGAGACGGGTCCATTACCTTGAAAAATCCCCCCTGAACCTAGGGCAGCGTCCTAACCATTGTTCCTGCTGTGGGGTTCCTATAGCAAGGGGTGATGGGGGCGTCCCCCGGCATTGCATCCCTTGTATACCTTCCCTGTTATGCCTGGCAGTAACAGGTGCCTGGTGCCTATTCTGCCTGACAGCATAGGCCTGGTGAATGGTCCCCGAGAGAAAAGGAGAAAGAAAAGGGGCCATTACCTTGAAAATCCCCCCATTGGGGTTCCTGTAGCAAGGGATGATGGGGGCATCCCTTGAACATCTTCCCTATTCTGCCTGGCAGGAATAGGTGCCTGGTGAATGGTCCCAGAGAAAGGGAGCCATTACCTTGAAAATCCCCCCAATGGAGTTCCTGTAGCAAGGGATGATGGGGGCATCCCTTGAACATCTTCCCTATTCTGCCTGACAGTGATAGGTGCCTGGCGAATGGTCCCCAGGATAAAAGGACAAAGACAGTGAGAAAGAGAAAGACAGTGAGGAATTTTCCGCCAGTCTGGGGGACATTCTACCCAATTGCATCCTGGAGCCATTCTCCCAAGAAGGGGTTCCCATACTCCACCAAAGGTTAGAGTTTGGTACTTCCCTTGAACTGGAGCCCCGAGTGGGACTTTCCTCGCAGTTCAGAGCGTGGTCAGGTGCCAGAGGGAGGGATCCCAATCCAGCCTTAGGAAAAGAAACCTTCCACGGGAGTCTTGGAGATTGGCGGCCGTCCTAATGACTTAAGTGGCCGACCCGCGCCCACGTAAAATTTGTCTATTAGAGATAGAGTCAGGAAGGAATGGATTAATTCATTCTCCATCACCCTGAGGCTTAAGGTACTGATTCTCTTCAAGCTGAATGCCACAATTTGCCCCATGGAGTAGCCATGGGCAGCAAACGTGGATTCATACAGCTGTCCGAGAAAGTTCCCGATGGAGCAGTGAATCTAGATCCATCCTTGAAAAAGAGCAGGAAGGAATGGATTAATTCATTTTCTATCACCCTCAGGCTTAAGGTACTGATTCTCTTCAGGCTGAATGCCACAGTTTGCCCCATAGAGTAGCCATGGGCAGCAAACGTGGATTCATACAGCCATCCAAGAAAGTTCCTGATGGAGAAGTGAATTTAGATCCATCCTTGAAAAAGAGAAAGGCACAAGGAAGAAAAGGGCACTTACCAGAACTCGAGCTCACAAGCCGATGAAGCAATTCCCTGTACGGGCCACCAGAAATGATGCAGGGTCGGTTAGCCGAGGAGTCAAAAGAAAGATTTCTTAGACTCTCAAGATCTGGCAGTAGTGCTCTTTTATTTAGAGAATAGTGTGGAATAGCATGGGGACAGGACCCATGGGCAGTCAGAGCTTCTGCTGCCGCCGCTTCTGCTGCCCCCGCTGGCATGGGGACAGGACCCATGGGCAGGCAGAGCTGGTGCGTGGGGACAGGACCCACGGGCGGTCAGAGCTCCTGCTGCTGCCCCCACTGGCACGGGGACAGGACCCATGGGCAGGCAGAGCTGGGGTGTGGGGACAAGACCCACGGGCAGTCAGAGCTCCTGCTGCTGCCCTGAGTTGAGGGTTAGGGCTAATTTTATAAGGCATGGGTACGTGACTTATTTTTACTGGAAAAAAAAGAAAAGATGATGTAAAAAGTCATTAAATGATTTCAGTGCAGATGGGGTCTGGTTATTGTGCGGTCATATAACTTTAGATACGAATCTGGCCATATAGCTCGGCATGCAGGTGAGGATGCCCCGGGCTTCTCTCCCTGGGGCAGTCCTAATTCATACCATAAAAAAAGTCCACTGGGTCATATAGTTTGGCATGTAGGCCAGGTCACCTTGGGCTTCTCTAGCTGGGGCAGCCTTAATCCACATCAATTCTACCACCCTTTTCCCGTGGGTACAATGATTGGTTCAGGGTTGAGCACCAGACCCAAACAGGGCCAATCATAGTCCTTCCCTGTATTTGATATGTGGGAGGGGTGGTGTAATTTGAGGCAACATTAGATAGGAAGGCTTCTCCAACCGGGGACATGAATAACACGAAGCTCGTTGGGCAAAGGAAGGGCAGAGGAAGTAACACGTGACAAGCACACAGGTTCTGAGGAGAAACGAGCCAAGCTTGTTCAAGAGATAAGGCTAGCTAGCGTAGAATGCTGTTCCCATTGCCTGAACCGCTCTCCCCCTCACTCTTAACCTGGGTAAATTCCCGCAAACCTTCAGATCAGATTTCAGTCCAAACACCACTCCCTCCTGTAAGCCCTTTCTGACCTCAGAGCAGGTCTCCTCTCGCCCCAGCAGAGGACCAGCCTCTTCCAGAGATCTAGGGGAATGTGTTTACCAGACTCATGGAGCTTAGGGAAGGGAGCGACGGGATAACGGGTGCGGGTTGGGGGCATTAAGGGGGTCGCGCAACCCCTACCCCGCGAGAAAGGGAAGCCAAATCCCAACTTCTCAAACCCAGATCCATGCTTGAGGAGCGACGGCAGCGCGCAGAGTGGCCGGTCACAGGGCGGAAGTGCATCCCTGGAGCCGTTCTAGGAAATCCGGAGGACCCAGCTCGTCAGTGATCCTGGGGCTGCAGTGGGCATCGTCCGGGACACAGGGCCACTCCAGGGAGCAGGCAGAGGCGAGATGGCACTCGGGTTAGGCCGAGAACCGCCAAAACGCAAGGCTGGAGAAGGTGAGGAGGCGTCGGCGCGCTGACCACCTGTGCCTCCGGCGGAGTGCGGCGCGCGCTGATTGGCTGGAGTGCAGCCCGGGTACCGGAAGTGGCCGATGCCTGTCGCCAGTGAAACCAGGACAACAGCTGCGGGTTCTGCGCCAGCGGCGGAGCGGCGCCGGGAGCCCGAGCGGAGCGGGCGAGGGGCGGCGGCGGCCTGCGGTGAGAGCTCGTTCCGTCACAGCAGGGGGGAGGAGGGCACTGGGCTCCCGACTCCCCGGCCCGCGAGCCCCGCGGAAACCCAGCGTTTGGGCCCGTTCTTGACCCGGGCTCGCTGTGTGACCTTGGGCTTTACGGTCCCCATGTCCCCCCCTGCACACGGGGGCTCTGGGGCCTGGACACCGCCAGGGCGCATCCCCGCTCCAGTTCGCTGCTTGTCAGCCGCAGGGGCGGGAGAAGCAGGGACCCTTTCCTCGGTCCCGACGTGGGCGCCGCTGGGAGCTGTGCTTTTCTCAGACGTTCTATCCCCTAGTAAACCGCGGGGACGAAATGGCGGGCAGCGTCAAAAACTTAAGGCCCCTGCGGCAGATTGTGCCCCGTCCTGGCAGACAGGATGCTGGATTCTGAGGGTTAGTCGTGAGAAGGAGGCAGGTTTGAGCGCAGAGTTGTTAGAACATTCTTAATCGTGCGACCCAGGGGGAGGACAGAGGAAAGGAGAATAACAGTGCCTTAAATTAAATATCCTGTAGATTGGCAGAAGGAACTTATTTTTACAAATAGCTATTGACATCAGCTATGTGTCAGACACTTTCCTAGGCTCTTTAGATACAAAAATGAATGAAGTGTCCTTAGTCCCCACGAGTGTCACAGATTCCTAATGCAGATAAGATGTTTACACAGATTCATTTACCAAATATTTACTAGGTGCCCAAAATGTGCTAGGCACTGGGAATACCAAGATGAATAGAACATCATCCTTGTCACTGTCTAAAGAAGATAGCAGACATGAAAATAGACTAACAATACCATGAAGTAACTACTACAAGATGAAGGAGATCTGTCTGTCTTGGGTTCAGGGGCAGGGAAGAAAATGGGACTGTCTGTGCATGAGCTGAATCTTGTAGGTGTTTGCTGAGTGCACAAGGTGGGCAGTAGTGTCTCAGGAAATGGGAATAACCTGTTCTCAAAGGCAAAGAAGCTTTAAAGAACAGCAAGTGTTTGAACTACCGGACCCTGAGCATGACTGCAGCTTCCAGCAGTCACTGGAGGGTGTGGGACAGGAGATGGGAAGGGGGCCAGGGGCCTGACCAGGAGGGCATTATGAGCCTTGTTAAGTTTTTATTCTGTAGGCCTTGGGGAGCAGTGGAAGCGACATGATAAGTATAGTACAAAGAAAGAGGTAAGTGAAAGGCTGGTTGAGAGGACCAAGAGAGGACCTCCTTGCTGTAGAGCTTAGTGAAGACTTTGGCAAGGAGGTGATCCTTGTCCAGATATTAAGCATTTGGTAGGCTCTGGCCTCTCAGAAGTTAAGGGAAAGTATTTGTATTAGTTAAGATGCTCTTCTCTGTAAGTAACAGAATCCAACCCACGCTGGCTTCAAAATATGCAGGTGTCTAAGCTCTCATAATTGGCAGTCGAGAAGTATAGTGGTTTCAGGATTGACTTAATCTAGTGGCCCTGGCTCCACTTCCCCTCGATTTTCTTAGCTCTACCTGCCTTTTTCCACAAGCTGGTAGTGAGATGGCAGCAGCAGTTCTAGGCAACAATATATAGAAGTCTTTCCCTGTGGTTGTCTCAGATAGCAGGAATCTATTCTCAGAAGCTTCCAGCTAACTTCCTCAAAATATCATTGACCCAGATGAAGGCATTTGTCCATTCCTGGACCAATCGCTGCTGGTTTGAACGGTGACTTGCAAGGGGGATGGTATTAATTTGACTGGGTTAACTCAGTTGTGGCTTACTCTTGGGTGCGGTCAGATCTCCTGCAAAGAGAGCAAAGCCACTGCAAACTTTTTTGCTCAAATACCCCATCAAATAATTTGAAAAGCTTTGTATCCCCTTACACATTTGTAAGTTGACCTCCAAAATGTTTCATCATTTTTTCATCATAAATTGTAATAGTTGCAAAGGATATTATTGTTGGTGTATTATAATTTGGACATTTCAAAATAAAACTTCATCCCAGTTTCCAGGATACCTGCCCTTGGTTCTGTGTGTTCACCACATTCTTTACCCTTTCTGTGAACTCCATCTGTTAGCATCCCACCTCCCAACTTCCCCCACTTCCTTCTCCTCCCTGTCTCACTCAGCCATCTCAGCTGTGTCCTGGCTAACATCCCCAACCTCACTCCCTCAGTCTTCCACCTCACATGTCCCCAGCTTCCCAGCCTGCTCTGGGGCTTTCAGAAGCGGTGCTGGAGGAAGTCAGTGTAGCATGCTGACTGGCTCCTCCTCACACTGATGCTCTCCATTCCACTTGTCTCGTAGGGAGGTTGTGAATGTTTAACAAGGGAGTGGCTATAAATTGCTTAGCACACAGCACATAGTAAGTGCTCTTCATTTACTCTCCACATCACAGTGTCAGCGCACCCTCACTTCTCTCTTTCCATATTAACTCCAACTCTGCACATGCTACATTGAGTCAGAATGTCCTCTCTGTTACCTTTCTTACTGCTTCTGTACTTGGCGTCTGAGGCTTTGCTTGCCCATTCTCTATCCAGAATGCTGAGGTGCAGTCTGACCTGAAGTACTTGGAGGGGGTATACAGACACATTCTGTAATGGCTGTGGGCACGTGGATTGTTAAATGGGAATCAGTTTCTAGATCTTTGACTTCAGTTTGTATCCTTGCTTGAAAATGGGCCTGTGGCCTGTAGCTTTCTCTTTTCTCACCTCCTCTTTCACAAGTGCTCTTTTCGTCTTTTATAAAAAAAGACATACCTCTTACTCACGTCCTCCTTGTTTTTCTGTGGCGCATCACTCTGGGGTGGAAAATCCTCTGGAGTGCCACACAAAGGGGCAGTTTGTTGAGGAAGTAAATGATTTTTGGACCTTTTGTAACTGAAGTCCCGATTTTTACTTTTAAAAAAATATTAAAAAGACCTACTCAGACCATCTGCTGATAGATCTGCTGATAGATTAATTTTTGTTTACTACAAATCACAACGTGATTTTTGGCAGATAAAGTTCAAAGAATTAAGTGATATTGCTATCACAAGAGATTGCTGTAAACTGTGATTTAGGCAGTTTAGGCCAACTCAGGTCCAGTAACTCGGGTCGGTCTGATAAACATAACGGAAATGTGATTTTTAATCCAGAAAAGGGGATCTAGTCAGTTGTATTTTTAAGATTTTATTTTTTCCTTTTTCTTCCCAAAGCCCCCCAGTACATAGATGTATATTCTTCATTGTGGGTCCTTCTAGTTGTGGCATGTGGGACGCTGCCTCATTGTGGTTTGATGAGCAATGCCATGTCCGCACCCAGGATTCGAACCAACGAAACACTGGGCCGCCTGCAGCGGAGCGTGCAAACTTAACCGCTCGGCCATGCGGCCAGCCCCTAGTCAGTTGTAGTTTATCTGCCCAGTCTGCTCTCGGAAGTTTAGGGTAGAGGAGGGGCAGTCAAGATGGAGGGTAGGAGAAAAGAAGTCAGAGCAGGAACTGGCCGGGTACCTGTAATGCTGCTGCCTCACATGTGTGTTGATCTCCTTGGGAGATGAGACCTGGGATAGAGATGGATGTGGCAGATTGAGAGTGGGATAACTCCAGTCATTAAGACTGTAACACAGGGGCAGCCCGGTGGCACAGCGATTAAGTTTGCATGTTCTGCTTCTTGGCGGCCCGGGGTTCACCAGTTCAGATCCCGGGTGCGCACATGGCACCGCTTGGCAAAAAGCCATGCTGTGGTAGGCGTCCCACGTATAAAATAGAGGAAGATGGGCACAGATGTTAGCTCAGGGCCAGTCTTCCTCAGCAAAAAGAGGAGGATTAGCAGTAGTTAGCTCAGGGCTAATCTTCCTCAAAAAAAAAAAGACTGTAACACAGTGGTTTCCAAACCTGGCAGGGCATCAGAATCACCTGGGGCACTTGTTAAAAATACAGATCCCTTAGCCCACCCCTGAAGATTCTAATTCTGGGAGGTCTGAGTTGAGACTGGAAATTAGTATTTTTAACAGATTTTCCCAGTTAATTCTTATGCATCTAGCCTAATTCCAGGCTAAAAACCATTATTTAAGAATCATTCACTAAAAAGAAAAGATCTTCCTGCTATGATTGCAAGCCTATTAAACAGTTTTCAGTTTTATGTGGCTTCCCATGCAGATTTTCATCTAGGTAGTGATCTTTTCAAAGTTTTATTTCTTCCTGTTAATTAATAGGTGGGTATCTGGTTTGTGCATCAGTATTTTGTGAGTGAGGCCTTCTGAGCCTGCTCTCCTCGAGTGCATTGGAAAAAACAAATGCAGGTCTGCAGAGTCGAAGACCGTCTTTTGAACTACGGAGGCTTAGTAGAGGTCTGCGTGTCGTCCCCCAGACTGAGGACCAAGGAGGTCAACCTCCTCCTCGGGGGCACGTCCATCTCATCTCTCTTCAGAAACAGCTAATTTCAGATTTAGAAAAAGGAAGATGTGAGAAGCAGAAAGATAGGAAATTATGTTTGGAAATTTGAATTTAGGCTACGAGTAATGGACTATTTCCACCTGAGGCTGAGGTCTGATGTGTGGCTGTCCCTCTGGGGAAATCAACCAAATGGAGATTGGGTTTGATGTGTATATGAGAAGGGACCTATAAAGCAGTATTTAACAAATGACTTAACATTGTGTCCCTGGCAGAATGTGAAGTAAAAGAATGGTCAGAGAGGATCACATTTAGTTGGGGAAGATTTTCTGGATTTGAATTTTGAACCAGGTCTTGCTAGGCATAGAGACATACCCAACTTCTGCACCTTGTATCTTGTTGTTCTGTAGACAAGTGATTTTCCAACTACAAGTGATGTAAATTCTAAGTTCTATAAATGCTGATGTGGTAAAGAGCTAGATGTTGGAAAAGCAGTAACTATAGAGGCGATGAAGGTGAAAAGGAAAGACCAGAGAGGGGATTAGAAGTAGATAGAGACAGAAATATCAGCTGTGGAACTTGTTCTTGGCTGAGGATTTGAGAGAAATATATTTAAACTGTACTTCCCAACTCAGATGGTACCGTGGATGAAGAAGACAAAGATAGCTAAATTCTTTACAGTGGGTCTTTACAATTTTATAGGTACATATTATCTATAGTTTTCGAAAATTTCAACACAAAGGAGAAATCCAGCTGTTGGGTACTTGCCCTTACTCCATGGAAAAATTAGAGAAGATGCTGATGGGGGGAAAGTTGAAGAAGATTCCAGGTCGTTTTGAGGGGTAGCACCAAGAGCTTCCAAGGCTTCAGGATTCCAGTAGCTCAGGTTCCTTCTAGGTGTCAGGGCAGGGGCGTTACCGGGGCTGCCCTGATGAGTGAGCAGAGAGGCCCCAGGGAGGACGGGATGGATGACTGGCGGCTGGGCAGGGGAAAAGAGCAACACAAAGGTCACCCCAAATCACCACTTTCCCCTTCCCTCAAGCTTGACCCGTCTCTTCTGCCTTTCAGGGTCTTCATTTCTTTAGGAATCTCATCTTAACCCGCTTCTCTCTTCTGGCACCATCTCTTCTAATATAAACATATTCAGATCTCTCCCATCAGGGAAAATCCTTTGATCCCATAGCACATTCACATTACTGCCCATCATGATCCTCTTTTTTCATCTAAAATTTTTTTTTTTGGAGGAACATTAGCCCTGAGCTAACATCTGCTGACAGTCCTCTTTTTGCTGAGGGAGACTGACCCTGAGCTAACATCTGTGCCCATCTTCCTCTACTTTATATGTGGGATGCCTGCCACAGCATGGCTTGACAAGTGGTGCCATGTCGGCACCCAGGATCTGAACTGACGAACCCTGGGCCACTGAAGCGGAACGTGCGCACTTAACTGCTGTGCCACCGGGCCAGCCCCTCATCCAAATTTTTTGAAAGAAGCAGCAAATTCATTCATCAGTCCACTGCCACTTGGCTTCTGCCTCTGCCATTCCACTGAATCTGTTCTCACAGGTCACCTGTGACTGCCTAATTGTTCCAGTAGATGTTTTCCAGTTCTTATCCTACTGCATCTCTCAACTGTGTGACACTTTTTAATTCCCTCTGCCTTTGCCCTGGTGACTTCTATGACTCATATTCTGGTCCTTCTCCTATTTCACCAGCCATTCTTTCTCTTACTGGCAGGCTTCTCTTCCTCCACCCACCCCTTTATTATTAGAGTCCAAATAGGAAATAGCTCACTCAAATTGGGATAATTTGAGAAAGGTTTATTTGCAAAGAGTTTAATTATAAATGATATAGCTGTGGGCAGGGTGTTGAGGAACCTGGGGCTGGCAGTGGTGGAGTGTCAGCAGCCCGGCCTGAAGAGACAAGAGGTAGGAGAAGTACTGAAATCTAGACAGTCAGATGATTGAGTAGGATAGGCTCCTTGAGAGGAGGAGTGACCTTCAATTGAGGGACATCACCAGCCCAAGGCGACCTCATAGGAAAGAGCCTGGGGAGTAAATACCCTGGCCTTACTCTGCTTCCTCCTTCCAGCCTCCTGATGGGGCTACCCATTGGTGGAGCACAACTGGGTATGCCGGATAGGTTAGCCTTCTGGGGCAGAGGGCAGGGGGAGAAAGGTGGAAAGATCTGGAGGGGAAAATGGAAGATAACTGGAGTGCTCTTGCATGTTAGCTTTGGCTTTCTAGGTTCTGTCCTTAGTCTCTGACAGTTCTCACACTATACTCATTACCGTCTATGCTGAGTACTCTCACGTCTGTCTCCAGTTCTAATGCTCAGAGCTTTAGACCAGTGTATTTTGATTGATTCATTGATGCCTCTGTATGGATATCTTGAAACTCATCTTGTCCAAAGCAGAGCTCCATCTATCGTCTTACCTCCTCAACTAGCCACTCTCCGGTACAGTAGTCCCCCCTCAGCCACAGTTTTGCTCTCCATGCTTTCAGTTACCCATGGTCAACCACGGTCTGAAAATATTAAGTGAAAAATTCCAGAAATAAACAATTCATAAGTTTTAAGTAGTGCACTGTTCTGAGCAGCGTGATGAGATCTCATGCTTTCCCTCTCTGTCCTGCCCAGGACGTGAATCATCCTTCTGTCTGGCATATCCGTGCTGTACACACTACCAGCCCATTAGTCACTTAGTAGCCATCTCAGCTATCAGATGGACTGTCATGGTATCACAGTGTTTGTATTCAAGTCACCCTTATTTTAGTTAATAATGGTCCCAAAGCTCAAGAGTGATGCTCCTGGCAATTCAGATATGCCAAAGAGAAGCCATAAAGTGCTTCTTTTACATGAAAAGGTGAAAGTTCTTGATTTAATAAGGAAAGAAAAAAAAAATCATATGCTGAGGTTGCTAACGTTTATGGTAACTTTTATTACGGTATATTGTTATAGATATTCTATTGTATTATTAGTTATTGTTCTTAATCCCTTACTGTGCTTAATTTATAAATTAAACTTTATCATAGGTATGAATGTATAGGAAAAAACATAGTATATATATAGGGTTTGGTACTGTCCATGGTTTCAGACATCCACTGTGGGTTCTTAGAAGATTTCCCCTGTGGATAAGGAGGGACTGCTGTATTCCCGACCTCGGTGGCACCGCTGTGCTTCCAGCTACCATTTCTCAAATAAAGGGAGATCTGGGCAGCATCTTTGACTCCTCCCTCTCCCTTACACCTAGAGCCAATCACACACCAAGTCTTACAGAATTTGACCTCTTAAACATTTCTCCAGTCTGTCTCCTCTTCATTCCCACTCCCACTGATGGCCTAGTTAGATCTCATCACCCCTTGCCTTGAGGACTGCATCAGCCTTCTAACTGATCGCCCTGTATCCAGGCCTGCTGCTTTCTAGTTAAGCCACCAAATGGCCACTAATGTGCATTTACCTGAAATGCTAACTGACCACGGACTGTGTCACTCGGGCTTCAAAACCATTCCACGACTTTCGTTGTCTGAAGGATGAAGTCCCCTAGCTTCCCATTCCCCTTTGAGAATCAGCTTCCACAGTTAACTTCTACTGATGGTTGGATTGTGTTCCTCAGATTTGCTGTGGTGCACAAATGCGCTGCCCTAGGCACTTCAATATTAGCTCTGGGTTGCTTACTACCTGAACAGAGGCCAGGCTCATTCTCCTAACATTTGAAGCTCATTTCTGTGACAGAGATGGCTAAATCCCCAGGGCTGTTGTACCAGTTAGGAATAGGTTTGGCTTCACAAATAAATAAAAAGTGATGGCTTGGGGGCCGGCCCCGTGGCCGAGTGGTTAAGTATGTGTGCTCTGCTTCGGTGGCCCAGGGTTTTGCCAGTTCGAATCCTGGGTGCGGACATGGCACATCAGGCCACACTGAGGCGGCATCCCACATGCCACAACTAGAAGGACCCACAACTAAAAATACACAGCTATGTACCAGGGGGCTTTGGGAGAAAAAGGAAAAATAAAATCTTTAAAAAAAAAAAAGTAATGGCTTAAGCAAGGCAAAAGCTTACTTCTCTCTTGGATAAAAGAAGTCCAGAGGCAGGCATTCCAAGGCTGGTGTGGCAGCTCCAGGGAGTCATCCGGGACCCAGGTTCCTTCCAGCTCTGGTCTTGTCGTAGCGTGTGCTGGTGTATTCATGGTCCAAGATGGCACTCCAACTATGACGTAATGCCCCAGGCACAGCATGGAAGACGAGGGTAAGGAAATGCATCCCCTCACCCTTAAGGAGACTTCCCAGAAGTCTCATGCACTTTCACTTCATTTTACTGTCTCATTGGCCAGAATTTGGTCACATGGGCAAACCTAGCTGCAAAGAAAGCTGAGGAATGTATTTCTTTAGCTAGGCTCATTGCCACACTAAATAAATTCATTATTCTGTTGCTGATGAAGCAGGGAAGAATGGATGTTGGGGTGACAGTTAAAATCTTTGCCACAGCCTTTTAGAAGTTAAAAAAATATATAGGCTTTAAGATCTATAAAAGTATTAAGAAAATTCCATGAAGAGGCTGATTACAAAATTAGTATGTAAAAATCAACAGCATTGCTATACGTATATATAAGTAGTGAGCAGTTAGAAAATGTAAGAAAAACTCACTAAGAGAAAAGACATACACAGACATTCTGGATATGAAAATATCAGAATAAGTTTGGGAATTTTATAAAATTATACTAAAATTTATTTGGAAAAATATGAGAATAGACAGAAAATATTTGAAACAGAAGACTGAGAGAGAACTTTCTCTAACATATTAAAAATTTTAATAAAACTACAGTAGGTTGAACAGTTTGGTATTGGAGCAGGAATAGATAGATCAATAGAACTGAGTGGAGTCCAGAAATTGACCCAAAGATTTATGGACATTTAGACTATGGTATAGGTGGCCTTTCAAATCTGTAGGGAAAAGAAAAGTAGGTATTGATACAGTTTACTAACCTTCTGGAGAAAATTAAGCTGTTACCTTACTCCATCCAAATGTAAGGGAGCCAAGAGTAGTTACTTCTGTTCTAGTTATAGGTAAGTCACATTAACCCTCTGCATGCTAACCCCTGTATATACAATTCCCTGATGTGTAGAGCTGGTGCGTACCACAGGACTGAACTATGGATATTGTGGTTACTGCCTCTATAAACCCCAAAGTTAGTTCTTTCCTTTTTTTGAGGAGGAGGATTGGCCCTGAGCGGACATCTCTGACCATCTTCCTCTATTTTATATGTGGGATGCCACCACAGTATGGCTTGCTAGGCGGTGTGTAGGTCCACGCCTGGGATCTGAACCGGTGAACCCTGGGCTGCCGAAGCAGAACACGGGAACTTAACTGCTGCTCCACCAGGCCAGCCCAAAGTTATTTCTATTAATTTGTCATTTTCACCCCTTCTCTGAACCTTTCCCATATACCCATCTATTAATATGGCCACCGTTTTCCCTCAATATTTTCCTTGCTACCAAAGTCAGGTTCCACTCCAACTCACTGTTAATATTGCAGAACTTTCATCAGCATCTCCTTAACATCTGTTTCCTATTTCTCTCCTTAAATCTCTTCCTCTGATAATTTCTCTCACTCTTTTCAGTCAGTGTTTGCTGTTTGTTGAGCATGTCCACCATAATCTTAAATCTCCTTCTTTAACAGCACCCTGTCATTTCACCAGATACTAGGACTGTGTTTGAGTGCTGTGAGCACCATGACAAAGCTCCATACTCCTCTAGCATTAGCTTCCTTTAGATATGATACAGCCACTTTACATACTTGCCCTCTCTCATTTCAGACTGTGAGATGGGGACTGAGAACAAGGAGGTGATTCCCAAGGAAGAAATTTCTGAAGAATCTGAGCCACATGGGGCAATATTAGAAAAACTTCCAAAGGTGGTTTGCCAGGGTCATGAGTTTGGAGCAGCATGTGAAGAAGACATGTTGGGGGAGCATTTGAGAGAGTCCACAGAGAACATTATGGAGCAGATGTCTCCTCAGGAGAGAGACTTTGCATCAGGGTTGATTATCTTTAAGAAGTCACCCTCAAGTGAGAAAGACCAGGAGAATAATGAGAGTGAGAGAGTCTGTAGACCCAGCCCAAACCTGATTGCACATCATCGAGGTCCTGCAGCCGAGGCAGTGAGCACATTTGCTGCCTCTGGCCAAAACTTCATAGAGAACTTGGAACCTAACAAAACACAGAGAAGTGCTGTGGGAGAAAAGCCTCATACTTGTAAAGAATGTGGGAAAGCCTTCAATCAGAACTCACATCTTATCCAGCATATGAGAGTTCATAGTGGAGAGAAACCCTTTGAATGCAAAGAATGTGGAAAAACATTTGGAACTAACTCAAGCCTTCGAAGGCATCTGAGAATTCATGCTGGAGAGAAACCCTTTGCTTGTAATGAATGTGGAAAGGCCTTCATTCAGAGTTCACATCTTATCCACCATCATAGAATTCATACTGGAGAGAGACCTTATAAATGTGAAGAATGTGGTAAAGCCTTCAGTCAGAATTCAGCCCTCATTCTACATCAGAGAATCCACACTGGAGAGAAACCATATGAATGTAATGAATGTGGGAAGACCTTTAGGGTTAGCTCACAGCTGATTCAGCATCAGAGAATTCATACTGAAGAAAGATATCATGAATGCAATGAGTGTGGCAAGGCCTTCAAGCATAGCTCAGGCCTTATTAGACACCAGAAAATTCATACTGGAGAAAAACCTTACCTGTGTAACGAATGTGGGAAAGGCTTTGGTCAGAGTTCTGAGCTTATTCGGCATCAAAGAATTCATACAGGGGACAAACCGTATGAGTGTAATGAATGTGGGAAAACTTTTGGCCAGAACTCAGAGATTATTAGACATATTAGAATTCATACTGGTGAGAAGCCCTATGTATGTAAGGAATGTGGGAAGGCCTTCAGGGGGAACTCAGAACTTCTTAGACACGAGAGAATTCACACTGGAGAGAAACCCTATGAATGCTTTGAGTGTGGAAAGGCTTTTAGGCGGACCTCTCACCTTATTGTCCACCAGAGAATTCATACTGGAGAGAAACCTCATCAGTGTAATGAATGTGCAAGAACCTTTTGGGATAATTCTGAGCTGCTTCTCCACCAGAAAATTCATATTGGAGAGAAACCTTATGAATGCAATGAGTGTGAGAAAACATTCAGCCAGCATTCCCAACTTATCATACATCAGAGAATTCACACTGGAGAGAAGCCTTACGAGTGCCAAGAATGTCAGAAGACCTTTAGTCGGAGCTCTCACCTCCTCCGACATCAGAGCATTCACTGTATGGAATGATCAGCAAAAGAAGAAGCTTTCTGTGGGAAAGCTGAAGTCGTACTTATTAATTTGTTCATAATCTGCACTCCAAGTTTTTAGATCAAATGAATGGACAGACCGTCTCTGTCCTTCCACTGATTTTTATTTAAATAGTTGAAAAGGATGAGGCACTTTTATGAACTATTCATTGAGAAGTTTAGTGTACTGAGTTAAAGCATAAAAGCTGTTTCAGGCCTTAATTCTCCTCTGTCCCTTTTTCCTTCTTCCCTCCTCCCCTAGTGGATCACATGACATTAGGGGTCTGTTCCAGTCATCCAGCCTGAATTGTTAACTCTTCAGGAAAAATGGAGGAACGTGATTCCATCACCTCCTGAAAATGAGAGAGTTGACTCATTGAATGTTTTCCCCTGAAATGTCAGAAAGTTGTGGCCTAGAGGACACACCTTGTTTTCCTGTCCACTGTTTAGCATTGGAATAATTTAGTAAGCTTTTATTAGCTTCAAAATCTTCCAAATATGCTATCAAGTTCCCTTAGAAGATGGCAGCATTAATGAAGTGGGAAGCTTGGGTCATTTTACATCTCCCGCTGTGCTTCCTCGCCTGTCTGAAGAGGGTGCCATGATGGAGGAAACTGACAGGCAATTCACAGGATTCTAAGTGAAGGCCCTTAGAATCCAGAGGGGGTGATGAGCAAAGCCAGGGGATAAAGAAGTGAGGCCAGACTGCTCAGCAGGGGCAGAAGCAGCTCTTTAGCAGCTACTCCCCACTTGAGGGCTGCTCAGACTTGACTGCTCCCAAGAACTCTGCTGCATTCACTTGGCACCAGTTCCTGTTGCTGCTGACAGATCCTGTGTCAGGAAGTAGCCAGTGTCATCAGGACCTGGCCACAGTGATGAGCTGGTTCACCTGACTGACCAGGGCCTTCCCTCGCCAAAGCACTTAAGCTCTCATGACCTGGAGTCCGCTGCTGGGGGCCCTGGCTGATGGGCCAGGATGTAACGCCTCTTCTCTGTGCCCTTGGCCTTGTAATTCTCTCTCCAACATCTCTACATGAGTTTTCTGTGTTTTCCTGTGTGTTATTTTTTTTTTGAGGAAGCACATCCTCGATTTTTCACGTGTCTATGTTGCTGAGGGAGTGGGTGGGAGTGGGAAGTGCACTAATGGGGATCCAGCAGGCCTGGGGTCTGGTAGAAGACCTTGAATGAGGCACTTCACCTGCTGGGCCCTAACTTTCTCATCTGGAAAATGAAGGGACTTGAACTGAATGATCTCTGAAGTTTCAACCAGCCCAATAATTCCTTGATTCTTTTTTTTTTAATCTAACTTTATAATCTTCAGTGTTCTATGCTTTAATCTCTTCTTTATTACATTAATACTAATCACTAGTATTATTTATTGTTTATTATATGCCAGGCACAGTGCCAGATAGTCTACATTTTTATTTTCACAGCATCTCAATGATGTGAGTACTCTTAAAAAAAATGTTTTATTGAGGTATAATTGACACACCATAAAATTCACCTGCTTTTAAGTGTTCAGCTTTTTAGTTAATTTACAGAGTTGCACCACCATCAATGATGTGAGTGCTCTTACCCTGATTTTAAAGATGCAGAGGGGCAGGGGATAAGTACCTTACCCCTTGATCACCCAGCTGGTAAGTCCGACAGCCAAGACTCCAACCCTGGTCTGGGCTCTTAACCCCTATGCTGTGTTATGGATAGGCAGATTCATTACTGCCTTATTTGAAACCTTGTGCACATTTTTTACTAGTTATTAATTACTACATGGATTTGAATATAATAGATTTAAATCGTGTCCTTGGAAGCATAACTGGTCACAGCCAAAACCCACAAAGTGGCTTTATTCTGTACCCCAGTATGTGTTCCCCAGGTTCAGACCCTTGACTTGAGGGCTGTACACACAGATCACAGTTTCCACATCATGTACCTCTGCCTCCAGCAGTCAGACTCTCAGCAGAAGTTCTGTGACATCTCTTTCCTTACAGTGATTACAAGTGCAGTGTGCTCTCCTTCCTTTGTTTGTTGCTCATGTTCAAATTGAATTATACCCAGACTACCTTTCTCACGTGAAACCTGTATGTCACCTATCTCTTTAACTTCTTATTCCTGTGTTTGCATATTTTATTTCCACATTCACCCCTTGCCAGCCCCTGATATAGAACTCAGCAACTCTTCAAGCTCCCGCCAAAGAATCCACTCACACAAACGCATCCATGAGTAGTATGGACTTTACTGAAGATGCTGTAAGAGGTAGAGAAGGGGGTACATCCTATTAGACATTTTGTTCTCAGAAGTCCCTCTTGGCCAACCTGCCACTGTAGGTTTTTCTCTTTGTCTTCCCCCTCTCCGGGCTCAGTCACCTCAACAACTTTTTTCTTGCCGGATATCCAATCTTCTCCCCCAGCTTAATTACCGTCTTAAACCCACTACTTAGCAAAAGAAAAGGCCCTTTAGTTAACAGTCCACGCATTGGAACCTTAGAAGCCAATTTAGTGACCCACTTGTACTGTACCTGAGCATATTCTTAAAGGGACGTCTCACATTTCATTCCAAGAAGAATCTTCCAGTATATATATGCACACATATTAGTGCTTTCCCAAGAGGAATTCTTGTGAATGAAATGATCTCCACCTTGTTACATACGCCATGCACACTTTCTGTAACTTCGTTCCCTGGTACACCTCTCACCTGGTTATCTCAGGAAGATTGCTCTCTTTTCTTCTGTTTGCCTCCTTCCCTCTCAATTTACTTGGGAGTCAAAATCTGACCATAATTATGACTGGTAGTCACAATTTTGTGCAAATAGAATTCTATCAAGGGAAAGAAAAGACATGAATTTTCTTAATTTTAGACCATTAGAAAAACCAGGCCTCACAATCTCAAAGATCTACCTAAATACCCAGAAATACCCTTCAGAATTTTTGCAGCTATGTCCATATACATTTTCATCCTTCTCAAACAGTTTTACTGGTATACTCACACTTTTAGGTGAATAAAGTATTTCTTTACAATTTTACTGATTTGATACCTTTCTAATGTTTATTATTCCAAAGTACATTATTTCATTATGGTTTTAATATGACTTTGTATGCCAGTTTCATTTCCGTCCTGTAAGTTTCACCCTTACCTAAGTACTCCACATGCTGTGCTCTGCTAGCGTCTGGTGTTGCATGTGCTCTTCACTCTGTCCTTGATGTGCTTTCCTTGCTGAGATCCTTTACCTTTCATAACAGAACAAGTGTTATCTATTTTGTTAATATATATATGAATATATTTATCTGTATATATAAATAATATATTAGGGGTATATTTACACGTTTTTCATGATTCACTTAATGTAAGAGATTCTGAATCTGGATAGTCTATTTTTTTAAAAAAAATCACATTATTGAAACTGAAGGGTTGGTGTCTATTATTGTTATTATTACGTGTTTGTACGTGTTTTCTAAGTGACTCCTGGTGTAAGGCAGGTTCCTAAGGTTAGGTCAGGGATCTCTGAGTCTCAGGAAAGCTCTGCCTAGAAAAATGTGCATGCAATTTCAGGGAATTCATGAACCACCTGCAACCCATCCTTGGACCCCTGTACTCCTTTACACTTTCCTAAAAGCAAACTTTTACTTTTCAAAAAGATTACCAAGTAACCTGCAATAACCTATCCCTCAGCGCATTCCTCAGCGTTGGGGATGAAGCTAAGTCAAAACAACCTACCTGAGTGAACCCCTGAAAATGGACAAGAGCTGGAACCTCACTAAAACCCAGTGGGAAGGGGCGGGGACGATTCTGGCAATAACCTGAGGAAGGGCGCCTCAGTAACGCAGGTCGGTGCGCGGTCATCAACCACTTGCTGAGTGCCTGCGAAGCGTTACGACCTGTGCTAGGCGCGGGGGCCGAGCTCTAAGCGACACGGCGGGCAGCGCCGCGGAGCAGGAGAAGGCGTCGCTGCCGCAGTCCGCAGGTGATCACCCGGCGCCCCGCTCTCCCGCAGCTCTGAGAGCTGGGAACGAGAGAGGCGGCGTGAGGGCGGCGGACCGCACAGGCGAAGCCGCCTCCACGAGCCGGGACCCAAGCTCGCTCCCTTCTCCATGCCCCGCGCCGCCCCTCCCCGTCCTGGTCTCCCAGCCTGGGGCTTGGCACGGGACTCGGCCCGACTCCAGTGTCTCCTGCAGTACCGCCGACGGGAACACTCATTTTTCACTTGTTTGTAACACGCTTTGCAGCCAGGGTTTTCCTCTGGGGGACCCAACTCTGCCTGCACCAGCCGCTTCGCCACAAAGTCGCCAGCTGCGCTCGGCCGCCACCCCGCCTCCGGGAGAGAGAGAGGCAGGAGCTCCCCCGAGAGAAGCGCCGGCCGCGGTCGCTGGGGCCGCTCTAGGAAGCCGGGAGGACCCCTCGTTAGCGCAGGACCGCGGCGGGCCCGGGGGCGGGGCTTGAGGGCCTGGGGCCCGGCGCGGCGCGCGGGTTGATTGAGGTCTGCGGTGCCTTTTTGCCGGTGACCAACGGAGTCAGGACGCTAAGGACCGAGCGAACTCCGGGTGGGTTGTCCGCCGCGAGCGCAGTCTGTGGAGCGCCAGCTGACTCTTACGTCCGTGTCCTGGGGGCGACGGCGGGGCACTTGGGCCTTTGTCTCTCAGCCGGATGTGATTTATAGGTTGTGAACATATTTCACATCCCAGAGTGTGATTCATTCATCCATTCCACAGACATTTATGGAGTCCTTGCCGCGGTCCAGGTCCTTCAGGACTTCCAAACAGGCCTGTTAAGATAATTATCTGATGACTAATCATTAAAATTTAATATAGTTGCAGTAGGAAATGATAGATTCAAAGTACGGAAGGCAGAGTTGGCTTTAGAAAGAAGGAAGAAGGCACGGTCCTCAGAGACGGCAGGAAGGACTAAGAAGTTAAATGTGGAGTGATGAGTGCTGCGCCAGCAGAGTTGATCGTTTGAGGCCTTTTTGCTGAGAAGGTGGGTGGTTATGCGTTGGCAGTGGGCAGAGGTCTGGGACAGCTGCTGGGCAGATTACCCAAAAACTCCGAAAAAGGAGCAAAATGCTTCCATGCTCTTGATCTGCTGGTTATGTCTGGCATTCTCTAAGCTGGACTTGGGTGGGGATGGGGAGGCACTTTGGTCAGAGTAGGACTATAATCCACACTCCACTCCACTCACTCCCAAGTGGGGGGAATCCCAGGAGTGCAGCGAAGGTGGGAAAGACCTGGGAGGTCTTCATGCCGTTGGGTGGAGAAGTCTTCAGGTGGAGCTCGGAATTCTTTGCTGAATTGTGTCCTCCTCAAAATTCGTTATGTTGAAGTCCTAACCCCTATGACCTCAGAACGTGACTGTGTTTGGAGATAGTCTTTAAAGAGGTAGTTAAGTTAAAATGAGGTTATTAGGGTGGGCCCTAATAATTAGGCCACAGACACGCAGAGAGGGAAGACCATGTGAAGACACAGGGAGATGATGGCCATCTACAAGCCAAGGAGAGAGGCCTCAGAGAAACCAACCCCACGACACTTTGATCTTGGATGTCTAGCCTCCAGAGTTGTAATAAATTTCTGTTTAAGCCGCCCAGCCTGTGGTGCTTTGTCAGCGCAGCCCTAGCAAACTCATACACAAGGTCACTACAGCGGCTAAGTACTGAATTCTGGGGTTTGTACCGGCTGCCTGCCTCAAGGATCCACACACCACTGCTACACTGTCCACTGCTGCTGAGACGGGTTCTACCAACTGTAACCCAGAGCCCCTGCAGGCTGGGGACTGCACAGCGCAGACTGCTGCTCAAGAGCCATCTGCTGAACAGAACAGAAGATGCTTGAACCCTTGAAGATGTTCTAGGCAGGAACTGTTGCACTCTCTCCATGCCACCCAATCCCCAGACAGTCTGCCTTCTCAGGGGCAATTTCTGAAGCGGCTGCCCTCCTCAGCGGCCACACCCTAAAAACCATGGTGCAAGGGAAACCTAGAAGACAGGACAGAGAGAGGCTCCTGCCAGATCAAACGCCCAAACCCCTTGGCTCAGTCTGTGAGTGCCTTCCTCCACAGTCCACATCCTCACTCCAGACACGGCTATCTTGCTTCTTACCTCTCCCCCCTTCTGCAGTTTTCCTGGTGGAGCCAAAGAAATAAACATCATGGAAGAGAACTCACCTGAAAGTCTACGATCTTGTAAATGAAACTGTTCTAATTGCAATTATTCCCTCATCTTGGTTTTGTTATATTAAAAGACTTTGCTCACGATCCCTGAAGAGGGGTCCAGGAATTGACTCGTTTGCATAAACATAATCTTTTTCTCTTTCTGTAGGCATACAAGTGCCTTGCTCACCCCTTCTGGTGGGAGAGCTTGCCCTGGATGTGTAATGGAATAAACAAGCAGCTCTGTACCTGTCAGGTAGAGGACAATCTTTTGTCTGTATTTCTTACCAACCCCAGTGGTCTTGGCCCTCAATGTACCTGGGTACCCACTTCCTCCAGACCAGGTCACCAGTATCCAGTACAGTGAATCTGCTGTGGAATCTCTACTAAGGGTGTTTATATGGCATCCCTAGGTGGTCCATCAGCTTCCCGAGACAAGGTACAGTCTGTTTCTTCCTTTTTCTCCTGCTGTTGACCAAAGACCACACTCTTGTTAGCAGGTACCTGTTCTTTTGTTTATTCAGCCGCACAGCTGGGGGGACCTCCTGCTATCAGTGAATTCCAAAATGCGCATGTGGGGCCAGCCCCAGTGGCCTAGTGGTTAAGTTTGGCGCTCTCTGCTTTGGCGGCCCAGCTTCAGTTCTTGGGCGTGGACCTACACCAATGTCTGTCAGTGGCCATGCTGTGGTGGCAGCTCACGTACAAAAAGAGGAAGACTGGCAGCAGATGTTAGCTCAGGGCGAATCTTCCTCAGCAAACAAAACAAAAAAACCCAAAATGCACATGAGCAAGGTACTCATACACAACAGGACCAGATTATGATTATACAAGTATGGCACCTTCAACTCCCAGGATCCCCTCAAGGATAAGGAACTAGTTCCTGTAACATTAAACTAAGCACACAGAACCTCTGTTGTTGGAATACATCCTTTTGTCCTAATGAAGTCAAAACAGATGGTTTCAGGTCAACACTTTGGCTACAAAATGTTTTTCTGGTTTCAGCTCTTCTCAGAGTGCCAAATACAGGGCACTGGAGCCAGAACGATGGCTGCTTCCGGAGTGACCACCACCAAGGGCAGAGATCTAACCCACAGCCTTGACCTCTTGTCCTCAGCCTGTTTCCCAGATCCTGCTCTGCCTTTTCTGGGACCAGGACTCTCCTTCCCTGGTCAATTAGCAGCACCAGGTTGCAGCAGTGGGGAGATGTCCCATGGGGTGGAGTGCTGCTCATTGTCTTCCCAAATCTATTCTCTCCTTCTCCATGTAAGAGAATTTTATTGGGCAAATGGCCATCCTGCCGGAGGTGTTTTCCAGCCTCCCTGGAAGATAGATGTGGCCGCGTAATTGAGTTTTCACCAAAGGACTGCGGCGCCTCCTGTGACACTTGCTGAGAAGGAACTGTCCTTGTGATCATCACTCTGCTTTTCCTGTAGCTGGAATATGGCTACAGGAAAGATCCAGCTCCAACCATGTGGACAAAACCATTCTAGCTCATGGGACGGAAGAGCAAGACGGAAAGTACATGGGTTCCTGAGGCATCAGGTGAAATGAAACCAAGCAGCTCCTTACGCCAGGGCTTCACAAACTTTTTCCATAAAGGGCCAGACAGTAAATATTTTAGGCTTTGCAGGCCACATACAGTCTCTGATACTTGTTCTTTTTTTCCTGCTTTTTATAACACTTAAAAAATGTACAAACCATTCTTAGCTTTTGGGCCATAAAAAAAAATGGGCCGGGGCTGGCCCCGTGGCCAAGTGGTTAAGTTTGCGTGCTCTGCTTCGGTGGCCCAGGGTTTCGCCAGTTCAAATCCTGGGCGGGGACATGGCACCGCTCATCAGGCCATGCTGAGGCGGTGTCCCACATGCCACAACTGGAAGGACCCACAACTGAAAATAATACACAACTATGTACCGGGGTGCTTTGGGAGAGGAAGGAAAAATAAAACCTTTAAAAAAAAAGGGCCATGAGCTGGATTTGCATTTGGCCTGTGGGCTGTAGTGTGCTGACCACCGACTTACCTCTGGGCATTGCTGTGACAGAGAAATAAAACTTGTATCTTAAGAGTCAGGGAAGGCTTCTTGGAAGAGGTGACAATGAAGTAGAGGTCTAGATAAAGTAAGGGGTGACGTACGTAACTCTCCGGGGGAAAAGCATGGAGGCAGGGAGGTGAATGAGGACAGAGGTCCTGACGTGGCAATGCACTTGTGACACAGGCCAGTTAGCAACTTATTGTCTCCTAACTCCAAACCTGCCGTTCTCTGCCCTAGTTCATGATACGGGAACTGGACCTGGAGACATCTTCCCTTTGCCAGCAGACACAATGTTAGGCTTTGCCAGTAAAGCGCACTGGAGGGACAAGGCAAACAGGAAGGGGCTTCTCCTGGTTCCGGCAGTTTTTCCTTTTGTTCCTCCAGTGCAGCACCCAACCTCTGCTGAGTTCGCTGGCACCTCCACCAAGTGGTTCCTACTTTGGCCCCTCGGTGAACTTCGCCATCTGGTGGGCTGTAGCCAGTCTTGTATTGGTAACTATTTAACTAATTCAAAAAGAACAATAGCCCTGACTTGTAGCGTTGACTGACTTCCATGGTGTGAATACTCCAACGTGACCAATTTCATTGTAGGGTTGGGAAGAGAGGTGCAAAATTGGCTCTTGCAAGCCTGTACAGACCAGCTCCAGCACGCCACTGGACCCACACCCTGTCCAGGAAGGTCTGAATTTCAGTCTTGGCTGGGGGCCCCCTTCTCAGGGTGCTTCTTCATTGGCTCTCCCTCAGCCCTAGAGGTAGGAGCTGCTCCCCACGAAGCTATTCCTATATCCTTTAAGATCTCTCCTTAACCATTAGCAGATAATCTCCTTTTACTGGTCAATACTTCTTTATATTAAACTTTCCCTGTTCAAATGACTAGTGTGGTTTGTTTCATGCCTGGACACTTGCAGATGTGCCCCTGTCCAGAGGGGAAGACCAGTGTCGGTCTGAGAAAGGGCCAGGACCAAAGACCCATTCACAGTAATACTGACAGAAAAACCTCCACTGGCTGAGCAGCCGCTCTGTGCCAGGCCCAGAGCCCTGACGGAGGAAGCATTCTGGCTATCACTCGCAGCAGAAGGCATCCTAACTGACACAGTCTCTTACTCAGAGGACAGGAGGTGATGATCTGCAGGTGGGGGCAGGTAAACAGTTTGTCCTAAATCAAGAAAGACACAGGAAAAACCTTAAAGTGCTTATAACTTTTACGGAATCTAGCCCTAAAATTGACTAGACAAAAGGACAGTTCTGTCTGGGGACTTTCTCACCTTCAGAACACTGGGAAGGCTCTTTTCTGGCATGAACTCTCTGACGTCTAATAAGCTCTGAACTCCACCTGGAGGCTTTCCCACATTCTTTACAGATGAACGGTTTCCCTCCCCTGTGGATTCTCAGATGCTGACTCAGATACGAGCTTTGACCGGAGGCCTTCCCACACTCATTGCACTCAGAGGCTTCTCTCCTGAATGAATCCTCCGATGCTGAACAACACGGGCACGCCACCTGAAGGACTTTCCACATGCACTACATTCATAGGGTTTCTCTCCTGTATGACTTCTCTGACGCTGAACGAGGTTTGAGCTCTGATTGAAAGTTTTCCCACAGTCACTACACCTAAAGGGCTTCTCTCCAGAATGAATTCTCTGGTGGATTATAAGGTGTGAGCTATATGAAGGCTTTACCACATTCACGACATTCATGTTGGAGTTTTCCTATGGGTGACAACCAACCACCCGAAACTTTTCCCTTGGGCAGGGCACCGCCTCAGTCCCTTCACTTCGGGATTTCTCTGCTGCTGCTCTGAAGCACCCTCAACTTCAGAAGAAGCTTCAAATGCAAAGGTGCCGGTGGTGGGTTTTTCTGAGAACACCTGAGATTCCACTCCAGTAATGGGCGGTTGTGCCAAGGATCCTCTGTCCTTGGGCTCCGGGTCATCTTCCGCAACAACTGGTGGAAAATGTAAACATCCCTGCTCTGGATGTACAGAAAGATGACACTTGGGTTAGGATTCACACTTCTGGCATGAAAATAAAAGCTTAAAAAATATTCAACAAACACACAACAAAGTCTGGAAGGGTATTTACTTAAATGTGAACAAAAGTTCTCTCTTGGTGATGGGACTGTACAGCGGAGAGCATTTCTTCTGTTTTCTTTTCCCCTTGCTGATCTGTTTTTTCTAATTTTTCCTTAACGGAACACTGTAAAATGTTATTTGAAAAATAAAATATGTTTCAAGGTAAGATCTTTGTAAGATTTACTCTTAAAAAATGAGAAAAAATGGTGGCATGGTTAAGTTCGCATGCTCCGCTTTGGTGGCCCAGGGTTCTCGGGTTTGGATCCCAGGTGAGGGACCTACACATTGCTCATCAAGCCATGCTGTGGTGGCCTCCCACATACAAAATAGAGGAAGATGGGCACAGATGTTAACTCAGTGCCACTCTTCCTCAAGCAAAAAGAGGAAGATTAGCAACAAGTGCTAGCTCAGGGCCAATCTTCCTCACACACATGCACACACACACAAATCAAAAAAAAAAAAAAGAGAGAAAAAGTAGTATTTCCAAGAAATTGGGGACTGGTCAAGTGATGTTGTGAGGGAAGGGAAAAGCAAGAAAGCAGCAGCACCGGGTTAGGGGAAAAGAGGTGCCTCCCAAAGGCAGAACGACTCTGCCCCTCCTGACTCTACCCCGCACCTCTTCCCATTCATCCCAGCCCCATAAATCTGCAGCCACTGCAAAGGATCCCCAAGCAGCGGCCTCCTTTACTGAAGGGCCGACCGCCAGTTCGGGGCCTCCTCCCTGCTTGGTGCTCCCTGCCTTTCCCTGTGGCCTGCTCCTTAGAAAAAGAAGAGAAGAGTGCTTTGCCTTGTTTTTAACTGTCTGTGACACTTTTTGTGTTTTATCTGTAACACTCTCTGTAGTCTGCAGAGGACAAAAAGCAACTGCTGTAAGAGACAACTCAAGAACATCTGATTTAAAACATACCTCTTGTTTTTTCAGGTTAAAAGCTTGTGGTTAAAGAAATCTGCAAGATTAAAGAAATCTTGCTGAAAAAACATGAAACGATAGCTAGCTTCTTTTCAAAAGTATCAAGCTGATAAATGAATAGAGACTTACTAAATAGAAGTAAAAGAGGCAAGAAAAAGTCTGGAAGTCAGGCAAGGAAGCGCCGGGAGGTAAAAACACACTTTTGGAATAGACTCTAAGATTAATCTCCATTTCTAGTTTCTCCATTTTTCCACTTTGTTTCTAACAAGAATTTGGTTTTTCAGAAGCTGTTGTTTGGTGGTGGGGCTGTGGTGTAAAACCAAATATTAAATAGAATCTTCTTCTTTTTTTTTTTTTTTGAGGAAGATTAGCCCTGAGCTAACATCTGCTGCCAATCCTCCTCTTTTTGCTGAGAAAGCCTGGCCCTGAGCTAAGATCCATGCCCATCTTCCTCTACTTTATATGTGGGACGCCTGCCACAGCATGGCCTGCTAAGTGGTGCCGTGTCTGCACTCGGGATCCGAACTGGCGAACCCTGGGCTGCGAAAGCGGAACGTGCACACTTAACTGCTGCACCACTGGGCCGGCCCCTAGAAACTTCTTGACTAGCAACACATTCACGTTCTGTCACAATGGTTCACAACGGTTCACAGTCCTGCGGCTGAGTCTAGAGTCTGGCACAGAGGCGAGGATGTCTCTGAGGGTGTATGCAGGCTGGGAAGGAAGTTTTTGCAGTAAATTGGAAGGGTAGAGCGTAAGGGTTGACATAAGGGAGTTTCAAATAGAGCTTTCAGATGGGGTAAGTGGTACATAAAGGTCATGACAGGCTGTAGCTCACATGGCAGTTGCTCTAAGCTTAAAGTGTGTTTTGGGAGGCATGGGGAAGTTACAAGAGAAATGATCTCAAGGCTGGCCTCCAGCTCGGGTCAGAGGTATTATGAACTAGGAGTCAGAAGCAGTGGAGATGATGAAGCAGGAAGTGAATGAGCTATTTCCTGGTCCTGTTTTAGGGCTCTCTAAAGCTAGGAGAAGCTGGTGGGGCTTTATAGCTAGATATGATATAAGTTTTATTTAATCTTCAGAGTGACCTTATGAGGTAGATGATTATTATTCCTAATTTTACAGGTGATGAAACAGGCTAAGTCTCTCCCCTAGCAGGTAAGAATAATAAGGCCAGGATGATGATAGCCAACTTCTGAGCACGGCTATGTGCCCTTTATACTCCCTCCTGCTCCTCTCCCTCCCCACAGAATCCTGCTCCTCACCACTCTCTGGGAAAGGCTGGGTCTCCTGAGGCTGGAGCCGGATGCTTGGAGCCTCCTGGGCTGCTCCCAGAGGTGCCTTCTCCTCCCACGGCTCTTCCTGGGCAAGTCCATGTGCAGGGCCTGGGACCTGGAGGTGATCAGGCACCACTCCGTTTATGCGGGACCAAAGCTAACAAGGAGACTTCAGAGAGCCTCCCCAGGGTCAGCACAGGGGAAGGAAGAGGAGCTGGAGTCTCATTCAGGCTTGAGGGCAGGAAAGACAGACAGAAACACACACTAACCGCTCCACCTGGCCTCAGAGAGGTCTGAACTTGGCAGCTGCCCCCACTGCTGCCCTCTGTTCCGCCCGAAGCTCACTGATCTGGCTCCCACAACAGAGCACATTTTCCCTTCCCACCTGCAGTCCCGCTTCCTCAAGTCCTTTCTCTAAACCCTCCAGCACAGTCACAGCCTCCTCTCTACTTTCAGGGTGATGTCCCCGCACACAGGATTGGAGCTCCCCAGGCAGGATGGTCAGGAATTGCTCCAGCACCAGTAACTCCAGGATCTGCTCCTTGGTGTGCCTGTCGGGCCTCAGCCACTCGCAGCAGAGCACCCCGGCCTCCCGGGGACCAGGTGTCTCCTGGTGGCAGAGCTGCCTGAAGCGTCCGCAGAAGATCTCTTGACTGGGAGAGTGGTGCCCATGTAGCCTGGGCTCATACCCCCAAGCCTGTTCCTCTTCCTTTGGCTCCATTGTCATTGTCATAATCTTCTCTTGATCCTGTCTACCCTGAAGGGCCAGAATTTCAGCTGCCGTTGGTGATACAGCCATCCTAGCCTGGACCAGCTCTGGAGAAGGCCCATACCGGCTGGAGTCTTCCAGGGGCACTCTGTAACACAAGAAATCATCATTCTTTTTTTCTTCATTCATCAAACACACATCAGCATCTACACAGAGCCAAACCTTGTGCTATACCCTTTAATCCTTTTTCCTCCATCTCTCCCCAGAATCCTGTTTCACTAAGAGTCACTGCCTCTGAGAAACTTGCAATCTGGTAGACAGCGATGTAAAGTGTCTTCTACAATACCACCAGATAAATGCTAAAGCAGGAAAAATAGCGTTCTGGGAGTCTACAGGAAGAAACAAGTTTGGAGCAAAACCCCAGTTTCCAGATTTAGAGCCTAGCGGTGAACAGCTTTCAGCGCCAGGTGACTTGCGTGTTTTCAATTTTGATTCTCTCAAAGATGCTGGAGAGGCAGCCTCCTTCCAAATGGCCCCCATTATCTTTTCTCAAATTTCTGGAGCGGCCACAGCAAAACATACATATATATTTAAATTCCTTCGAAGGGGTTAGATCTTATTCAAACGCCCAGGATATGTACAGGGCCTTGTTACGGCTGCTATGAGTAAGACTTGACCTTGGGTGAAGTGTCCAGCGTCAGGAAAATCCAAGAGGGAAGGAGGTGGGACTCACCCAGAGGCCATTAAAGTGCATAAACGGGCTGTTGGCCGAGGACAAAGGCGGCGCGGACCAGCACCGCAGCAGCCTGATTCTCAAGGCGCTGCCCGGCGGCCCCAGCCCAGCTCCACGTCCACGCACGGCCTTGGGCAGGTGCCCGCCCGGCGGCCCTGGGGACGGGGCTGCAGTCCAGGCCAGCTACAACTCTCCACTCCCGCCGTTCACTTTCTCCTGGGATCTCGAGAATGGGGAAGGGGGCACCGCCCCCCCCCACGCCCCCACACCACGTGACGCAAGCCCTGCAGCGGAGCGCGGGGACCGCGGGGACCCAGACCGCTTCCGCGCAGACACGCGCAGCCCTGGCCTCGGCTCCTCGCGGGTCTGCCTGCGGGGTGGGCTCGGGGCAGAAAGCGCCGCTGCCTCCGGGACCCGCACGCCGGGAGGCGTCCGGGAGCTCAGCCTCGCAGGCGGAGGCGGGCCGGCGCGAGCGGCTGATGGGGCCCGCGGTCGGCGGGCCGCGCCCCGCTGTGCAGTTGTCCCCAAGGGGCGGTCCAGGCGGGCTGAACCGGCTGGGAAATTCCAGACCCGAGCACGGCCGGTTGCAGCACTTCCTCCTGTATATTATTTTCCAGTTGCGTCTTCCTAGACCTGCTCTGAGAATCACAGCTGAGGAAGAAGATATCCTCGAGGAGAAAATATTCCCCACCACCGACCTACCCGTGTCCGTTGGTAAATAAACAGTCCCTGGGGAGGAGAGAAAAGAAATCTAAGGTTTCACATACTGGGGTAGGGGAAATAGGACTTGTTGGTGGAGAGAGTTATTGCTATCTTGTTTTCCAGTACTGATAGAGAAACACGCATCCGATGAGGAGTTCTAGGGAGGGCAAGGGGACCATTATGAGAATGGAAGAGTACCACAGAACAAACTATAACAAGGGAAAAAATAGAATGCACTAGAACTATTGCAAACCAGCAAAAACCAGAAAGACTCCAGTTGGATCAAAAGAGGACATCAAAAGCAAAATTACAAAGTGTCTAGAAGGCAATGAAAAGAACACTTCACGGTAAAAGCTAGGGGACCCAGCAACAGCCATCCTTGAAAACGTATGGCCTTCATTACCTCCCTAATCAATGAAGACAGATATAAAAGAATTTAAAATTCACTCTAAGAAACCTTACAAGCATAGTAAGATAAACCCAAAGAAGCAAGGAAAAGTGAATCAATAAAGATAAAAACTAATGACATGGGGGCCGGCCCCGTGGCCAGTGGTTAAATTTGCGCACTCCCCTTCGGTGGCCCAGAGTTTCCCTGGTTGGGATCCCGGGCGCGGACTTGGCACCGCTCATCAGGCCACGCTGAGGCGGTGTCCCACATGCCACAACTAGAAGGAACCACAACTAAAGAATATACTAGTATGTACTGGGGGGATTTAGGGGAGAAAAAGCAGGGGGAAAAAAAAAGAAGAGTGGCAACAGTTGTTAGCTCAGGTGCCAATCTTTTAAAAAAAAACACTAATGACATGGAAAAGTTAAAAATAGTAGAAGGCATAAATTCAAATGCTAATTTCTTTGAAAAGAGCAATAAAGTAGATAAACTTGTTTAGATCCTGATTAAGAAAGGGAAATACAAATTAACAAGAATAGGAATGAGAAATAAAACATAACCACAGAATCAGAAGAGATTAAAAGAATTAGAGACTATTACATTCAACTTAACGGTAGCATATTTGAAAACCTAGACGAAATTTGAAACCCTAGATGATCTTCTGGTAAAATATAAATTACCAAAATCATGTGCACCAGCTAAATGTTTGTAAAACAACCCTGACTCCGGTGGAAGAGCCCAAGAAAGTGCTACGGAGGAATTCCATTTAGATGTAACATGAAGCACTGTGTTCAGGCAGACATTTCTAAATGGGAATCAAAATATTTAACTAGAAACCAACCCTGAAGTTTAATTTGAAATAAATGAATACTTTGCCCAAGCAAAAGCTTGTTTAACCTGAGTTTTTTCTGTAATGTATAGTTTATGCTTATATCTAGAGGAGAAAGAAAAGCTAAGAAAATTACACACACTCTGCTCTTGTGATGAATATAGTTTTCAATTAAAAAAACTAGACAGTTAAAAACTTAGACATTCGTTCAAGCATTTATTGAACAAAAATACATATGTAAATCGGGGTCTGGGTTGGAGGTGAGGGGACACACACAGTTCCCTGCTTTCAAAAAGCTCAGTGTCTAGGTAGTGGGGAGTGTGAAGAAAACAAGAGAAAATACATAAAAGATTGACAGTATAATAATGGCTTCCTGTAAGCTGCGAGATTGCAGAAACAAAGGTTTATTCATTCAAACAAATTCTGCTTGAGTGTTTGATTTTTTCTTACAATGAACAATGTAAAAAAAGGAAAAAAAAAGAAAAGCGCCACAGCATTTCTCTTTAAAGAATTGAGGGGCCGGCCTGGTGGTGCAGTGGTTGGTTAAGTTTGCACGTTCTGCTTCAGCAGCTTGGGGTTCGCTGGTTCGGATCCCGGGTGTGGACATGGCACCGCTAGACAAGCCATACTGTGGCAGGCGTCCCACATATAAAGTAGAGGAAGATGGGCACGGATGTTAGCTCAGGGTCAGGCTTCCTTAGCAAAAAGAGGATTGGCAGCAGATGTTAGCTCAGGGCTAATCTTCCTCAAAAAACCAAACCAAAACAAAAAAAACAAAGAATTGAGTTGTATGCCTGACAGAACTTGTCAAACGTGTTACCTGCATTTAAAGAAAAAGTTAAAGTGGTAGGGACTCTAAAAGCTACAGGGGATCAGAGGGCCTGAGATAGAGAACTGGACCTTAAAGGAGTTAGCACGAGGCGGTGGCTGTTTAGGGAGAGTAATTAGACCAGACCACTGGAGGGTCTCATGAAGTGAGAGACCAGTCTGTATGGGATCTGACGAGAGAGCGTATTAAATGCCACGCTAAGACCTTTTACTTTACCTTTACTTCAGGCAGCCACCGGCTTTGTTTTTGAGTGTGAGTTTCCATGTGTTTGTGTGTGAGAGCATGAGAGCAGTGTTTTGAGAAAATCAAATAGAGGTGTATGTGACGGCTTAGAAAGGTCAACAGTTTCGAGGCTACTGTAAGAACAATGGAGGACCGAGGCTCGGAGAAGAAGCGTTGCTGCGCTGTCACCCTCAGGACCTAAAGGTGCTGCCAGAGCTGACCCAGCGATTCTTTATGCGCACAGGAAAGAAAGCACAGGGGGTGGTCTCCGTGATCACACATGCACAAACATGGTCTTGGGTGCCTTTCAGAGGTAATCGGGAGAAACCATTTTACCCAAGATTCTCATCAAGCTCCTTCAAACTTGCCCCGTGCCGTTCAAGGCCCTCTTCACCACAGGCTTAACTCAGGCTCCCCAGACAAGACACGGTCATAGTGTCACCTCCTTTACCAGAAGTTTAGGTCTTCTAAGCTCATCAACTTCAAAGGCAGAGGCAAAGTTCCTCCAAATCTTCATTTCTTCAGAGATTCAGAAGCTGGAAGGAGAAATGATGTGCACTCTCACTCCAGTCAAGGGACATCAACATATTTACCCGCTATGTTTTCAACATCCTCAGCTGCTACATTCAAACCCATCCTGCTTCAGGGAAGAAATGGTTTAGAAGAAGGCAGCTAGATAAGGAGTAGATTTAGTGACCAATGTCATTGGAGTGCTTGGTAAAAGCAGATTTGATAAGAGGGTTGGGAGAGGAACCTCAATGGGTTGAGGAAGAGGCATAAAGAATTGGAGACAATGAATGCAGACAAGTCTTTAGATAAAAATTGGCTATGAAGAGAGATGGTATAAGCTAAAAATGGGATCAGGAGAGGGAGGGTTCAGTTTTGCTTGCTTTGTTTTTTAGGATGGAAGACACCGGAACATACTTTTTCACATTTGGGAAGGGGCAGTGGAGAAGAACGTTGAAGATACAGGAAAGAGATGGGATAATTGGATGGAGCGAGGTCCCAGAGGGAGTGGGATAGGAAGCAGAGATAGAAAGGAGTTCTTCTATTGAAAAGGGAGCAAAGATGCAGGTGGATACATGTATGAGAGACAGTTGAGGGATGAGGATGGGAGCAGAAAGTTGAAAACGTTTCTGTGAAGGTCTCTAATTTCTCTGTGAAGTAACAGATAAGATGATAAGAAGGGGTGGTGGGTGGGTAGTTAGCTGTGTAAAGAGGGAGGGCAGGTATGAAGTGGTTATTAGAGACAGTGGGAGAGAATGCTGACCGGAGACTGCATTCGTGTTGAGTGCCCAAGGGCATAAGTCTCCCTAGGTGTGTGATTTTCTTCCTCAAGCCAGGTGCAGGCTCAGAAAAGGGCACAGTTGGGGGTGTCCACAGCAGGTTTTTATTTTGGCTAGGTACATGCGACTGAAGGACACTGAGGCAAAAAGGTAAATGAGGCAAAGATATTGGTGAAAGTTGCGGAAGCATCGGGCAATGGTCTAGCAGGGAACGAGTTAAACCAGGAAGGACGATGGATGGAACATAGGAGAAAGGTCACCGGACTGGAGAGCCTGGGGAGGTATAAGAATGCAAAGATTAAAGCACACCACAGGGCCTTGGCTCCTCTGAAATAATTCAGATGGTCCAAAGAACCTTTCCCAACTCACTAAAATTTGCCTTCAGATATGAAAAAGTTAAGACTTCCTCATTCTCTCTGATTATTACCTTCTCAAAACCAGTTAAGGCACCTAGTGGAATTAAACTTCTCGCACTGTCATATTCACAGGGTATTTATCGATCTGATCTCTCAATACTTTCATAAAACAGCTTAATCTTAGCCTCTCCAAGAAAAATCCTGATTCCACTCTGTAGGACTATAGAAACGTTTCTCAATTTAACTGCTAAATTTGTGTCTCCGAGACATAGCAGCCTACGGAAGGACACACACTGCACGGTTCCACTTATACGAAGTATCTAAAATAGTCAAAGTCATAGAAGCAGAGAGTAGAATGGCGGTTGCCTGGGGGAGGGGGAAGAAGGGAGCGGCTGTTCAACGGGTGCAGTTTCAGTTATGGAAGCTGAGTAGGTTCTAGAGATCTGCTGCATGTTGTGCCTACAGTTATCAATACTATAGTGTACACTTCAACGTTTGCTAAGAGGGTAAATCTCATGTTGAATGTTCTTAACAACAAAAAAGAAAAAAGATATAGCATCCTTGAAAATTTGTAAAAATTCCTGCCCCACTCCTTGCCATTTACTTAGATTTCCACTAGGCCAAGCCCCTTCTAACTTCAGGCAGGATCGGGAAATGCAGGATGCTGTGATCTTCCAGAAGGCTTGAGCAGGGAGAACGCGTCGTCTCCTTTCCTTCAAAGTGCCTAAGGTAAGCACTGCCCAGGGGAGCTGCTGAGAGCAGCGGCTGCCGTTTGTCGTCTACTGTGTGTCTAGAACTACGCTAGTGCTGAACGAAACTGTCTCATTTCCTCTTCACAACAGCCCCACGAGGAGGGATCATTATTGTGATGTTACAGATAAGAAAACCAAGGCTCAGAAATGTGATAAAAACTTGCCTAAGGTCACACAGATAAAAGTGACAGAGCCTGGAATGTCAGTACGTCAGACTCCAAAGTGCCATTAAACTTTTAAATCCTGCAGAAGAGATTCAGTTACAACTTCCACACTCACGTGAAAGAAGACAGCTGTCCTATGACTCACTATCCACTTCCTTTTCCTAGGTTAGCTGCTTCTATATATAATTTTACTAGGAATAGAGAAACAGGCTCAAACTCCCTAATCTATATATTGACATTTATTTATTCTAACGAGAAAACCTCAGGACCATTTGCAGACTTTGGGATTAGACTGCGTCCCAGGAAGGACCCCCCACCCTGGAGTTCAGGATGGCATCCTGTATGTTCCCCTGGGACAGTTCATATTACAGATAAAAAGACAGGGGAAAAGCTATTAGATTCCTGGTGCTGCTGGATAGGACGTACAAGGGCACCATTCCGTGATGATATAGGTGTTTTATACCAAGTTCCTCCATTTGCAGGATTTCTCTGTGGTGTGGAATCTCTGATGATAAAGGGGTAAAAATGTAATTAAAGGCTTACCCCATCAAGGTTTCTGTGGGATGCATTTAAGAAGGACATACCTGCACATGGCCTGAGGCTAAGTACTCTAAACCGAATCAGACAGAAATCACTCTTAGGAAGCTTAGAATTTTCCAAGTAGTTATGATGCCTAGGTAGACACAACAGTAATTAAAAACAAACAAATATCTATATATCTCCATCCACCCATCTATCTATCTGTCTATCTATGTATCCGTGTACGTATGTATGTATGTGTCTATCTGTCCATCTGTCTGTCTGTCTGTCTTTATCATTACTGTCTTCCTAGGGTTATGATCCTGTGTGGTTTCTCTGAGGCTAAGACCTGAGCTCTGACTGAAAGGATTTCTGCACTCGTTATGTTCATGAACTTTCTCTCCAGTGTTAATTTTCTGACACCTAATAAGGTCTGAGCTCCATCTGAAGGCTTTTCCACATTCTTTACATTCATAGGGCTTCTCTCCACTATGAACATCTGTGATGTTGAGCTCTGGTTAAAAGTCTTGGACACTGACTGCATTCATAGGGTTTCTTTCCACTGTGAATTCTTTGATGCTGAGTAAGCTGTGAGCTCCCCCGAAAGCCTTTCCCACATTCGCTGCATTTATAAGGCCTCTCACCTGAATGGATTCTCTGATGTTCTATAAGGACTGAGTTCCTACTGAAGGCCTTTCCACATTCACTGCATTCATAAGGTTTTTCTCCAGTGTGAACTGTTTGATGTCTAATAAGATCTGAGCTGCCCTGGAAGGTTTTTCCACATTTATTACATTCATAAGGTTTCTTTTCCTTGTGAATTTTCTCTTGTCCACTAAGTTCTGGATCTGAACTAAACGCTTTCTCATATTTAAGTTTTTCTCCAATATGAAGTCTTTGATGTTTAAGAAAAACTGTGTGCCCACTGAAGGCTTTCCCACATTCAGGGCATTCATAGGGTTTTTCTCCACCATGGGTTCTTTGATGCTGAATAAGAAGGGAAGTCTGCCTGAAGGCTTTTCCACATTTGCTGCATTCATAGGGTTTCTCCCCAGTATGAATTCTCTGGTGGGTAACGAGATGTGAGCTCTGACTGAAAGCTTTCCCACAGTCACTACTTTCATAGGGTTTCTCTCCAGTGTGAATTCTGTGATATATAGTAAGATCTGAGCTTTGATCGAAGGCCTTTCCACATTCATTACATATATACGGCTTCCCTCCACTATGAATTCTCCGGTGCAGGACACGGTTTGAGCTTCCCCTGAAAGCTTTTCCACACTGATTACATTCACAGGGATTCTCCTCACTATGAATTCGCTGATGTCGAATGAGATTGGAGCTCTGACTAAAGTCTTTGCCACAGTCACCACAAACATAAGGTTTCCTTCCTGTGTGAATTCTTTGATGTGTAACCAGGTTTGAACTCCTAGTGAAAACCTTTCCGCATTCATTGCACTTACAGGTTCTCTTTATGGTATGGATTTTCTGATGCTGAGTAAGTCCTGACTTCTGTTTGAAGCTCTGGCCACTTGCCTTGCCCCTATAGGTTCTTTCCTCTGCAGAAACTCTCTGATGTGTAACAAATGGGCTCAGATCACAAATTCTCACCTGCTTATCATATTTAAGTTTTCCCTCTCTTATAAGGGTTTTCTTAAGGATAATGTTCACTTGACTGAAGGTCCTGTCCTCAAAAGAGGATTGTGCCGGTCCAGCCTCTCACGGGTTTACCTGCTGCCTCTCCAAGCTGTTCTTAAAGTCACTGGATCCTAAGAATTTACATCCATGGGGTATTTGTATTGGGTGTCCTGATTCTATTTCTTCAGAAATTTCCTGCTTTAGCTTCCATTTCTTCTGTTAGTTTTCTTTTCATTATCTGAAACATAAATTAAAAGTATAAATGGTTGCCTTCTCATGCTAGGAGAAAAGAAACTCTTAGAAGGTGGCAAATAATCAAAGGAAAGCATTTCTGTGTTTGGGTTGAGCTTCTAAATTCTCAAAAACAGTTTTATAACCTGAGAAAGAGAGAGGCTTCTAAAGCTAACTTTTATGGTTTATGAAAGCAGTTCCCAAACTTGACTGATTGTCAGAAACACATGGGACAGCTACTGAATCAGAATTTGAGTCCACTTCATTCTTCTCTCTGCAGACCGTCTTTCTCTTTTATTACCTCAGCCCTTGGATCTTAAAATTTCCTTTATTTGGAAGACCAGCCCTGGATGAACTAGAATTTTTTAATTCCAGTTCCAAAATCTTAGAAAAAAGAGTCAGCTGTCCCAGTTTAGGTCAGGTGTCAACTTCTCTCTAACCAGGGGTGGCAGGGTGAGTGCAGGGCTTGGGGGATCACACAGGGTAAACTTGTCTGCTGGGAGTCCCTCTGTAGGTGAGAAGGACGGGGAGATCATGGTGAGCAGCCTCGAGACTTCAAAAGTTGTTTATGACATAATTTTTGCCTGAGAGGTGAGACCTTCACTACAGTTTCATCTTCTTGGCCATTTAGTGGATATACTCAATATATAGGGGGAAGAATGGCAAGTGGCTTTTATCTCAAGTGTCAACCATGAAGGACTGAAAACTGGTTGGCTTAAAACACCAGTTTAAGCGCTGAGGCTGTTCGTGGGCTCGTAAGAACAGAGTACTGTGTACAGGCAGAGTGTGGATTACTTAAATTCGCCATGGGTGTGCGGGGGAATCCAGAGAGTAGTGGAGGTAAAGGAAGGACGGGATGGGCTTGCTGTCCCTACATAGGAGCAAAGGAAAGATGCCAACAGAACATAGAAAAGATTACTCTTGGGGCCAGCCCTGTGGCCGAGTGGTTGAGTTTGCGTGCTCCGCTTTGGCAGCCCAGGGTTTTACCGGTTCAGATCCTGGGTGCGGACATGGCACCGCTCATCAGGTCATCCTGAGGCGGCGTCCCACATAGCACAACCAGAAGGACCTACATCTAGAATATGCAACTATGTACTGGGGGGCTTTGGGGAGAAAAAGGAAAAATAAAATCTTTAAAAAAAAAGAAAAGAATATGGGCTCTGGATACAGACTCCTGAGTCTGCCTCTGCCATTTACTTGCTGTGTGGCCTTTAGTTACTTAACCTTTCTGTGCTTCTGTTTCCTCATCTGTAAAATGTGGACAGTAATAGAACCTAAGAGAGGTTTTGTGAGGATTAAATGAGTCAATACATGTAAAGTGCTTAGCCTGGCTCAGTTAGCTTTCAGTAAATAATGCATAGTTTAAATTTTGTTACTTGGTTAATAATCTTGACACCAAGATCTGCTCCAGTTCAGATTAGACAATGCTGTTAGTTATACATCAGTTTCATCAGGTTAATCACTGTTCAAAAACCTTTACTTCTCCCTATTTATTACTGTATCAGATCTAACTTTCCTTTACTTTTTATTTATTTTTAAAAGATTTTATTTTTCCTTTTTTCTCCCCGAAGTACCCCGGAACATAGTTGTGTATTTTTAGTTGTGGGTCCTTCTAGTTGTGGCATGTGGGACGCCGCCTCAGCATGGCCTGATGAGCAGTGCCATGTCTGCACCCAGGATTCGAACCGGGGAAACCCTGGGCCGCTGAAGCAGAGCGCACGAACTTAACCACTCCGCCACGGGGCAGGCCCCTATTTTATTTGACTTTGACAGATGTCCATAATCTGGTCCCAACATAGTCGTCTGTTGTGATTTTCCTTTACTCTGTAAGGGCAGGGTGGTTGTTCCGTGTGGTATCCCAGTGCCTACAACAGAGTTTGGCACGTTGTATTCACTCAGTAATTACCCATTCAGTGAGTGAATACAGCAATTCAAAACTGCTGCTCTAAATAAGCCAAGTCCTCCTCTGACTTCCACATCCAAACCAGGCTCTCCCTCCTTTTGAGGGTCTTTCTGGGAAAGTGGTTAAGAGCACAGACTTTGGAACCAGACTTGCTTCCAATTCTGGCTCTGCCATTCTCTAACTGGAGACCTCAGATGCGTTTCCTGACATCTCTGTATCTTACCTATTTATGGGGTTTCCACCTTTGTAGGGTTTTCACCTGCTTTGTAGGGTTGATAAGGATTAACTGAATGAATATAAAGCACTTAGAATGGTGCCTGCCACACAGTAGGCACTAGGTAAGTATTAGGGGAAAAACAAGTACACAAAATATGAGACCCAAATTTAACTTTTAGTTATACACAGTCATATTGTCTCCCAAGCTCCAGATCATTTGACCTTTTCTCCTCTCTTGACTTTTCAATTGTTATTAAAATATCTCTTTTATTGGTTTTTCCTTTCAACTCTTAACGTTACAAATTAGGAGTGTATCATTCTCTATTTGCACCATTTCAACAGTTTCAAAGCTGGTGTTCCCTGCCTTCCTCTAATCTTATCTATTTCTCTTTCACTACTGTGAAAATACTTTTTCTACATTAACACTTACCGTGTGGGACTCTGATTCGAAGCGCAAATATTCCGGATTCGGGAGCAGTCTAAGATCTAGGCCTCCGACTGTAGCGACAGCTCTTCCATCACAGCCCATCTTAGATTTCCACTGGAGTCAGCCCCCTGCTAGTTAAGCGCGGGCATCAGTGCAAGATATCAGGATGGCCCCTTTGATTTGCTAGAGGCATTTCTGGGGGTAGAGGAGATAAGGACGTGGGCAGGGAGCCTCTGACTTTTTAGAGAGGACATTTCACAACAGGGAACAGAGACAGTTCTGTATCCCAGAGGGATTTAGACGCCTGTGATGCTTGCTCAAAATTCAAGAAGCCACCGCCCTGACACCCATCCAATCCGGAAGAAACTTCGTTTTGCGAAGGTCAAAAGGTCCCCATTAACAACCTTCGAGTCCCTGAAGAAGCTCCTCACGCGGAAGCCCGGGGCCCTCCACGCTCCTGCGCTCGGTCCTCGCCGCGCTCGCCTTGCGCGCGGGCCGGCAGAGCACAGCGCCCGCCGCGGCTCTGGGCGCGGGGACCACAGTTCTGGCGCCGGCCGGCTAGCGAGAGCCATCCTGCCGGCCCGGACCAGCGGCCTCCGTGCGGTGGGGCCGCGAGCGGGGAGCCGAGCGCTGGGCCGGGCCGGACGGGGCCCAAGCGGCTCGGTCAGAGGGGCAAAGCCGGCAGCCCGGAGCCCGGGCGCCCCGCTCCGCGCGCGCGGCCACTGCGCGGGCTCGTCGCCAGGCTGCCATCGGTGTCCCCGTCACTGAGCGCCTCCTCCGCAGCCTCGGCCATCGTGCCCCACCGCGACTGGTAACCGGGAGCCGCGGCCGCTCGGGGAAGCTTGCGGCCGGCACTCCCCACCCCTCGGCGCGCGCCACTGGCTCCGGCTCCCGGCGGCGCGCCCGGCCACCGAGTCGAGTCCTCCTTCCTTCCTAGACAAGGCCGGAGGGAGGGCCGCGCTGTCGCCACGCGAGCCCTCGTCTCTCCCGTGTCTGGGGCTCGGCTCTCCGCCAGGTGTCGGGGGACCTGTAGAGAGGACCCAGTCCCCGCCCAGGAAGGGCTCAGTCTAGTGGCGCGACAAGTAAATGCTAACTGCTGTGCTGTGCCGGCTGGTCTGTGGGAGCACAGCGGGAGCACCCAACCCCGACCGGGCGTCGATGGGGGAGGGCATGTGCGGGAACTGGGAGATGCTGCTGCCCTGCCTAGGAAAACGGGCATTGGAGTGAGGCCTGAATTTGAATTCCAGTTTCTTCTCTTACTAGTTCTGGGTCTCTGAGCAAATTACCTTGTCTTCTGACCTTAGTTTCCTGTTTAGAAAACCGGGATAACAGTAGGACCACCAATGAAGACAGAGACTAAGAATCTAAGAGAAATTGGTGTTAAGTTCTTACCATGGTACCCAACGCTAGGAAGTAGTAAAAAAAATAACGGAGCTAGGGAAGGAGGGAGGGAGCATGCCTGGCAGAGGGAACAGCCTGCGGAAAGGCCATAGGGCAAGAGGGCAGTGCCTAGGTCCTTGGGAACTGCAGACAGTTCAGGGGTAAATGTTGGATTTAGAAAGGTAAGCACTTTGCAGAAAGCCCTCCCCAACTCGGTCAAACTCCCCACTGCAGTAGCATGCGTCTCCTTTGTGGCACTTAACCAGGCTTGTGTTAACCTGCAAACAAAGAGCCAAAAGGAGAGCCAGGCGTTTATTTTGGCATGAAAGAATTGCAATTCTGGGAGCAGAGATTCTGGCAGCAACCCAAATAGTGTCCCGCTAGGGAGTAAAAGTCACGGGCTTTTAAAGGCAAAGAAGAGAGGTTGTATTACAAAGAATTTTAATTGGAGTTGGAGGCAGAGAGCTAGTTTTGGCTAAATATTGACTGACTATTGATTCTATCTTCAGAAAGTCCACCACCCTAGGTCTTTGTGATCAGGATGTACTTCTCCTGCTGACCGCCCAAACAATTGCTTGTAAACAACTGCAGTTTTAGCTCCGTCCAAGGTTCAAGGCAGTAAGGCAGTTTCTCTGGAAAGGCAGCTCCAACTCCATTTTAAAATGGCCCCACTAACGTCAATTTTGACAGTTGTCATTTTACTTATGATTCTAATTAGATCTGTCCTCTGCTATTAGAAGCTCCACCAGGGCAGAGACTGTTGTCTGCTTCTGCTCACCCCTCCTTGTACACCCCAGTGCCTGACACATATTAGAAACTCAACAAATATTCACCAGATGAGTGGATGAATGGGGCTAGGTCAGAACACGTGTGTCACATTAAGGACTGGACTTCGGGCTCAGGTTAGCGGGAAACCACTGCAGAAGTTTAGAGGGGTGGCGCCATCAGATTTGTTCTAAAGAAAGATCATTTAGGCTGCTCTGTAGAGAAATGGAAGCAAGGAGGCATATTAGGAGGCTGTGGTGATACAAGCAACAGATGATGATGGCCTCACTCTAAGGGCACCAAAAATCAAGCAAAGTGGACTAAATTGGCAGATTATTGGGTGACATTCCCTTCCTCTACTGTACTCACATGCTCTCTCTCCAAAGTGGTAGTAACAGTTTTGTTTCCTATGAAATATTTATATGGAGAAAACTCTTAACCCACACTCCAATCACCCCTGTTCCTCAAGGAGATTTGATAATCTCTCAGCTTTGGTCCTCCTGGAGTTTAGTTCCTTAGCTGTTTATGGTCTCATGAAGGCAAGCTTCTATCCTTTAGGCTCTTTTCTCAAAGTTCCAATGTACGCAGCTCCCTAACAGGTAGATCTTACTCTACGGAATTCAGACTTACAAATTGGACACTGCTACGTCCACTTGTACCCTAAAACTTTGAATGGGCCTTCATTTCATGAATTGTCTGCTTAATGGAATTAACTCCTTTGTCCTCCTCGAGCCCCCACTGGACTCTAGGCTCCTTGAAGAACCATGACTGTCTTTGTCTAGCCCTATCTATCTAATTGTGGCCCCTGGCATGTATTAGACACTCAATAAGTATTTCTTGCATAACTTTCATAGTTGAAAGTATTTCCATTCTGTAATAAAAATTTCCCCCTGCTTTCACAAGTCCAGTACACTCGATGTAATTCACATTCTATCAGGGATGAAATAAAAAGGTTAATTTTCAATCTGAGGTCTTCAAGCAATAGGTAATATTTTAAAAAGCCCAAGGCAAATTATGTATTTGCCCACTAATGGAATAAAAAGACTATTCCCTTCGAGACTTTCAATATCCTGCTTCTCCTTATGAACATCACTCTCACTGTACAGCACTGTGAGTACAGGTAAAGGAGATGGTGATGGGCTTTTCAGAATAAATTCCCAATTCCTTTCTTTTATAAAAATGGAATGCTAAAATGTTTCAGTTAGCTAAAAGTTTTGATCAGTTAGAATCTGGGATTCTAACTAGAATTCTAGGAACTAAAAAAATGTAAATATCTTTATTTTTCTTTTAAAGATTTTATTTTTCCTTTTTCTCCCCAAAGCCCCCCAGTACATACTGTGTATTTTTAGTTGTGGGTCCTTCTAGTTGTGGCATGTGGGATGCCATGTCAGCGTGGCTTGATGAGCAGTGCCGTATGTGCGCCCAAGATCCAAACCGGTGAAACCCTGGGCCGCAGAAGTGGAGCGCAAGAACTTAACCACTCGGCCACGGGGCCGGCCCCCTAAATATCTTTAATTTTTAATCCAAGTGTATCACTGATGATAGCTATTTTGAATTCCTTTTGCTTCCCAAATATATTTAAAAGATATTCTCATATAAAAACATCATTAAATTATGTGAGGTTACCGAAGAGCGTAAAGCTTTGAGGCAGGTGATGGGGGCGGCAGGCTTCTGGAGCCCCCGTACAACATCATCCGTAAGAAGCCAGCTGTGAAGGATGGTGTGGACGGCTTCTCCACTTCCAGACTTCCCACTACTGTTCAGGATGCCCCTCTGGGGAAGCCATAGCCTCTAATGCTTTGAACTTTAACAGATTATAGTCTTCACACCAGCCACCAGACACCACTGTATCCTATACATCTTACATTTCGCTTGTAAATACTTCCTCTTCTGTTTAAACACAATTAAAGCTCCAGATGCCCTTCTATATGTTAACAGTAAATTTCAGTTTTCTCATTTAAACCTCACAATTACACCATGAGGTATATTATTCGATCACCATTTTATTAATGAGGAAAATAAGAATCAGAGGGGTTACAAACTTTGCTCCAGGTCCCGAAGCCAATATGTTGTACTAGGATTCAAACCTGTGTCTGTGCTCCCTCCACTACACCGGACTGCCTTTCTTGAAACAGTTCATCAAACTAAAGGTTTCTATCAGACTCTGGGCTCCCCTTGGGGTGCACTGCCACTGCCCACATCTCCGTGAAACACTTGCTTAAATGGCCTCAGGTGACTAGTGTTCTAAATATCCATGGTCAACCATGGCACTATTGACATTTGGGGCCAGATAATTCCTTGTTGTGGGGGGTTGTGTATTATAAAATATTTAGCAACATCCCTGGTTTGGAATATTTTCTTCCCAGTTGTGACAACCAAAATGTCTCCAGACATTGCCAAATGTCCCCTGGGGAACAAAATCACTCCAGTTGAGAACCACTGGTCCCCTCCGTGCATCTCATAAGCTACTCCCACTGAGGAAAAATACGAGTTTGAAATTCTCCTTGCCTTACATTGTCCCATTCAAGTAACTTTCTCATCTGATGACTCATGTAAATTCATAGACAATCTGCCAGTAGTTCAGAGTACAAGAAATATTTGATGATTGAGTCTGATTGCACAGACAGGCAGGGCCTAACTACCAAAGTTAGCTATCAGGTTATATGACTGACCTTGCTTCAGAGTTCTGTTAGACATTCCAACCCTCAAGTAAGCTGTGCCCAATTACAAAGCCTTGGTTCAAGACAGAGCCCTCTCCCTATACTCACCGGACCTTTGACAGTAGTTGCTTTCTTCTAATTCCCACCAACTCACGTCACCTAAACGCTGTGCCCTGGCACTCAGTCTAATCCTGTGCCCAACACTTACTGTCCTCCTGTCCCTTCCCTTTTCATTTCCTGAAACCACTAGTAGTCACTACTCCTTCTCTGGGGAATACCTCACTGGCTCTTGTGTCCTGGCCTTTAGGTACTGTTGTCAAGTCCTTTCTATTACTTTTTGTTTCCTCTCAATTAGTGGATCATTCTAATTAGCACTATTACATCCGCATAAGCATATTTTTATAAGGAAGCTAAAAGAGGAACATGTATAAAATATATGTAAGGGGAAGAATTTATCCCAGAGAAAGATTTTATCACCCTAAAGTACTTAAAGCAGATTTATACTTGTCACTTGTCAAGACTGAACTGGCTCCTTCCATGAAGAATTTAGTTTTGGGATTATTGCCAAAGTGATTTCTAATGATTTTAATAATGACAGAAGTCCCCTAAAACATTCTCAAGTATGTTGGGACCATACTCCAGTGTCAACTCTGAGGCATAAAAAAGGTTATGATGTCCAAGAGCTTTTCCACCTGATTACACTCATATGTTTTCCATCTAGCCAGACTCTTCCAGTGTTTTCCTACCTTCAAATGGTTTTCAGCAATAAAAATCCTCTACAGTACAATAAGATGTGGTCTCCAGCAGGCTTTTCCTACATTCATTGGGTTTCGGTTACCTATCAGAATAGGTCCTATTGGAAGACTCTCTCACATTCCCCAAGTTCCTTTCCAGTATGAAGTTTCTGATGTTTAAGAAAAGCTGTGCGCCCACTGAAGGCCTTCGCACAGCTGCTACACTCAAAGGGTTTCTCTCCAGTGTGAATTCTCTGGTGACTAATAAGGTGTGAGTTCTGACTGAAGGCCTTCCCACATTCAGGGCATTCGTAGGGTTTCTCTCCAGTATGAACACGATGGTGTTTAATGAGATCTGAGCTGCCCCTAAAAGATTTCCCACATTTATTGCATATGTAAGGTTTTTCTCCACTATGAATTCTATGATGTCTCATAAGGTCCGAGCTCTGATTGAAAGTTTTCCCACAGTCTTTACATTCATACGGTTTCTCTCCTGTATGAGTCACCTCATGTCTAATGAGGTCGGAGCTGCCTCGGAAAGTTCTCCTGCACTGATTACACTGATAAGCTTGGTCTTCTTGGTGAATCCTCTGCTCAGCTTGAAGCAGCTCATCCTTGCTGAATGTTTCCTCACATTCCTCAAGTTTCTGTCCAGCATGCAGTCTCTGATGTTTGAGAAACGCTGTGCGCCAGATGAAGAGTTTTCCACATCCCTTACATTCATAGGGTGTCTCACCACTATGGATTCTCCGATGTTGAACAAGGAGTGAACGCTGCCGGAAGGCCTTCCCACACTCATCGCACTGATGGGGTTTCTCTCCACTATGAATCTTCTGATGTGTGACAAGGTGCGACCTCTGGCTAAAGGCTTTCCCACATTCGCTACATTCATAGGGTTTCTCCCCAGTATGAATTATCCAATGCCGAATCAGATCTGAACTTCCCCGGAAAGTTTTTCCACACTCAGTACACTCATAAGGTTTTTCTTCCCTATGAATTCTCTGTTGTTTGAGAAGGTCCAAGTTAGAAGTGCAGGCTGTTTCACATTCAAGTTCCTTTCCAGTGTGTAGTCTCTGATGTTTAAGAAACATCGTGCGTCCACTGAAGGATTTCCCACATTTGCTACATTCATAGGGTTTCTCCCCACTGTGGAGTCTCTGGTGTTCAGTAAGGCGTGAATGCTGCCTGAAGGCCTTTTCACATTCACTACACTTGAAGGGTTTCTCTCCAGTATGAATTCTCTGATGTGTGACAAGGTGTGAACTTTGACTGAAGGTCTGTCCACATGCATAACACTCATAAGGTTTCTCTCCAGTGTGAATTCTGTGATGTATTATAAGATCTGAGCTTTGATTGAAGGCCTTCCCACACTCACTACATATATATGGCTTCCCTCCACTATGAACTCTCTGGTGTAGGACAAGGTTTGAGCTTCCCTTGAAGGCCTTCCCACATTCTTTACATTCATAGGGATTCTCGCCACTATGAATTCTCTTATGTCTAACCAGATTAGAGCTCTGATTGAAGTCTTTTCCACATTCATGACATATATAAGGTTTCTTTCCTGTATGAATTCTCTGATGTATAATAAGATTTGAACTTTGATTAAAGTCTTTCCCACATTCACTACATACATATGGTTTCTTTCCTGTATGAATTCTCTGGTGTATAATCAGGTTTGAGCTCCGATTGAAAGTTTTTCCACATTCTTTACACTCATAGGTTTTCTTTATGTTATCAGTTTTCAGATGTTCACTTACTTCTGACTTCTCTTTGAAGCTCTGGTCACAGTCTTCATATCTGTGGGATTTGTCTCCTATAGAAAGTAGGTCTTCTCTTTCATGACATCCATGGCCTCTCTCTCCTGCAGTGGCTGTCTTGGGGATGAGATTCACTTCCCTGATACTTCTCTCTTGGGAAGGAGGATGTCTCACTGCCTCCTCTGAGGGGCTTGCCCAATGCCTCAATAACTTGTCCTCAGGATCCCAAGTTTCAAATAACCCACATTCCTGGGACATCTGTCTTTGGAATCTTTCTGATACGGCCCTGGCTGAATCTTTTTCTTCAGAAATTGCCATCTTTGACTTCCAGTCCTTCATCTTATTCCCTGGTCTCAGCATCTGAAATGATAAGTAGACCATTCTATAATTCCTAAAATACAAGTGTCACCTCTTCCTTATCCTGGGAAGTTTAACAGGGAGGAACAAAGAACTTACAAGAGGATTCTTACGTGCTGGGCCTGAGACTCAGACTTTTTTGAGAGATTGTGGCTACCACAGGAACACACACCCTACTGGTGAAGACGAAACTTGCCAGGGTGCAGGCTGGAGCTGGTGTGTGGGAGTGGCCTGCAGGGTGGTGGAAAAATTCACTGGAGGAGGTGGGAAGTCTGGAACTGGTCCATAGGAAGTGGCCTGTATGATGGGGGAGGGGGTAAGAACTTGCTGGATCCTGTGGTGGGTCCAGAACAGGTTTAGAGGAGGCAGCCCACTAGGGTGAGTACCCTCAGGCCTCCCACAAGTTGATCTGCTGGCAGCCACACCAATAAAAAAAATAAATAAATAGGGGCTGGCTCAGTGGCATAGTGGTTAAGTTTAAATGCTCTGCTTCAGTGGCCTGGGGTTTGCAGGTTCAGATCCTGGGTGCGGACCTACACACTGCTCATCAAGCCATCCTGTGGCAGCGTCCCACATACAAAAGAGAGGAAGATTGGCAGTGATGTTAGCTCAGGGACAATCTTCCTCAAAAAAAAGGAGGACTGGTAACAGATGCTAGCTCAGGGCCAATCTTCCTCACCAAAAACATAAATGAGTAAATAAATAAATTTAAAAAATTAGATTAAAATAAATAAATTTAATTTAATTTAAAAATCAAATAAATAAAATAAAATAACAGCATCCCAGCACCAGGAAGAGAAGTTCCTTCCTTTGTCCTACGGCCTTGCATTGCCCCTCCAGCATCCTCTATTGATGAAATATCAATCTTGTGCCACCTGGCAAAGGAGACATGGTCCAGATCCAGTAACACAAGCAAAACAAAGCAGGGTAGGTTTGAAGTTGAGAGGCAATAAATTAGTAACTGGCACACTACTCATTCCTCCCAATATACCACGACAATTAAACAAATCTGAAACTATGCCTCAAAATAAAAATGTTTGGGTGTCATTTTAATAGAATTCAATTCTCCCTTTCTCAGGCCCGACATTTTTCTTTTTGGTATCCTGGTGGAAACGACTCCTTTTGTCTGGCAATTTGGTATCTTTCTGCAATTGGAAGATGAATGAGCTTACTGCTCTTGAGGGTCCATATCATCAACTCCCTGACTTTGCCCAGTCACAAAACCCCTTTCTGAGCTCCCTGAGAGCCATTTCACCTTGGTCTGGTCAAGTGGCTGGCCCTGTCTAGTCATTAATCTTTTTGCAATGAACAAGAGGCGACACAGCACAGTGATTAAGAGCATGGACTCCTAGTGGACTGTAGGGCAAAGTGCCTGGGCTTGAATCCTGTTTCCATCACTTACTGACTGTGTGACCTTCCACAAGTCACTGGAGCTCTCTGTGCTGCAGTTTCTGCATCTCTAAAACGGAGAAAATAATAGTATTTACCTCATAGAGTTGTTATGAGAATTAAATATATGTAAAACATTTAGAACAATGCTTGGCGTATAGAAGCACTATATAAAGGCCAGCTGCTCTTGTTATTACTATTATTATTATGAATCTTTACCCTTTAAGCCTAAGAATTTTCATTAAGTAACGTGTCCCTAGCACAAGCCTCCATATCCAGGCTGGATTTCATTTAAATAACATTCAAATAAAATACCAGAAAGAATTTGTTTTGTCATAATTTTCTCTTCAAGTGCTTTTTTGGGGTTTGTTATGTTTGGGTTTGGCATATATTGTTCAAAATTCAAAAACAGATTATTAAAGATGGTAAAGGCATTTCTCAAAACCCACCGAAAATAACTAAAAGGATGACAAATGAGGTGAACTCCAACTTCAAAAAGAGGGCCATATACAGACATCTCTCAAGTCTCATGTTCCTGACTGGCAAATTCAGTGGTCTTCTGATTGCAGTGAAGCGATCCAGAGGCATGGTGGGGAGGGGTGTCACAGAGAAAGTGGGGACTGTCACTGTAGAGATCTCGTTTGACATATCAGAGGGGCGGGGGAGAAGATGCTAAAGAAGAAAGCACGCTGGCAGGTCGTTTCTATTACCTTCCACCTGGTTCCGAGCTAAGGAGCACTGACAAAGGTGATGGAAGGTGAAGGGGACAGTGTGACCGTCAAATTGTATCACAAAGAGCCTGGGATCTAAAGGGCTTCTTCCTGTGCTAGCTTGATCCCTGGAAACCAAACGCTGAAGGGGGCTAAGCCTGCAGATTTGATGAGAGGGTGTGGTGGCAGGAAATCTGCTTGAGGCTGGGAAGTGCCCGGTTCCCTTCCCTCTGCCTCTTCCCTCAGACTTTCCCAGAGAGCCACTCCACTCACTGCTGAGTAGTGATGGTTAAGGCAACTTAGTAGGATGCATGCTTGAAGATAAGATGATGTTGTTGTTTTAGGAAAGAAAGGAACACGAGTAACAGGGATTAGGAGCACACACCCCAAGAGAAATACCAAAGGAATTAATAGGAAGCATTCAGCAGAGTTCTCCACTATCTCAAAGAAATTATAGACAAAATCACTCTTTAAATAAAAACTCAAAGATGAGATAAAGCATAATGTAGATGAAATTGACCTAAGAAACAACAAAAATAATCACACAGTCATGATGAGGCCTGGAGAAATCATAGAATGAAATGGATATAAACACAATTATAGGGGCTGGCTCTGTGGCCGAGTGGTTAAGTTTGCACGCTCCGCTGTGGCGGCCCAGGGTTCAGATCCTGGGCGCGGACATGGCACTGCTCGTCAGGCCACGTTGAGGCGGCATCCCACGTCCCACAACTAGAAGGACCTGCAACTAAGATAGACAACTATGTACCAGGGGGGTTTGGGAAATAAAGCAGAAAAAAAAACCCAAAAAAACACAATTATAGAGAAGACCAGTAGCAATAGAAAGATATTCAGGGGCCAGCCCAGTGGCATAGTGGTTAAGTTCGTGCACTCCACTTCGGCAGCCCAGGGTTTGCAGGTTCGGATGCTGGGTGTGGACCTACACACTGCTCATCAAGCTATGCTGTGGCGGCGTCCCACATACAAAAGAGAGGAACATTGGCACAGATGTTAGCTCAGCAACAATATTCCTCAAGCAAAAAGAGGAAGACTGGCAACAGACGTTAGCTCAGGGCCAATCTTCCTCACCAAAAAAAAAAAAAAAAAAAAAAAGAAGAAGAAAAAGAAAGCTATTCAAATACATATAATTAGTGTTCCTAAAAAAAAGAACAAACAGAAAGAAAAATCCATTCAACTATATCACAGAAGAAAATGTTGCTGAAATAAAGACTTGACTATTGGCAGAGTACACTGCAGTCCATACAAAGTTGATATAGAACAGTCAACACCAAGACATATCCTGGTGAAGTAACCAAATTTCAGGAACAACTGAACAAATGGGCATCTAGGCAGAGAAGCAAGTAACGTGCAGGAGAGAACTTCAGGTTGACTCCGCACTTCTCCACAGCTACACTTCACGCCAGAAGACAGTGACGTCTGTAAAGTTCTCAAAAGAAACAAAGTGTGATGTGATCATTTTTTACCCACCAAAGTGTGCCCTCGTCTCAAAAGCAAAAGGCAAACATTCTCAAGTAGGTAAAACCTCAGGGAGTAGGACACCCACGAGCCCTTTTTGAAAAGAACTGCTGGGCAATGAGATACAGCCCATGAAGAAATGATTCAACATAGACATTCAGGAACTGAGAGGACCCTGTAAAGGAATGGACGGTGAGCAGCGAATCAATTTAAATGTAGAACGGAGATTAAACAATTGGAAACTACTTTTGTAGAATAGAAAGTAAATGCTTTAAACCATGACAATGTAAAAATAATTATATAAACTGCGCTGTGAGGAGGAGAGCTGAGGGAGTAAGTGTGAATTGTGCTAAGTTACCTGTCTTTCATGACAGGGAATCAATAGATACCTTAATCCAAAGCAGAAACGTATAATTTAAAATAAGGACTGCAATTCTTAATGTGTTTCTTAATTGTTTTTCATAATTTTAGAGAAGAATCTTTAAAAATTACATAGAAATACATTTCCATAACATTTTTTTATTGACAAAAATACTACATGCTTTTTATAGGAAAATCACAGAAAAGCACAGAAGGGTGCTCATAATCAGGGGATCCTGCCACCCAAAGACGACCACTGCCAGTGCTTTGTTGTATATTTTCCCAGTCTCATTTCTGGGCATATATTTTTTCTGATACAAAAATGGGATCATATTATACATGCCCTTTTGTCTTCTTTGCCCTACTTGTGGTACTGGAGCTGGACCCTGAAACATTTCTCCTTTGTCAGTAGAGGGCGCTAGAAGAACACCGTAAGCCACACAAAAAGAGATTTCTCTTCCTGGTAACTGAGGGCTGTTTTGCTTTTTGGTGGGGCCACCAAAGCAACATCTGGGAGGCTTGACGGCTTCTGGTGGACCAGCTCCAGCCGGCCCACACCCTCCGGTGAGTTCTTCTCACCCAGCAGGCCTTTCCTATGGACTACCTCCCGCCTGCCTACACCTTTCAGTAAATTTCTCTGCCATCGGGCAGGCCATGCTTATGGAACAGCTCTGGCCTGTGCCCTCTGACAAGTTTCTGCACCACCAGCAGGCTCTGTGCTCCTCTGGCAGCCACAACCTCTCCAAAAAGGTCTGAATCTCAGCTCTGGGGTGGGGGAGTCCTCTTTGAAATTCTCGGTTCTCTCCCTTAGTCCTGGAGGCAAGGCTGCTTCCTGCATTGTCTATTTCTATGTCCCTTAGAGCCCTCTTTTAACCCTTTCAGTAGTTAGCTAGCTTTCACTCATTAAAAATTCTTTATATTAAATGTCCCTTCTTTAAACTACTTGTGTAGTTTTTCTCTCCTGACTGGATCCTGACTGATATGGACACATAGTATCATTTCACTTTAGATTTAGAACAAAGTGAAGATGATACAAGAAAAGTACTAAGGGGCTAGAAAGGGGAAACAAAAAATTGTTTGGAAATAGTGATAAAAGATCACTTCTCTATAAGAATCATTGGGATCAACCTTTGCCACCAGCACGGTTGTGGCAAAGTACCCAGTCCTTAGTCCCACATAGCTCTCTCTGCAGAGATGAGCGGCAACACTGCTCAAATTTTTCATCCAATTCTATAGGTGAAAGGAATAGGGAGTAACTCAAGGAAATCTTCCCCTCCGAGGATGTCCGGAGCAGAAGGGTACAAAATAGGCTTGACCATAGGTGAGTCCTGCTCTACAGCCCAATTCAGCGGCACTCAGAGTTTGTGGGAAAACAGCATCAGTGTTTCACATCATCCACTGATTTGCTCACCTCATACACATTAACTGAGCACCCACCACACTCCACACATTGTACTAGGTACTGGGAATACAAAAATGAACATAGATATGGTCCCTGCTCTCAAGGAACTTGCAGTTTAAAGGAGGGGAGATAAATGTGTAAACGGATAATAAGATAGTGTGATCAGTGCTCCGTAAGGTAAGCACTGTCCACCATGGGAGAACCTAGAAGCAACAGAACAAGCTAATGGCATATGGGGGGAGAAAGGCATCAAGCACGACTTCCAGTTTTCTGACTTAGGCAGGGGGTGGGACACGGCACTGTTTATGAAGACAGAGGTCAGAGCAGGAAGAGGAGGTTTTGAGGGTGGGTTTTGAAGATCTGAAGAGGAGCTAAGTTTTGGTCATCTACTGGTTTCTAACAGGACTAGAAAGACAGAGATTGTGCAAGCTCAGCGAAAGTCAAGGAAATGTCGATTTCAACTCCACAGATCAGGCTAGACAACCTTCGACAAAGAGCAGAAGCATCCTGCCTCCAGGAGTCAAAGCCACTGGGAATCCTTAATGCTCTAATTTCACTGAGCTCTTTGCAAACTTTTCTTGGTTTTTGTTTTTCAAGAACTCAAGAGTGTATGGATTCCAAGCGGGAGGAGAGAGCCCTTACCCAGTGAGATCAGCTGTGTCCCCTCTCGCATCTCTTCTTTGCAGAGATTCCACCGGGCGCAGACCCGGCACCCAGCATCCTTCTGTGGTTCATTCACAGCCACATCCTGTAGCATCTTGAATTCCTGAAAGAGAAGTTCCTGCTCAGTAACTACCTAATAGAGAGTCAGTAGCAGATACTCTATACCTTCTCTTCTCTTTTTAAATCTCTACTACTTCCTGCCTTGGTCTAAGTACATAATCTTGCCCCTCGCTTTAAAAATGTGTGAGACCATGTGCTAAAAATCATCTCACATCACCCTGTCTTTTCAATGACTCTTCATCTTTACTGTATTTCTTCCATTCTCTAGTATTTATTTGCTCTTTAACGGAGCCCCCAGTATGAGCTGGGCACTGTGCTAGATGGTTAGAATACAGTCAAAAGGAGGACAGTGCCTGCCCTTGAGGAGCCTGCGGTGGCTGTTACAGACAATGTCGATTAAATGGGTTAAGTGTACAATAAGGGTAGGTATGGGGTGCTGTGGGACCTCAGAGGGAGAGCAGAACCTTGAGGGAAGGGATGGGTGAAGAAACTTCCTGAAGGAGCCAGTTTCTAAGGTGAGGTCTGAAAGACAATTTGAGATAACGAGACTAAATTTTCAGACTGAGGCTATCGTATGTACAAAGGCCAGGAGGTGAGAGAAGCTATGATGCATTCACTGATGCACCAGATGATGGTAGCCCCGAGGACAAGATAGTAAAGGATGAGGCTGGTGAAGTACTGATCAAATCACAGAGGGCCTTGTGTACCAGGCTGAGAAGTGTGGACATTCTCCTAAAGGCAATGGGGGGCCACTGAAGGAGTTAAAGCAAAAGAATGACATAATTGGATTTATCTTTTAAAAAGATTGGTAGGCTGCTTTATAGAGAAGGGCCTGGTGGGTGCGCAGCTGAAGGCTGGGACCTCAGTTAGGAAACGCAGCAGTGATCTGTGCTGGAGACAGGGAGGGCCTAAAGGAGCTAGTGGCAGGGGGGTGGACTGAGTCAATATACTGAAAAAGGCAAAACCGGGCAGAACTGGCGCTACCCTAGAGAGAGGGCGTGAGGGAAAAGAGCAGGCATTAAGGATGACATCCAAGTTCCTAACCTGATCAACTGCCCAAGTTGGGTAGCTGGGGTGAAACAGTGGAGGTGAGGGAGAGGCAGTGGTGCATTCCATTTCAGACACGTTCCGTGTGATGTACCCGTGAAGTATCCAGGAGGAAATGTCCAGGAAGCCGATGGATCAGCGGGTCAGGAACCCAGAAGGAAAATCTAGAATGGAGACACAGACTTTGGAATCATCAGCATTCAAGTAGTAACTAAAGCAGAGAAGTGACATTGGTGATGACAGCCTGGAGTCCTGAACAGAACACAGGCTTTGGAAGCAAGCAGGACCACGTTAGAATCCTGGCTCCCCAATGTCCCTCAACCGTCATCTCCTCAAATGCAAAACAATTAACACCACTTATTCCAAAGTGTTATTGCACAGATCAAGAAAAACCCCCAACACAAAGAAAGGCACACCCTACTACAGTGTAAGCCTCTCCAGGATATAAGCCCCATGGGGTGGGGGTCTTTGTTTTGTTCAGTGCTGGAATAGAACCTGGAACATAGTGGGCACTCAATAAAAAATTGTTGAGTAAATGAATAGTAGGTTAACCCTCTTCCCTCTTTCCCTTGACTAAATAATCTCTGAAATCCTCTTCTCCCTTGGCTTCTATAATGCATGATATTCCAATCACTCCACTTCTTCACTGACCTTGTCAGCTTTCTCCTTCTATTAAATGTTACTAAGGCTCAGCCCCTAGTCCTCTCTTTTTATATTTAACATCTCAGTGACCATATCCCCTCTGGCTTCAATTATCACCTTTGTACAGAATGAATCATAAATCTAAATCTCCTATTCCTCATCCACATTTTAGTGTATATTCACAATGCATCTTTGGTCCAATGTCTTGCTGACAGTCAAGACAAATCAAATGGATAAAAATGAACTCATTATTTTTGCTTCTAATCTTATGCCCGTCTTACTATCCATTTCTGCCCAAATGACTAGCTTTCATTGAACAAATATTTCTTGTGAGCCTATGTATTCAGGCAGTGTTCTAGGCCCTGGGATACACCAGCAAACAAGACAAAGTCCCTGCCCTCAGGGGGGCTTGTATTCTAGGGGTTTCTAAGCCAGAAACACAATAGTTTGGTGCTACCTAAAATGTGATCAACACACCAGCCTCACCCAGGAGCTTGGTAAAAATGCAAATTCTTAAGCATCATCCCAGACTTACTGAGTCAGAGCCTGTGGGGACGGGGCCCAGAAACTGCTTACCAAGCCACCCAGGTGACTCTTAGTTAGGCTGCAGTTTGAGAAGCCCTGCTCTAGTCATCCTGAACTCCTCCCTCTCCATCCCTCTATCTGTACCTACTCCCTCACTCTGAAAACTACTCCTTTGGCTCTCTCCAACCCCATCTTCACCCAGCACCTTCTCACCTCATGCCTAGATTGCTGTAAAATCTGTAAACATGCTTTCTGGCTCCAAATCATGCTGATAACACTGTCATACGAAATCATTTTCTAAAACGCTGCTTTCACTGACACCAACGATCAAAAGTTTACCATGAATTTTCTACCACCTATTAAAGGAAATAATAACTTGTTTTTGACTTTCAGAGCCGTATTAGTATCCCAGGGCTGTTGTAACAAAGCACCACAAATTGGGTGGCTTCAAACCACAAAAACTTATTCCCTCACGGTTCCGGAGGCTAGAAGTCTGAAATCAAAGTGTTGGCAGGGCTGCTTCCTTCTGCGGGATAAGTGCGGGATCCCTTCTGAGGAATAACTGTTCCACGCCTCACTCCTAGATTCTGGTGACAGCTGGGAATCCTTGTGCTCCTTGCTCTGTGGATGCCTCACTCCAATCTCTGCCTCCATCTTCACATGACAATCTCCCTGTGTCTTCATATGGCCATCTTCTTAGGAGGACCCACGTCATATTGAATTAGGGGCCCATTCTACTCCAGGATGACTTCATCTGAACTAATTACATCTGCAACAACCTGTTTCCAAATAAGATCATATTTTGAGGTACTGGGGGTTAGGACCTCAACCTACCTTTTCTGGGGGACCCAATTCAACCCATAACAATAGTACTGCTCTATGATTCGCCTAAGAGCAAATCTATGCTCTCGTATCCTAACTTTCCCATCTACTGTGCGTCTCCCCATTCCGTCCCTTTGCCCATGACTCTCCTGTGTGACTGCCTTCCTGCTTTCCTCCATCTACATTTGGAATCAAGAACTTGAATGGCTGCGAGGCCAGGCAGTTAATCAGGAGCGAAGCAAACTGGGTGATAAATGACAACTGATACTTTGTTTCAGTGTCAGAGAGACAATGGAGATTAGTGGGGACTGAGGATCTGGAAATTTTATGCTGAATGTAAAGAAGGGAGCTGCTACTCAACTCCTGCTAATTGCACCACGCAGGCATGTGGGCCCCGATTGGCCACATCTTCTGATTTTTAAAGCGATGCTGAAAGTATCGATTTTTGTGTGAGTGAATGTGAAAGAAATCTCCTGATTTGAAAATGTTGGCCATTTATTCAAATAAAAACAAACAGCATGAGCCAAGAAAACGTGTCTATAGTCCAATCTGGCCCAAGGGCCATCATTTTCAACCTCTGACTTACACAAATGCTTCCCACCTCAGTTAGTACCTTCTAACCCTTTCAATCCTTTAAAATTCATATTCACGTGCATGCATTAGGTGATGCAAAACAGAGTCCCCGCCTAGAGAGGGGCCTGGAAGACAGACACACGCACACACAAAACAAGGTAGTAAGTGCTTATGAATTAGATACTGAATAAGCACCGGCTAAATAAGCTAAAAAAGATGAAAAGCTTAAAGATGGCAGTATGGAGGTGGCAATCCTCGAATGCTTCCCAAAGGAAATGACTTTTGAAGCTACTCCTAAAAGGACATGCAGACCTTTACCAAAAAAAGGCCAGCCTAAACCTCTCCCTCCTCTGAACTCCAACAGTCCGGGTATTTTAGATCGGGTATTAAAACATGCCTGAACCATACAGTTCATTCCTCTGGTTCGGTCTATTCTCCCCAACGGACTGTCAGTAACTCCTGGAGCACGAAAACCAGATCTTACACTTTAAGTTACACGTACAAACGCGTCTCGGGCAGCGCCGAGCAAGGAATAGGGTCAATTTATGCCTGAGAATCGATTCCGGGCCTGGGGGGAGATGCACTTTGCAGTACCCACGAGAGGGAACTGGAGACCCGGCTGGGGGACGCGGCCGGGGGAGGGCCGTGCGCGGGGCAGCCGAGACCCGGCAGCGGGCTGGGGGCATGGAAGGCCCGACCCCGCGCACCAAGCGCCTTCGTCCCCGAGGCCCAACCTCTCCCCACTCGGAGAAATGAGGGATCAGGCGCCTGCCTCCGAAGATCTCTCCACCCCGCTTCCCTGAGGGACTCAGGCGTCGGGGCCCCCAGCTCTGCGGACGCAGCGGGGTCTCACCTCCAGGCCACCCCCAGCCTCCCGCTCGACCGGAGCCCCCTCCACGGCCGCCATCGCGCAGCCCCTGCTCCTCACTCGGGCGCGGCGCCACCACCCCGGTCCCCGCGCCCGGGGCCGGCGGCCACTCCCGGCGCGCTCCCCGGAGCTGTGGGCCCCCTGCCCCCGCTCCCCGCCAGTCCAGCAGTGCCTGCCAATCCGCGAGCGCGCCCCCAGGCGTCCTCCCACCGCTCAGGCCTCCGACTGCGCAGACTCGGCCAGTTCCGCCGCCCGTCCGGTCTCGCGTGAGCCGACTCCTGGAGGGTCCCGTGTCGCGCAGGTTGCTGCACCTGCCGGCGCCGCGCTACGTGAGCGAGGTTACCACCGAGACGCAGAGTCCTCCGGGGTCCTAGACGTGCCTCAGGCCGGGTTTTGGACTGTTGGTCCAGATGGGCGATTTCATCAAATCATCTTAGCTTTTAGTTCTGACTTTAGTCTTTTTCTTTTCCCCCTCCGCATCCCTTTGTCGTCTCGTCCATTGATGCCTTCTGTTAGCCATGCCCTGCCAAAGGCGTGGCAATACAGAGAGAGGCAAGGATAGCGTAATGTTTAAAAGGGCAAGTTCTGAAGTGAAGACGACACTCGAGTAAGAATCGCTAACCCACCCCTTATGGGCTGTGTGATTGAGCAAGTTGCTTAACCTCTCTGCGTCCCATTTAATGGATCATCCTCCTTTTCCTGATTTTTAAATGCTGTCTTTATCATTAACTAAGTTTACATATGTATTTTTTAATGTATTTTGGGGTATGTTTCTGTCCATTTATTTGTCTCTTCTTTGATAATAAAGGGTTGTAATTACTAGTGTGAACTTTTAAATATGTTTTAAAATCTGGTAGAGCTAGTCCTCTCTCCATTTACTCTTCTTTTCTCCTGAAAAGTTGTAGTCATGAATTTTATTTCTTATATTCCTTTTAACATAACAAAATAAAGGTGTTTTGTTTTGGTTTTTGGTTTTGATTTTGTTTTAAGAACCAGGAACTGCTTAAGCCAGAAAAATGAAAATCAAGGTCCAGGGAAGGACAGTAGCTACATTTTTGTTGAGAAATATAAAGTCATGGTAAGAGTGAAACTGAGCACAAAGAAATTAAGAAGTCTTCCCTGGGCTGGAGGAAGAGAACAAAAACTTCAAGATAAGCTTTGCTAACTGCAGCTGTGCATATTCAGCATAATCAACTGTTGTTTAAAACTGACCAGGTCTGTCACTCCCTCCTTAGCATAGGAGTGAGCTGTCGTTTCCAGGAAGTCGAGGTCCGGGCATCAAGATTCAGCCTCACAAGGCCAAACGCAGGCTGCACGTGAAAACTAACCAGAAAAGTCCAGACAGTCAAGGGAAAAGAAATTCAGTCTTCAAGGCCAAACGCGAGCTGTTGGGAAGGCGCCAACCAGCAAGGCCACATGCTCCCCGTCGCCTACCTGAAACCCCAGATAAAACCCCTACTTTTTCCCTTCTGGGAGGTGGAAGTGAGTTCTAAGTCCCCTCTCCTGTCTGGCTGCCTTTTGACAATAGTAAACCTCTTTCCTTTCTGTAAGTCTGACGTGTCAGTTCTTGGCCTTACTGTGCTGTGGGTGAAAGAACCAGTGTTTGGGTTTGGTAACAAGTGTGGCTTATTTTGGCTTTTTAGCCTTTTTTTTTAAAGAACAAAGAACTCTTCTTTCTGATCTCTTCTGGGCTTAACATGCTGCCCTTGTGTGGATTCACTATGTAATTCATTTGTTCTACACACATTTATGGAGTGCCCGCTCTCTGCCAGGCGCTGGTGAACGTTAAGCAAAACCCAAAGGCCCTCTCGTGGAACTTAAAGTCACGTGGAGGAGATACTTAAACAATTCCAAGCATAAATGTAATGTGCTAACGGGTGAGTGCTATGCTGCAGAGTACATAGTGCCCTAAGAGCTTATAAAAGAAGATCTGACTTTCACAGAAAGGTCAATAAAGGCTTTCTGCGGAGAGTTAGGCAGATGAAGGATGATGAACAACCCTAACTTGAGCATAACTTGGTTCATGTAACAGGAAAGTCCAGGGGGTAGACTGGCCAGAATTCAGGGACTTAAGCATTGTCATCAGGACTCCTTTCTCTCTCTCTGTATCTTAATTTTGCCTCTTTCTCTGTGTTGACTCAATAGATTTTTTTTTTCCCACCAGTAGATATGTTTCAGTGCCCGGGATTACGGAAGGAGAGCCTCTATAGCAATTACAGAGAAGGGACTCTGATGGGGTCTGCTTGGATCACATGTCCAAAGCTGTATCCAGTGGTTGAAGTATTCTGATTGGCCAGCTTGAATTACATGTTGGATAGGGAAAGGGAGCCACGTTACTACAAGATCCATCAGGTGATGGAGAGAAAAGACATGTTTTTGTTTTTGTTTATAGCAGAAAAATAAGACAGCTCTTTGGCCAGGCAACGTAGCAGATGTCTACTATGGGAGGCTGTGGGGGGAGAGCATTAAAGTAGCAGGAACTACACGTGCAAGGCCCTGTGGCAGCTGGCAACGCATCGTGGAAACTGAAGGCCAGTGTGGATGGTCGGGCACAAGGAGTGCAGAGTGGCATGAGATGAGCTTGGAAAGATTGTGCCACACCACAGAGCGTCTGGAAAGCCATATGTATGCTTTTTGGCTTTATCCCAAGAGCAGTGGAGACCTATTAGGGGTTAAACAGGGCAGGGCACCTGAGTGTGAGGAGGCAGAGCTGCAATCCTACTACAACTGCGTGAGACCGCAACCCAGAACTGCCCAGCCCAGCCCCTTGCAAATTCCTGACCAAAGAAATGGTGAGAGAGAATTAAATGATTGTTATTATTTTAAGCCAGTAAATTTTGGGGGGATTTGTTATGCTGCAATAGATAGCTAGAACAGGAAGCATCTATCATTATCATGTAATCATCTTTGTATCAGTTTTCTCTGCCATGTTCTCATTTGTCAATGGCTTTGGTTGTGATTCAAGCAATTTCCCCCATCACTTTTATGAACTTTGTGAAATCCTTCTTCTTTGATGGAAGATTTGCAATTTTACTTTGTAATGAATTTTCATTGTACCATATTTTTATTTTATTATACAATGTTTACATCACCTGAGGGACAAGATGTTAACGAGATCAGTGGGGATAGACGTGAATATTAACTGGGGAGGGATTTTTGCAAGGGGACTAATTGGAAGTCGATGGGTGAATATTTTCACGTTTTGATGAATTTTCCCTACCCAGGCTTATAACTATGAAGATTTAGATAATGAATATTTGAAAAATGAGGATCCCCAGTAATAAATCTTTAGAGCAGGGCTGTTTCATTGGTGATAAAGGGTAAGAAGATTTGAACCCCTTTATTGTCAGTGCAATGATTTTAGGTTGCCTTTGAAATCTTCATAATTTACCATGGCTTCTTTGTCATAGTTATTAATGTTCTAGAATCACAGAGATGGAAGGGACTCTGAACATCATAGCCTTCTATCTCTTTTTTGAGCATCATCAGCCTTTATTCCTCTCCTCCATCTTCTCTCCTTCTCACCCCAATATTTTTTGGGCTTTCGTGTGCTAGACGTTGAAAATACAAAAATGAACAAAACCAGGTATTTTAAAAAAAGGCCCTGATGGAGCTGGCCTGGTGGCATAGTGGTTAAGTTCTTGTGCTCTACTTTGATGGCCCAGGTTCATGGGTTTGGATCCCGGGCACAGACTTACACACGACTCATCAAGCCATGCTGTGGCAGCATCCCACATACGAAATAGAGGAAGATGGACACAGATGTTAGCTCAGGGACTATCTTTCTTGAGCAAAAAGAGGAGGACTGGCAACAGATGTTAGCTTAGGGCCAATCTTCCTCACCAAAAAAACCCCCACAAAAAACCCACCAAGGGGCCGGCCCTGTGGCCGAGTGGTTAAATTCATGCACTGTGATTCGGCAGCCTGGGGTTTCACCAGTTCAGATCCTGGGTGTGGACCTAGCACTGCTCATCAGGCCATGCTGAAGCGGTGTCCCACATGCCACAACTAGAAGGACCTACAACTAAAATATACAACTATGCACTGGGGTGCTTTGGGGAGAGGAAGGAAAAATAAAATCTTTAAAAAAAACCAAAACCCGCCGTGAATGTTTGTGTTTCCTTCTCAGCAGCAAGCATTTATTGAGCATTACTATGCACTGCTATTTTTTTCTGCATGCAGTTTTAAAACTGTCTCACCGTGTAAATCAGAGACCAAGAAAATCAAGAAAAGAGGAAATAAAAAGACCCTTAAACAAAGAAAATAATTTATTAACTTGTTTTTTTTTTTTTAAAGATTTTATTTTTTTTCCTTTTTCTCCTCAAAGCCCCCAGGTACACAGTTGTATATTCTTCGTTGTGGGTCCTTCTAGTTGTGGCATGTGGGACGCTGCCTCAGCGTGGTCTGATGAGCAGTGCCATGTCCGCGCCCAGGATTCAAACCAACGAAACACTGGGCCGCCTGCAGCGGAGCAAGTGAACTTAACCACTCGGCCACGGGGCCAACCCCTCTATTAACTTGTTTTAACCATTGGTTTTGTTGTTTGGTCTGAGAAATATTAACAAATTTACCTAAATATCTTAAGAAAATCCTCCGGTATACATGCAAATTACAAGGGTAACAAAGAGGTCTACGTTGATTATCTCATTTCTAGAAAGGCCTTTAAGTAAATGGCTCAATTTTCTGTCTGAATTACAGAATACCCCCAAAGAAAATATGGGCAAGCTATTCAGTTATTTTTTCTTAACAGCAAAGGCCATTTTGCGCATAGTGTGTGGGCTTCCTAAAACAACGGTAGGTGGCAGTGGTTTGTAGCCCATGGTGATTAGCAGATCAAAACGTCTTAAATACACCTTTATTTTTGGACAACAGAAGAATACGCTTACTAGTTATAGAACAATCACATGGCTTTTGGCCACTCCTACCCTGTGAACTAACAGTCTATGTCTGTGAAAAGATGGCCCCAGAATAGGGTTAAATTTTAAAGCAAGTTGCAGAACAATATGTATACTTCCTCCCTTTCTCCCTCAATGGCCCTCTCACTTCCTTCCCTCCGCCCACACGTTTTACTGACCAACACCTTCTCAGTCACTGGAAATACAGTGGTGAGAAAAACAGCATTGGTGCAGCCCCCTATAGATGGACAGATGTGTAGGTTGCACTTTCTCATTATAACGATACCGTGACGAAGAACATTGTTATACATGAGCTTCAGTTTCTCTAGGGCGCTGGTTCTCACAGTGTGGTCTGGGCCATGAGATCAAAACTATTTTCATAATAATACTAAGATATTACTTGCCCTTGTTCATGCTTACTCTCTCATGAATGTACAGTGGAGCTTTCCAGAGGCTGCATGATAATGATGTTGCAACAGATTGACTGCAGAAGTAGATATGAGAATCCGGATGCTTTCTATTAAGCCAAACCTTAAAGAGATGCACAAAAATGTAACACAATGTTGCTCGTCTCACTAATTTTTTTTGTTTGGGAAAATAGAATTATTTTAATAAAAATGTTATTTATGTTAACATGACTGGGTTCATTGCTATTTTATTTATTTATGTATTTATTTATTTGGAAGATTAGCCCTGAGTTAACCTCTGCTGCCAATCCTCCTCTTTTTGCTGAGGAAGACTGGCTCTGAGCTCACATCCGTGCCCATCTTCCTCCACTTTATTTTTTATTTATTTATTTATTTTTTTTAAAGATTTTTTTTTATTTTTTCCTTTTTCTCCCCAAAGCCCCCCGGTACATAGTTGTGCATTCTTCGTTGTGGGTTCTTCTAGTTGTGGCATGTGGGACGCTGCCTCAGCGTGGTCTGATGAGCAGTGCCATGTCCGCGCCCAGGATTCGAACCAACGAAACACTGGGCCGCCTGCAGCAGAGCGCGCGAACCTAACCACTCGGCCACGGGGCCAGCCCCTTCCTCCACTTTATATGTGGGATGCCTACCACAGCATGGTTTGACAAGCAGTGGCATGTTTTCACCTGAGATCTGAACTGGGACCCCTGGGCCGCCGAAGCAGAACGTGCAAACTTAACTGCTGTGCCACTGGGCCGGCCCCTATTGCTATTTTAAATGAATTAATAAATCTTTTAAATCTTTCTCAGTTTTAATTTCCACTAACGTAAATATCAATAGATATCTTCTGCGTATGAAAAATCTCTTTGGTGTCTTTGGTCATTTTTAAGAGTGGAATGGAGATCTGGTACCAAAAAAGTTTGGAAGCTCCTTTCTAGGGTATATATCCCTGAAGTGGAGTTGCTGGGTCATGCAGGGTGTCCACATTTTCTTTCTTTCTTTTTTTTTTGAGGAAGATTGGCCCTGAGCTAACATCCATGCCAATCTTCCTCTATTTTGTATGTGGGACGCCACCACAGCATAGTTTAATGCACGGTGTGTAGGTCTGCACCTAGGATCCAAACCCACAAACCCTGGGCCACCGAAGCGGAGTGCATGAATTCAACCACCACGCCACTGCACTGGCCCCTACGTTTTCAATTTTAATAGAATTTGCTGGGGCTGGCCCGGTGGTGCAGCGGTTAAGTGTGCACGTTCCACTCCGGCAGCCTGGGGTTTGCTGGTTCGGATCCCTGGTGCGGACATAGCACTGCTTTGCAAGCCATACTAAGGCGCATCCCACATATAAAGTAGAGGAAGGTGGGCACGGATGTTAGCTCAGGGCCAGTCTTCCTCAGCAAAAAGAGGAGGATTGGCAGCAGAGGTTAGCTCAGGGCTAATCTTCCTCAAAAAAAAAAAAAAAGAAATTTGCCAAATTGCTCCCCAAAGTGACTAAAGCTGACCTTTAAAAAAAAAATCCATATATAGGTTTTTTTTCAGGCAAATCTCAAAGTGTAAAGAATTTTGGAATTATTATTCAACTAGGCGAGTAATACAACAGAGATTTGATCTATGAAATAGTGATTGAATATCTTTTCTAAACAGCAGTGAGAAATGCAGGGCAATATTTATTTTTAGTGTACTCAGAGGAAGTTTTTCTTGGTGACTAAAAATAGCATTGTAGAGCGTCAATATTAAATGTATCGGAAAATTTATTTTGGTTTGTGCCTCCTGGGAGATAGAGGTACACAAGTTATGCAAATAAGCTATTTTTTTTGCCATCAGGGGAATTTCATTTTTCTTAAATACTACCTTCTGCAATTTTTGTTAAAACCTAAGCCACGTTTGATTGACATCCAATTTGTAAAAAAATGCCGAGGCAGCTAATGTTAAAAGAAAACAATTCAAAGGCTGATAGTTTATAGGTCATTTTATAAGGGACCAAGTTTATTTTAAGCAATTTGGTGTTGTTTTCTGATTGCAGAATATTAAAATTGTTCAAGTGTAGCTGATCTAAAACTTTAGCTGCACTAAATTTTGGCAGCAAGTTGTGGGTAAATATAAAAAGCTGAGTTTTACAGTTGAAGGGCCAAGATGCAACGATATTAACCGGCTGTTTCTTACAATGGTTTTGCACGTGGTGATTTGCACACTCTGCGCTAGTAAAATGAAATGTGACCACAGTCCATTGTTACCTGTCTATTTATGGCGGACGGCTTTGGGCGACCAAGTGTTAATCTAGGTGAGATTTCATCCTGCTGCTTGGCCATGGCAGAGCCTGCACATGTGCCCCTGGGGAAAGCAGATGGAGTAGGTTAGATACTGAAGCACGCTACCATTCAGGAGCTGTGTCTGGATAGTAATGATACTATTGACGCAACATGCATCACAGAACAAGTGGAAATTGTTTTTTATCTGTTGTTAGAGCCACAGCGGGGCTGACGGAGGGAACCAGGTCTTCAGTCGAGGAGATCTGCTGTACCTACTGTGTCAATAGCCAGACTCCCAGCAGGCAGAGATCCCTGAAGTTGTGGATCTAGGCAGAAACATGTTTGAATGTGGAAATCTGTACGCAGGGTCCTTTTCAAAGGGAAGAGAAATCGAAACTGCTGGTCTTAGCCTTTTGTCTTACTGACTTTACTTGAATCACTTTAAGCAGTAAAGAACTTAAAACGGTCTAATTCAGCTGTTTACTTGATGGTAGAAAATGAGACCTAGGAAGGATCACTTACTCTTTCATGCATTCGTTTGGGAAATATTTTTTAACACTCACTCACTCTGTGCTGACACTGACCTAATCATGAATAAGTAGGGTGAACATGTAACTTATCATCCAAACCAGGACATCTTTGAAAATGGGTGCTAATAATAATTATACGAAGACATCAAACAAATGACACAACAGTCCTGAGCAAACCCGAATGTAGTTTGCAGGATTGTGTAGACATAATCCTACCCCTCAAGGAGCCCATCATCTAATGGGAAGGAGAGATGTGTAACCACAAGATGGGGACCATTACGTGCTGTGGTAAGCCATGCGGGCTTGGTGAGCCAAGGAATTGAAAGAAAGATTTCTTGGACTCTCAAGGTCTGGTAGTAGTGCTCTTTTATTCAGGGAATAGCATGGGGACAGGGCCCAAGGGCAGTGAAGGGCTGCAGGCATGGGGACAGGACCCATGGGCAGTGAAGGGCTGCAGGCATGGGGACAGGACCCATGGGCAGTGAAGGGCTGCAGGCATGGGGACAGGACCCATGGGCAGTGAAGGGCTGCAGGCATGGGGACAGGACCCATGGGCAGTGAAGGGCTGCAGGCATGGGGACAGGACCCAAGGGCACTGAAGGGCTGCAGGCATGGGGACAGGACCCAAGGGCACTGAAGGGCTGCAATGTGTTGAGGGTTAGGGCTAAATTTATAAGGCATGGGTACATGACTTATTTTTACCAGACAAACGAAAGATGATGTAAAAAGTCATTAAAATGGTATCAGTGCAGGTGGGCTCTGGTTATTGTGTGGTCGCATAACTTTAGATATGAGTCGGGTCACATAGATCGGCATGTAGGCCAGGATGCCTTGCTCTTCTCTCCCTGGGGGCGGCCCTGATCCGTATCAGTAAGTGCCTGAGAAATGCTGAGGAAGGGTGTGCCTGAGCCCGTGAGGAAAGCTCTTTCAGAGAAAGCCCTGCTCCAGCCGGGGCTGTAGGGGCGAGTTGCAGTTTATCAGGTAGAGAAGGAGGGGAAGGGTGTTCTCAGCAGAGGGAAGAGAATAAACAAAGACTTGGCACCATTTTGATGTTTTGGGGAGCTGCAAGTGGTTTCCCACCATCAGGGTGCATGGTGGGAGGAGAGGAGGAGCTGAAACAAGGCCCGCGGGGACCAGGTTATGAGGGCCTTGGCTGGTGCACAAAGGAGTGTGGATTTTATCCTCATGAGCACAGGGAGCCGTTGAAGGATTTTAAGCGGGGCTGTGACCTAATCAGATTTGTGTTTCAGATAGTTCATTCTGACAGCAAGCGGGAGATGGATTGGAGGAGGAGAGAACAGGCAAGAGGCTTCTGCATTCAGCCGGATGAAAGAGGACGAGACCAAGATTAGGCAGCAATGGTGGGGATGGGCCTGAAGGGGCAGAGTTGAAAGCATTTAAAGAACATTGGTTCATGTAACGAAAAAATTCAGAGGTCATGCCTGCATCAAGCATGGCTGCATACAGGAGCTCAAACAGTGGCGCTAGGATCTGGGTTCTCTTCTTGTCTCAGCTCAGTGTCCTCTATGGCAGATGCCACCTTGAGAACTCAGATCCCCTCAGCTTCAAATCGAGTGGGAAGGAACACCTGCCCTGGTACTCAGAGCATCAGGCCGTCAGTCACCATGGCTAAGGGACTGGAGGTCTCTGATCACCCCGGCGGGGTCACGTGCTCTGGCCCTGAGTTGGGGATGAGGGTCCATGCAAACCGCACCGACTTAGAGAAGAGGAAGAAGTGGATCCAACCGGAAAATCGGAGGCTTTTGCTGGGAAGAGTGGAATACATATTGGGGGGGCGAAGCACAGGCTTCCGCCCTGCAGGCAGAGCTGGGCTGACCCCCGGGACACTGCTCTGCCTGCTGCCCCTTGGCAGCTCTGGAGAGGGCCGCGGAGCAAGGTCAGGGAAAGGTCATCCTTAGTCAGGAGGGAGCCTTATCCTCTTTCTCTCAATTTCCATGGAGGAGGAGAGTCCCTTTCTCTTCCTACAAGGAGGAGACTGGAGGGACTAACTGACTGAATTGAGTCCAAAGCGTTAGCTGAGAATGTAGATGGAGTAATCTTGCCTCCAAAAGGAGGACAGACTCCAGCGCCTCTCTCCGACCCATGCACAGCTGCTCCTCCATTTTCTCTCCGGGAGAAGCGTGGAGGTGATAACAAGAGCTGAGGGTGGTCACAGGAGGCTCCGTGTTTCCCTCACGCCTAACGCACAGGCTCTACAGCCACCCTGTCCTTGGGTGACTTCAAGGTGAGTTGCAGACGTCGTGCACTTCCCCCTAAGTACTTGAGTGTGCCTGTCGCTAACTGGAGCTTGATATTTGTTCACAGTTTTTTCTTTCGGGGTAAAATTTACTTAGGTTGAAATGCAGAAATCTTGTGTGTATTCGCTGAATTTTAACAAATGCATACACCTGTGTAACCCACACCTGGAGGGCTTCTGGTGACCTCAGAGTGACAGGAAAGCCAAGGGCCCTGGCCTGAGATTTTATCCAAGGGGGTGGGGAAGAACCAGCCCGTCAGAGTGGGCTTCAAGGAGCAGCGGGGGGGAGGAGGTGGAGGGAGGAGAAAGCTCTCTGAGGACACCCAGCAGCCCCGCCTGTGCCAGGTCATGGGGACACTGCACCGTGAAGCCCCTGGAGCTCAGTCACTGGCGGCTCCTGATGCTGTTGCTATTGCCGTTCTGTTATTAACCTCATCTGACGGGCAGTCCCTTCTGCGTTATTATTGGTCAAAACCCTGTAGGAGAAGAAGGGTGAATGGTAGAATCTGGACACCACACCTCACCCTGAACTCCCCAACACATCTGAGATTGTAATGGAAAAAATAGTAAATAAAGAACAGTGTTATTTGCTAAAGTGAACTGACCCAGGGAGATGACAGGCTGCCTATCCAGCAGCTATTCCCTCTTTTTTCCTTGAGGGCAAAGCCAACCTCCAGCCAGAAAGGCTGAAAATGCCCCATGTACACTCCCCAGCCTTTCCTATAGGTGGGCATGTGAACCAATCCAGGCCAATGAGACATTAGAGAGAGTTGCTGGGGGCTTCTGGGAAAGAATTTCCTCCCTAATAAAAAGAGCTACATGGGAGGAAATGCCCCTTTCCTTCCTAACTTTGTTTGTTATCATGTGAGGATGTGATGCTTGAAGCTATGGCAGCCGCCTTGCCACCATGAGGGTAAAGCTAAGAGAATCAAAGAAAAGTCAGTCCATACTCCTGAGTCTCAGAGTTGCTGAATTCTGGAGTGATTACCTGTAGGCTTCCTGATTTGCAGGGTCATAAATTCCTCACTGTTTAAGCTATCTTTAGTTGGAAAGCCTGTTCCTTGCAGCCCAAAGCATACTAACTAATACACATGATTTGTAAAATTTGTTGCTGGTAATGCTGGAGCATTTCCTGAAAACAATCTTATTTATACCACAAAGAAGATCAGAACTTTAACTATTTTAAAGAAAACTATAATCCACCAATTTGTGATATGAGTAAACCATCAGTTCTCAAAATAGTTAAGTTATCAGAACAGGAGTTGTTTTAAAATGATGGTTTTCGATATGCGTAGGGATGTCAACACCAACATAGTCATCTTCGGGCTCCACATGGCTCGGGATGGAAACTATCTTCTTATTTCTGACTTTATGAATATGTAGCTGGTAGCTGACTTAGGGTTTCCCGTAGGGCTAGAATACACAAAAAAAATCCTGAGAAATCTTAACATATTTAATTCTATCTTCCAAACTGGTAGCAATTTTTTTTAACCAAACTGGTAAAAACATGGCTTTATTACAGGTGTCCCGTACAAAATCTCAACCAAATTACACACGCCCAGACAGAAAAGGCTTGTCTGTTTGTTTTTGTCAAACTGACTGGTAGGTTTCCCGTTAATGTTCAAGATCCAGTAAGTATTTATTAAATGCCAGGGTCTGTGCTGGACGTTGGGAATATAGCAGTGAGCTAGGCAAGTTCCACCCCAAGGAGTCCCCAGATTAGAAAGGAGGATGGAAAAGTAGCCAGACAATTATAGCGCAGACGGAGAAGCGTTTCCACAGGGCCAAGTACAGGGAAGGGTGAGATCCCAGAGGACTTCATTCATCCATTCATTCATTCATTCAACATATTTGTTAAGCATCTCCAAAGTGTCTGGGCACTGTGCTGGGAACAGAGAAAACAACGGGGGAAAAAGAGACACAGTTCTTGCCCTCACGTTTTTCTCAGTCTAGGGGGGGAGAAAGACAGGTAAATGGGTAGTTACAGCGTGCTAATGCCATGAGAGGAGAGCACCTAAGTGAGCGCCAGACCCAAATTTGGGGGGTTGAGGAAAGGATCTAAGCAGACGATCAGAAGGTGAGGAAGAACGTTCCAGACAGAGGGGAGAGTAGTGTGCCTAGCCACAGGGCCAGGAGAACCACAGACGAGGTCATTTCAAATGGCCGGAGCAAAAATTTGGGTGGAGTGGAAGTTGCCAGGGGGTGAGGAGGAGAAGGTCGGCGAGAGATAACCGGGGACGAGATCCTGACAAATCTGTAACCCACATGAAGGAGCTGGGCTTTTTCTGAGGATAATGGGGAAAGAAGAGAGTTAGCAAGGGAATGAAGTGGTCAGATGTTCACTTTAGAAGATCGCCGGCTGCCATGTAGCAAGGGGTTTGGAGGGCGAGACGCCAGGGCAGGAGGCCAGCGGGAGGCTGTCCTCTTGGCAAGTGCTGGCAATGGCCTGGCCTGGGAAGGGCGATGGAGACGTGGGGACTGACTGGAAACCTCCTCAAGCGGCACAGTCAGCAGGAGGCGGGAACACTGGAAGGAGGGACTCCGGACGGTGCGCTGGCCTCTGACTTCAGCAATTAAGAAGACAGCAGAGCACAAGAAGCCTGGAATTGGGGGTAGGTGATCAGCTCTTTTCAGTGTATATTGAACTCGAGGAGCCTCCGGGAGAAGCATATGGGGATGTCCTGGAGGCAGCCAGGTCTGCAACTGGAGAGAGAGAGCCCAGCTGGGGTCTGCGATTTGGAAGTCATTAGAGTAGAGGGGGCCCTGAGCCCATCGGTGAGATCCCTCCTGAGGGTTTAGAGTGAGATGAGGGCAGGGACCGGGACAGAATCCTGAGGAAGACCAGCATTGACGAGATGTTCAGAGAGAAAGGGGGCTCCCAAACAAGACTGAGACAGGCCAGACGGGCAGGAGGAGAATGAGGAGACGGTGGGGTCCCAGACACCAAGGAGGAGTTAACATTTACCTGGAATTTGTTTTTAACTTTTGTCATCGATGCAAATGGCTTACAGAAAATTTCTAAGAGGAGAGTATACATGCGAAATTCTTCTATCCTTTATCTTTTTTTTCTATAATTTGGGAAAAGAGTCCTCTCTCTGGCTGGTGGAATATCAGAGTTCCATAAGACGACAGTTAGTGAACCACTGGCCTGAAATAAGGAAGTACGACCATGCAGCTGGAGGTCTCCACAGCATCTAGAAAGAGAGAAGCCGGGAGGAAGCACGTGTCCCCACTGGTCCAGCAGTGGTTGAGGGAGGAAGCCTCACTGTGGTGGGAACACAGTTTCCAATTCTCGAGGAGCAGCTCAGTCCAAGGGCCACGCCTGGGCCTTTTCACGGTTCATCGTGCTCTCCCTGCAAGCCTGCTCTTTTCTGGATTTCCCAGGGATTGCTTAGGAATCAGCCTCTTGTGAGTCTGGTTAGAAAGTGTCCAGTCCTAGGGCTCTAGGAAATGAGCTCGAAGGAAGTGATGAAGTTGAGGAGCCTACGAAGTTGACCTGGGCCTTGGCAGCGAGAGCACTCGTTTACCGGACAGCAGCCCACTTCCCCAGCATCTCATTGACTGCGGCACATCGCACTGGAGTTTCTGCTTCCAGTGGCTCGGGAACAGTGATCTGGAAGGAAGGGGCTTGGCGCTGTTCTCATAGCACTTTATCCTAGGGAGGAGGCAGTAATGGAAATGATGGGGGAGGCCAGTGAGCCCCCTGAACTCTCATCTTGAGTTTGCCATTTAATCTCCCTTTCTTTCTTGTTCCCCATGATTTTTCCTGGGGAAACCCACTTTTCCTATAGCTCCCGCAATGCACATATGGCAAAATGACACCTCCTTGTGTAACTTCTGTCCTTTGTTGACTGTTATGGGGCAACGGGGGAGCACAGGAGAAAACCTCCTGTGAGAGCTTGAGTTTCCACGGTCAGTCTGGCCAAGGTCACAGAGAGGCACCGGGGTGTGGGTGTGTGCAGGTGGGGAGAGTTCACGTGAACACAAAGCACTCCCTCCCTTGAAGAACCCAGAAGCCTTGACGCAGTTACTTGCGCACAAGAGCGCTCAGCTGTAACTACCACCCACAGCCCCTCAATGTGAGAAGTGGGTGGGGCGGGTGGGGACAAGACCGTTTGCTCAGTGAGGGCCATGCTGGGGATGGGAACCCGAGAGGTTGTGCACAATCGAACCCCAAGATTTAAGATCACTTAGAACCACACAAACAAGGGAAGGAAACAAGGAAGAGTGCTGAGAACTGAGTGGTTTCTCACGGGTAGGAGCAGGGAACCGAGCTCCTCCCCGTGGGACTCGCTCAACAGAAGCTCAAGGTCTGGCTCCTCTGGGTCTTCAAGGCTGAGCATCTGCTTCTTTCCTCTGCCTGCGGTCATCTGATCGCTGACACGCCTGTGTCTAAGGTTCAGGAAGTGCTTATCTTACAGAGCTTCGTAACATTGCCGCTGGCTTTCGGGACTGGGTACCTACTGAACTTCAACCACTCTTGATTGTTTTAAAATAAGTTGTGTGAACCTTCTTCAGCTGGCCAAAAAGGAGACATGGAGGTTTCTAAGTGATGCTTTTCCATATTTTCAGGGATAGCAACATCGTCATAGTCTTCTTCAGGCTCAACATAGCTTGGGATGGAAGTTACCTTCTTATTTCTAAGTTTATTTACCAGGGTGTATGTAGCTGGTGGCGGACTTGGGGTTTCCTGTGGGGCTAGAAAACACAAATAGGTCCTTAGATGCAAAGCTACTGTGTCTACATAATTTTGACCAAGTGGCTCAGTGTGATTTTCACGGGTTTTGGTGATCTTCCCACTTCTTGGTGGACCAGATCTCCATTTTGACACAGTCTCAGGATCACCCAAGTGAGTAAATGGCTAATATTGGTCGTACATCTTGACTCTGTGTCCCTCTGCCTAAGACTGTACTGGAGGGGGAACCATGAAACAAAAGCTGAGATAAGAAACTGACCAGAGCCAGTTGCCAGATGAGTAGTGTTGTGTTTACAGATCCTAACTCTCCTAAGGAAGTGATACAAAACCGTATTTCCTTTTTGGCACATGCCTCCCAATGACTTACACTGTTCTCCAGAACTATCCGTAACTGCTCATGCACGAATCTCTCTGCTAAAAAGGAAGGGGACAGCTGTGTTTCTAAAGGCGGAATTAGTAGAGAACGCGTACATTGCAAGAGGACTGACGTGGCCAGACGAGGGCTGATGAAACAGCTCACTCCACCTTTGCTAGGGATCGGAACTGCCTCCACCGCAATCTCATCTTTTCCTAAGAGAACCTGAAAAACCACCACCGTTTCATTTCCTGCAGAACTCTGCAGTTAGACGGACCCAAGTTCATATTCCGGCTCCAGCAGTCACGAGCTGTGTGGCCGTGGGCGAGTCACATAAGTCCTCTGTGCCTCAGTGTCCTCAACTGTCAAAGGGGAATAATAACGTACCTGCCTTGTAGAGTTGTTGCGAGGATTAAAGGAGACAACGCCTGTAAAAAGCCCAGTGTGGGGCCTGACACACAGTGCGTGCTCATTGAATGTCAGCTATTATTATTGTTTATCCGCTCAATCAAAACATTCCTATTAATTATCTACTACGCCCCAGGCACTGTTCTTAGTGGTGGGTAAACAGGGGTGAACAAGATGAGAAAGGTTCCTGTTTCCTGGAGTTTACATTTCTAGTGGAGGAGAGACAAAATGAATGAACGGATGATAACTAAATGACACAATTTTGGATAATTCCCATAAGTGTCATGGAAAATTAGCAGGATTACTTTAGATAGGGTGGTCAGGCATGGCCTCTTTGAGATGGTGACATCTGAGCTGCCACCTGAAGGATGAAGTAAAGCCAGCTTTGTGAAGAGCTTAAAGGACCTTCCAGTCAAGGGAACCAGGCAGTTTTTCTGATAGGAAGTGTGAGAGGCCCAGGGACACGCCTACGTTCCTTTTATTCATGCTCCAAGCTGGGATTTCAGTATGGATTTACACATCGAGTATCAGGAGCATTGGCACTTCTTCTGCCCCCTTTTAATTTAATCATCTTTTTTAAAGAGGATGCTGCCATCTGCAAATCCTAGTGTTATGGACTGAATGTTTGTGTCCCCACAAAATTCATACATTGACACTCCCTTCCTTCCTCCAACGAGTGTGGCCATATTTGGAGATGGGGCCTCTAAGAAGGTGATTAAGGTCAAATAAGAGTTGGGTCCTGGGGCCGGCCCGGTGGTGCAGCAGTTAAGTTCGCACGTTCCGCTTCCCGGAGGCCCCGGGTTCGCCGGTTTGGATCCCGGGCACGGACATGGCACCGCTTGGCAAAAGCCATGCTGTGGTAGGCGTCCCACATATAAAATAGAGGAAGATGGGGACAGATGTTAGCTCAGGGCCAGTCTTCCTCAGCAAAAAGAGGAGGATTGGCAGTAGTTAGCTCAGGGCTAATCTTCCTCAAAAAAAAAAAAAAAAAGAGTGGGGTCCTGATCCCATAGGATTAGTGTCCTTGTAAGAAGAGACATCAGAGAGCTGTCTCTCTCTCTTCTCTACCCCTCACCCCCCCATCCCCATGCACACACTGAGGAGAGGCCACGTGAGGACACAGCAAGAAGGCAGCCCACTAAATGCCAGGAAGAGAGCCCTCACTAGAAGCCAAATCGGCTGGCATCTTGATCTTGGACTTCTAGCCTCCAGATCCACGAGAAAATAAATTTCTGTTGTTTAAGACACCCTGTCTATGGTATTTTGTTGTGGGCAGCCTGAGCTGACTAAGACCTTTGGATAAATGTGTTATCCTATCCCGAATGAAACTGTTATCAGCAAAATATACTCACAGGCACGTTCTGAAGACAGCAAACCCCGGGGTGGCAGGGGGGGTAATTGAACTGACGACTGATTAGTAACATTCCTGGGGAGAGAAAAAGGAGAGGAGTCAGGATTTGGATTTGACTATGCCTGCCATCAGCAGAGGTAAAGGAAAACATCAAAGCAAATGGACAGGGTTGAACATTCAAATCTTGGTCCCTAAAAATTGGCAGCATTTCCTTCCGTTTCTAGGTCTGGCATCCCATTTGTAACTGGCACTCGAAAGAAACCATTTCCTCCAGCCCAGGGACCCGCTGGATTTGAGAAGAAGCAGCTCTGGCCCTTAGAGCATGGAGCACATCTTCCTTTGTTCACTCGAGCTGGATGATGAGGGCGAGGTAAGCGCCAGGTGTATTTTGATTTGTAAACAGATATACTCCTAAAGCTATATGTACACACACTGTGTGACAGCAATTCCACCACTGGATATATACCCTACTGAACACCTGCTTGCATATGTTCACCAAGAGACATGTACCAGAATGTTCATAGTAGATTTATTCATAACAACCCCAGACTGGACACTGCCCAAATGTCCATCAGCAGCAGAATGGATGAATTCATCCTGGTATGCTCCCAGAGTGGAAGGCTCTATAGCAATGAGAATGAACAGTCTACAACCACACATGAGGACTCTCACAAAAAATGGCGAGCAAAAGAAGCCAAACATCAAATAAGACATACTGTCAAATCTCATTTATATAAAGCACAAACACAAGAAAAAACTAACCTATACTATTCCAGATAGTGGTTATCTTTGGGGTGTAATAGCTGAAAGGGAATAGAAGGTGTTGAGGTGCCAGTAATTTTGTTTCTTGATCTGGGTGCCAGCTACCTGGGCCCGTGTAGTTTGCAAAAACTCATTGAGTTGTACTCTTACCATAGCCAGCCCTGGTGGTCTAGTGATGAAGATTTGGCGCTCTCACCAACACAGCCTGGGTTCATTTCTTGGTCAGGGAACCACACCACCCATCTGTGGGCTGTCACACTGTGGTGGCTACATGTTGCTGTGATGCTGAAAGCTATGCCACCAGTGTTTCAAATACCAGCAGGGTCACCCATGATGGACAGGTTTCAGTGGAGCTTCCAGACTAAGAGAGACTAGGAAGAAGGACCTGGCCATCTACTTCTGAAAATTGGCCATGAAAACCCTGTGAATAGCAGTGGAGCGCTATCTAACAGAGCTTTAGAAGGTGAGAGGACAGCACAGAAAGACTGGGCAGGGTTCTGCTCTGCTGTACACAGCGTCGCTAGAGTTTGAATCCATTCAATGACAATGGCAATAAACTCTTGCTGTGTGCACTTTTCTGTATTCATATTATACTTTGCTAAGAAGTTTTAACAAAAAGCCTCTTTACCTAGACCCCCATTTCCCTTCATGTACTCTGATTTCCAAAATGGTACTAGATTCTTCTGAGCCAAGTTTTGGCCTCCTGTATGTGGTTAAGTCCCCCTGGGAGTGTAAGCATATTTAGGTTGTTGGCATGAGTGGAGAAGGGGACACATGGCAAGAGCTCCATTGGTTGCTTCTCTCTACCCCCCTCCCTGACCATGGCTCTTCCCATGAGAAGAGGGAAATTTATCTGGCTTTGGGAAAGATCCAGCTCCTCCCACTTTCTCCTGCAGAGCCAGCCTAACTTCAAAAAGCATATATTCTGCTCGGGTCTTTGTCATCAGAGAAAGGGGCTGCCCTGCCGGGGAGACCTGAGATCTCCAGGGCTGCCTGTGCACTGTGCAGGAAAGTTTGCTTGGCTTTGAATGAGGAAATTCACTTGCTCACGGAGAAGAGTCACCTTCTGCAATGCCAGTTTGATTCTCGATAAAGGCAATATTTTGGGTCTCGAACTGCATGACACATTTGTCTTACTCTTCAAGGAGATCAGAATTGGTGGGGAAGAGGTCTATTATTTGCTGGATCCTTTGAGCCCTAACAAAAGTCATTTTAGAAAAACAGATTTTGTTTCAGATAGTGAGTACATTCCAAAGAAAGGACTGGATTCGACCAGCTCCTGGGAGGTAACCTCTAAGCTCTTAAAATATCCTGCCTGATAAGAATGTCTTTGTATACCTGGGGCTTTGGGCCAGCCAGATAGTTTATGCTAATAAGCTGATTGAGGGGGAATGCCAGCTTGTGTTTGCCTGGGGTCCTAGGTCATACTGTAGCCGTTTGGCCTCTGGAAGGGCTGGAGACTGAGAGGCTAAAGTAGGTGATGAGCGCACTTTGTGCTAATGTGACTGACCGCCAACAAAAACCCTAGACACTAAGGCTCAGGTGACCTTCTCTGCTTGGTAATGCTTCGCTTGCTGATGTTGGGAGGATTAAGTGTGGTCTGTGTGATTTCACCAGGAGAGGACAACTGGAAGCTTGTACCTGGTTTCTCCTGGACTCCACCCTGTAAGCCTTTTCCATTTTCTGAGTTTAATCTGTATCCTTTTGCTGTAATAATCCATAACTGTGAATATAATAGCTTTTCTGGGTCCTGTGAGTCCTTCTAGCGAATCATCAAGCTAAAGGTGGTCTTGGGGACCTCAACACAGATGGCAATCATAAAGCCCCAAACAGAGCACAAAATGCAAAAGTAAAGCCAATGGCCTATTTTTGTTCAACACAGTTGCTTTTAGAAGACTAGACTTGTAATCCAAATAAAGAAAGGAAAAGCAGCCCTAACACTGAGTGGTGGGCCCAGAACACAACGCCCAACCTGTGACCTCTATCAAACCAGATGAGACGAGGAGGACCTGGAGAGGAGAGAGAGCCAGATGGGGCCCCGAACCCCCAAAGCCCTGAGACCTTTCCCCTTAAAGAGGGGAGAGTTGGCAGATGTGACATTTCACCCGCTCCATGGGAAGAGTGGGTGTTTCAGTCTTACTAGCACACCAGCGTAGGTGCAGGAGTGGAAGTGAATGGGCGGTTCTCAAAATTAAAAAGCAGAAGGATTTCACCCCGCTTACTCATACATCTTTTCTTCATCTTGTTTCACGGGCCTGGCAATTTCAAATTTCTTGCCTAAGGAAAAAAAATAAGCATATTCATTTAGGAAGAATTAGCAAAAGCTGTGATTTTAGAGTTTAGAAGTCCTCAGACACCAGGAGGGGTCAGGACATGTAGAAGGAGAATCATCAAGAGGAAACAGACTTAGGGACACAGACCAATAAGTGGTGGAGCCAGAACTGAACCTGGGCTACCTGACCACAGAGCTTTGGGCTAAGCCTTCGAGGGTAGGACCATGCGTGCTGTGTTTATTTCCTCACTGCCTGTTATCATGCCTGGTGGGTAGTTGACATTCAGAAATATTGGCTGAAGAAACAACCAAAAGTGTGGCTGGGAGGAAATGAGATAAAGAATGGGAAAAGCAGTTTGTAAATTGTGACATGCTGGATGTATAAGTTATTATTAATCATAACCTGCTTTTTAATAGGAGTGGGTTAAGATAAAAGAGAATAGGTAAAGTTTTGGTTCAGGGTCATACATTTGTCCCTATCTGAGAATGAAACGTTCTAAGATGGCAAATGGATAGAGGACTATAGGGGCCAGAATACACTTTTTGTATTAATAAAAACTAATTACCATCAAGGGGTGGAGGGGAAAGAACATTGAACAGGGAGCCCAGCAGACCCACCTTCTGGTCCCAACTCTGCCACTAGCCCCTATGAGACCTTAACCAAGGCTTCACCTCTCTCTGAATCTTAATTTTCTTGTTATCTAAAAAGAGATCGAGAAGAATGACAAGAAGATTTCACTTCTTGGGCAGTCCTGTCTTTCACCACTGGGCTGAGCAGGATTCTGAGGCTGTGTCTAGATGTAACTGGAGGACAGTGCCTTAATCTCGGAGGGATGTCTGCCTGGGTGCCCCAGGGGAAGGTGGCTGTGCCTTTCAGAGTGTTTACCGTCCCCAGGTGTACTCCAGGCTCAGGTCATCATGTAAAGGGATAAGATCTCAAGAAAACACAGTGTTGAATCAAGGATATCATGTTTCTGGAGATGAATAGCAAGATGGAAAACCTACTTGTAGATAGTCTAAAGTTAACCTCCAGGTAGCTGCTTATTTATGTCTGAGGATGTCAAGAACCAGTCGCCAAGGTGGATATAATACCAGAAATTCAGAGTATTATCTTAGAGTAGGCGATCATGGTGGCCAAACATGTCGATCATGGATTGAGTCCATTTTTCATACCTCAAGACAGTTTTTTTTAAACCACTTTATTGAGGTATGATTGACATACAAAAAGCTGTACGTATTTAATATGTACAACAAGTATACAACTTGATGAGTTTGGAATCAAGACAGTTTTTGACTTTTCATGGACTTGTGCTCTCTTTTGACTCTCAGAGATAAGACGCTATAATCAGCAGCCACTCTGGAGAAAGAAAACACTGGAGCATAGTGTGCCTTGAAACAGATTCTGCTGTCACCCAAGCCCTTGGGGCTGGAAGATTAGTTAACCTTGGGGATTAGTTAACTTCCCTCCCTTCACTATGCAGATGGGGAAACTGAGGCCCAGAGATAAAAGTTAGGAGCAGGGCTGGGACTCAAACCCAGAAAGCATGATGCTTACTTCAACGTTCAGGCGCAGTTCTAATCTTGCCCTAAAGGAGCCCTATGTTCTGATAACCACTGCTCCTCTCCCCTCCCTCCACCTGCCTAGGTGACATGGCCATTACCTTGTCTAAGCAGCAACCTACAGACACAGTACAGGATGATGCTCAGGCCCGTGGAGACAATGATGATGGTCACAGCTAAGATGATCCAGAAATTTCTCTTCCACCAATCCATTTCAGTGGAAACCTGAGACGAATAGAGATAGAAGAATGAGGCATGAGTGAAAGGCACCCAGGGCTGGTGGGGGCAGTTAGCTACCATGTTGTAGAGAGACATCTGCTTAGGGATCAGGCGGGTGCTGGTTCACAGTCAGACTTTGCCGACTAGCAGCTGGGAGACCTCAGGCAAGTCACTCAACCCTCTCCGAGATTCTGCGTTCTCATCTGCAAGATAGGCGTGATACCATCTACCACTTCACAGGGGATTTATGAGGATTGGAGATAAGACAGGTACTTACGAGGCACTCTAGAAACGGACAGAATCACTGCTCTTTCTCATATTGTCAAACATGCGGCAGGAGGAGGAAATGCCATTTAAAGTAATAACTGACTACTGTACTTGTTTTTATAACAAGGCGGCCGCGTAGACTTAATTCATAACAGGGGAGATAGAATTTCGAGAGTTTGTTTTGGTTTTTCTTTTGAGGTGGGGGTTAGGAAAATGCCTTGCTGGATCTCTTTGAGTGAGGCATGGTCAGAAGGGGGAAGGCAAAGATGCAAAGCAACCTGAATTGGTCTGCACGAGAAAAGTAACAGGAATTTGGGGGCTGAAGGCTGGCCGGCTGGTGAGGAGGAGAGTCGGGGAAGAGGGTAGCAGCAGAGAGAGAGCTCAAGAAGAGCGTAGATCTGAAATGTCCTCCCCATAAAAAAGCAATGGCTATTGGGTGTCAGGATGGAGGTGGTAGCTAACCTATGGCGGTAATCATATTAAAACATATAAGTGGCATCAAGTCAACACCTTGTGCACCTTAAACTTACACAGTGTTATAGTCACTTATATCCCAATAAAGCTGGGAAAAAAGGAAGAACAGAGCAGAAAGTCCCCACAATGGACAATGACCAGTGCATTTGTAGAAGTTCTGTATAACATTCTGTCTCCAGTTGCTGCCTGTATAATGCTGTGTTGCAATCTTCTGTTGCCATCAAATTTCCAATTAAATTGTACAACAAAAACTTGTATGAACAGAGCTGGGGGAGAAATGACATGTGTACAGTGGTTTTCCAAGCCAGTGGTGACACGTGGGCAAGCAGAGCGAAGAACAGCTGCCAGGCACCAAGTGACAGTGGGGAACAGACTGCAGGACAGAGTCAGAGGAGCAGCCTCCAGGAACGCAAGGAACTCTTGGGGAGGGGCTGGGCTCCTCTCATCCGTGGAATGGATACTTTGCCAGTCCGTTTGTATATTAAAATAAAAATGATCCTTGAGGGCTAGGAGATATCTTGACATATGCTGGTTATATGAGAATCAACTTCCTGTGTCACCACTTAGTCAGTGGAAATTCACCCATGCATGTTTGGGTGGTGCCATTTCTGATTCATGCTTTTGAGTAATATTAATGATATAAACAGGGACCCAGGCAGGTGGAAGAGGAATAGGGGCAAAATGAGGCTACTGCTAAAGCCATTATTTCTACAAAAACCTTCTAACTTGGCTTACTCTGTAAACATGTGTTTGTATTACTAACTTGGTGTCTTCATTTATTTGTTGTTATATCATGATTTGGATTTTAGTTCCAAATTTTGTTTATTTTATTTTATTTATTTAATTTTATTTTTTGAGGAAGATTAGCCCCGAGCTAACATCTGCTGCCAATCCTCCTCTTTTTGCTGAGGAAGACCGGCCCTGAGCTAACATCCGTACTCATCTTCCTCTACTTTATATGTGGGACGCCTACCAGAGCATGGCTTGTCAAGCGGTGCCATGTCTGCACCCAGGATCCGAACCGGCGAACCCTGGGCCGCTGAAGCGGAACATGTGAACTTAACTGCTGTGCCACCGGGCCGGCCCCCAAATTTTGTTTATTTTAGTGAAAGTTTGGTTTCATCAAATATAACATTCTCTGGCTATTAATAAAGCTATATGTGGCAAAATCAATCATGTGTAATCATGTGTTACTTTTTTGCTCAACATTATGCTTTTGTCATTTATCCACGTTGGTGGATGTGCTGGGGATTTACACTTAAAAGGAAGTGTCAGCCACCCAGGTTAACTCGCCCCCAAAGCATGTACAGGCAGAGGTTTTGTTGTAGATCACCTTTTCAGGATGCACAAAAGAAAGCAGTAGAGAAAGAAGAGCAAAGGGAAAGAGAAAAACCATGGAGACTGGAAACTTGGCTTTCAGTAGGGGCCTGGAAAATTTCGTTTAGCCGGGCCCAATGAGGTCAAAGGGCACTGGCCTTGAGAAGACACCACATATCAGCAGGAAACCTCTGTTCATCAAACCTAAATTGGAATCTCACCTTCTTTACCTCTGGGGAACCAGATGGATGGGTGGATGGATGGAGGAAGGGAGGGATGGATGGATGGATGGATGGATGGATAGATGGATGGATGGATAGAATTTTCTTCCTTCCATTTTCTCATTCTTTTCTCTTATTCAAATATTTGTCTCCTGATTTTTGGTCTAATTTTCCTCTCATATTTTCTATCTCTTTGTCTTCTTGTTTTCCTCTTGAAGGATTTCTCCAAAAAGCAACATAAACATACTCTTTTTTGTTTTTTTTTTTTGTGAGGAAGATCGTCGTTGAGCTAACATCTGTGCCAATCTTCCTCTGCTTTATGTGGGATGCTGCCACAGCGTGGCTTGACGAGCGCTGCTAGGGATCTAAATCTGCAAACCCCGGGCTGCCGAAGCAGAGCACGCAAACTTAACCACTATGCCACCGGGCCGCCCCATAAACATACTCTTTAGAGCTGTAGAAGTAAATACCAAGACACAAGAGTTAAAAGCTGTCGCATCTGAGGAGTAGGACTGGTTGGAAGGATGGAAGTGGGAAGACAGGGTGCTGTAACTTTCCACCATGTACCCTCTGAATCAGCTGACTTTTTAACTATTTGCATTCACTTTGATAAAACTGAAAAAAGAGTCAATCAACCATGTAGCGTAGCTTCCACGAAAAACCACTGCTCAGATTTCAAGTTCAAAGAAATTTCATTCGTACCAGATTCCTAGGGAAGAAAGAGGAAGTAGAATGATGTCAGAAAGTAAAACTATGGGTCACTCTTCAGAACCACATAGAGTGATAAGTATTTTGTAGTTTTGTTCTTATAAATCGAATGGATTTGATTTGCCATCAGATGTTTCAAGGGTATTCAGGGCACCAAGCAGTCTGCAAGTGCGTTCTCATCTCTCACCTCATTTCATCCTCCCCACTACATTCTTTTCCAGACAGGGAGCTGAGATTGAGGTGAAATGATCTGCTCAAGACCCTCCAGGTAGGAAGGAGGGTGGAATGGCTGTCTCTCTATGTCACAGGGCCCTCCTCTGTTGATGTTAGGTCATGATGCCCCTGAGTCACCAAGGAAAGGCCAAATGGGGTTCAGGATATCTTACTTAAGGGGAGCATTGCTGTGGTAGTGATATGGTGGTGTGAAGGGCCAAGGAATTCCACAGAATGAATGATCAGGGCCCACAGTTGCAAATCAAAGTCCCAAGTTCCCCACATTCTAAGACTAGAGAAACAGCACTCTTCCCCATGGATTGCTGAGAAATGCCTCTTAGAACTAAAAAAAGCTTATCTTTCTGGGAGACCGCGGCAGGGAGAGTGGGTCCCCAAGAGAATCACATACCATTCCCAGTTGGATGTCCTCTGAGCTACCAGCCTAGTTTCATGGCCAGGGTGCCACCAGAGAGGGGAGAGGAGCTCTGGAGAGAGATGGCAGGAAGTACAGCCAGTGGCGTGGGGGTGGTGGGGTGGGCACGGCGGTGGGTGTGTAATGGCTGCATGATCAAGTTCGGGCCCTAGAAAGGTGTGGAAGCTGAATCCTACCTGTGTCAGCAGACCTGGAACAGATAAGATTGTGGGATGCAGGCCCCCGAGAGCTCCTGAAGCATGGCCAAAGGAGTGTTTGCATGAGAAGATGCTGACAGTCAGCCCAAAGATGCAGGTGAGTCTCTCAAGGGACCACAAGGGACCTCTCAAGGGCCAGGGGTTGAGTCTCCACCCAACAACACAAAGTAGATCCACAGGAATGGTCCACTGATGAGAGACTTCCCGTAGAAAGCTGTTTATCCCTGTCTTTCCCCCGCAATCCAGTACCAGGGAAGTAAGGCAGGCAAGGAGGGCTGGGGATGCTGAGGCAGCCCCACCTCTCTCCACTCCCCTCACTGAGGCCAAGAGTGGAGCTTTGAGTCAAAGACTGAAGTTTTAAAATGAGCATGACTAAAATTTTAAAACTGAAATGAGTCTGCTTGACAATCAAAAGTAACTTGAAAGTTTTGGAATTGGACTGAAACGTCCTTGGGGGAGGCCACTTCCCAATGGAACAAGTGCGAGGCCAGGCAGCAGCGTTGTGAGAAACAAACTGTATTCGTTTCCTGTGGTTGCGCTAACAAATGACCACAAAAGGAGTGGTTTAAAACAACACAAATGTGTTGTCTTACAGTTCTGGAGGTCAGAAGTCCAGCATGATGTCACTGGGCTGAAACTGAAGTGTAGGCAGGGCTGTGTGCCTTCTGGAGGCTCCACCGGAGAAGCCATTTCCTTGTTCTTTTCAGCTCCTGGAAGCCACTCATGTTCCTTGGCTCATGGCCCTTTCCTCCATCTTATAGCCAGCAATGTCGCATCCATCTGACAGATAATTATTCCATAGTCACATCTCCCTCTGACCTCCTCTTCTGCCTCTCTCTCCCGTTTATAAGGACTCTTGTGATCACATTGGGTCCACCCGGATAATCCAGAGTCATCTCCCCATCTCCGGGTCACCTGATTAGGAAACTTAATTCCACCTGCAACCTTAATTCTCCTTCGCCGTGTAATCTGGCAAATCCACAGCTCTGGGGATTGGGATGTAGGCGTCGTGGGGTAGGCGGGCTCACCACACAAACCACTTCAAGCTCATACCTCCAGGAGACTCTAGTTAAAGTGGTTCCATGAGTTTATATATTGTAAAAATTTATTTTTTCCTTCTTTTTTGTTTTTAAAGATTTTTTTTTTCCTTTTTCTCCCCAAAGCCACCCAGTACATAGTTGTATATTCTTCGTTGTGGGTCCTTCTAGTTGTGGCATGTGGGACGCCGCCTCAGCATGGTTTGATGAGCAGCGCCATGTCCGCGCCCAGGATTCGAACCAACGAAACACTGGGCCGCCTGCAGCGGAGCGCATGAACTTAACCACTCGGCCACGGGGCCAGCCCCCATTTTTTTTCTTCTATTGATGTCTCCGGAAGGAAAGGGGAAAAAAAGTGAGTGGCAATTCTTCTATCTTTGACTGGAAATCTACCACATAGTGTCTGACGTTGCTGACCCAGTCAAGAAGCGTGGGGACCTGCCACACGGTTGGGGACAGACACTATTTAACATAGACAGGTCTCTGTTTCTGGGAGGAGACACTGCCACATGGGAGGGAAAATCTGTTTTCAAGAGTTTGAGAACATAGAAATGTTTTCAAGGGTCGGCCCCGTGACCGAGTGGTTAAGTTTGCGCGCTCCGATTCTGAGGCCCAGGGTTTTGCCAGTTCGGATCCTGGGTGCGGACACGGCACCGCTCATCAAGCCACGCTGAGGTGACATCCCACATGCCACAACTAGAAGGACCCACAACTAAAGATACACAGCTACGTACCAGGGGCCTTTGGGGAGAAAAAAAGGGAAAAAAGTAAAATAAAATAAATGTAAAAAAGAAAGAAAGAAGGAAATGTTCTCAAGGCAGGACTCGGGCTCAGAAATAAAGCAGGGCCCTGTGAGCCAGAGTGGGGTCCCACGGTTCAGGATAGACAAGATGAGGGTAGGGTCTAATGTGGGGCCAGAGCTGGTCTAACCTCGAACCATAGGTTAGCAGGTCCCAGGGCATGTGGGGATGAGGGACTGAGTCCACAGGTACAGGTGTCTGGGTCCCAGCTGCCAGGAGGGGGTCAGGGAGCTGCAGACCCTGACCTCAGTCTCAGTCAACTGGGGGAGCATTTGGAGGACACCATGCACGGGGGAAAGAAGAGTGAGAGGAACTATGGGAACTCCCTTTGCTTATCAGTTGTCCAGTACCTGGGTGCGTCAGGCCCTGGGCCAAGAACTTGAGGAATATTGGAAGTTTCCAACCCTGCCTGAACCCTGGAGTCATCTGGGGAGCCTGAAAAACTGCTGCTGTTTGCACTCCATCAGATACTCTGATTCTGTGGACCTGGGGTGGGGCCTGGCCAGTGGGGTTTTGTTTGTTTGTTTTAAGAAAGTTCTCCAGATGATTCAATATGAAGCCAGGTTGAGGACCAGTGATATACATGTTATCACTTAATCCTTATTGTCACCTAGCAGAGAGCTATTATTACTCCTATTTGACAAATGAAGAAATAGAACTCAGAGAGATTAAGCAATTTGCTAAAGGCAACACAGCTAGAAATTGACTAACCTAAGACTGCAGCTCAGCCCAATTTCATGCCAAAGTTCACGTCCTTTTTACTTTGCCAGGCTGACACTAACCTAATAAATATTTCTTTTCATAACAGAACTGAAAGCAGAAGCCTCGTTCAAGAACTTCCAATATTGGCAAGACCTCAGCCCTTAGCTGTAACTTGTTCCACATAATAAGCAGCCCAGTATGAAAATGCACTTTAGAAAAGTAACATGCATCATGCGCTAACTTACCACAACTCTATGTGCCCAGTCTCATTTAATCCTTACAAAGGCTCTATCAGGCAGGTTGTAGTCACTATCCCATTTTACAGATAAGAAAACTGAGGCTTAGGAGAGCCCAATAACTTGCCCAAGATTGCAGAGCTAGTAAGTGGAAAAATCAGACAGCAAACCCAGGCCTCTCTGACTCCAGGGCCCTAACTTGTGCCAGGCAGGCCCGGGCTTTGGGAAATGGATTGCAATGCGGATACCAGGGTCCCACTCCCTATCCACTCCCAATTCTAATTTGTAGGTCTGGTGTGGGACTCGGGCATCAGCATTTTAATAAGCACTCAAGGTGGTTCCCGGGCCTCGGGGAGGAACCCTGCCTCCAGCCAGTCTGCAGAGGCCCCAGCTGGGGCAGGTGGGGAGGCTGGAAGCTGGTTCCCTACAACGGTCAAAGGCAGTAGCAGCAGCAGCTGGGGGGAGTAAAAGGCACTAAAAAAGACTCCTTGAACCCAAATACCTTTCCCGTTTGCTTGTCACAGTGCCTGGAATTTCATCATCAATAAATCACTTCTCTCCAGAGCAGAGTTCCATGCCCTCCTCTCCCCACTTCCCTTCCAATTAAACTCATTTGCCTGGGTGTGCCAGACATTGAGGAAGAGAAACTGATTCTTACTAGCGTGTGAACGAGTTCACTGGATCCTCAGGATTCCTTCTCTGGGCCATTGGTAGGAGCAGGGGCAGCCCGGGACCTCGCCCAAAGGCCTTAGAGGACAGGCATAACTGAATACAATAGGAATGAAGACCCAAAGACCCTGTTGTCCAGACATTGTCCTCCTTGCTTGTTGTCCCCTCCCTGCCCAGGAGCTCAGTGCGCCTGTATTCCCTTTCCCCATCTCTCCCTAGTCATTCTGCCCTCAGGACAGACTCTGAATCTCACTCACTCTGTAACCTCTATGTCTGATAACAGCTTAAAGGGGCCTCCCCGGTCAGTGTGAGGGAAGCTCAGAAGGCAGGGGAAGCTTGAATTTCAAGAAGGGAGGAAACCGAGGTTGAGGAAAGGTTGCTTGTTTAGAATACGAGAGACTTCAGTGTGTTGATAAACTATGAAGGGCCAGCAGAGAGGACGAGGATGAAATACAGAGATAGGAGGGAGAGCTGAAGTGAGATCCGAAGAAGAGCAGAGGAGAGACCTTCGTGGGCACAGATGGAAGAATGAGCTTTGGAACGGGAACAAGGGTTGAGACAGGGGTGTGCCCTGAACCGAGCCCAATGGGGCGTGGGACAGGAAGTGGAGAGCTTACACCCAAGCTCCCATTCTCTCTGGAGTAGGAGGCAAAGTCAACGGGCTGGGGGCTGGGTGCTGGGTGCTGGGTGGGACAGGTAGGGCGGGGTGGGAGGCAGACCCCCTGCAATGTGCTGTGATCAAGATGCAAAATGCATTTTTCTTCTGAGCTGTCTCTTGGTTTATTTGTCCATTGTCTGTCTCTCACACTGGTGTGTAAGCTCCACGAGAGCAAGGGCCTACCTCTCTCTTTACCACTGTTTCCAGTGCCTAGACCTCCACCTGGAACACAGTGGGCACTCCATATGTTTCTGTGAATATGTGAATGAATGGCTGATGCCTCTGCCTCTCTCCTTGGCTACTAGTGGACTTGCCTTCTGATAAGCAGGGTGATAGGCAGTTTGGATCCGGGGTCTGAAATTCAAGCGCTGTGCATTCTAACTAAAGCACCTAACCTGGACACATGACCTGGGCAGGCTCCCTGCTCTCCATGTGCCATCGGCTGCTGGCGTGAAGCAGCTGGCTGGGAAGCAGAGGCCCTGCGAGTGTTGGGGGCTGGAGTTCCAGCCTCTCTCTTATTTCTCCCCGTTCCTCCAATAACCTAGGACATTCTCCCCCAGTAGCAATTCTGAGTGTGTCAGAGTGGGAGGCACTTACTCAGGGTAAGGGCAACCACCAGCCCAGCCCCAACTTTCACTTCCTCCAAAGGCATTTCTGGGCATTCAGCAAAAGAAATCATGCTCACCATCCATTGCTGGGAATTCCAGAGACTGTGGGTTTGTTCCACATTTGGGTATTTTTTTTAAAACCAAGATCCTCAGAGGAAGAAATACAATTTACAGTGTGACAGCTTCTCATATAGTCACATAAATGAGCAAGTTTCACAAAATGTCTTGATGACACAAGATGCACTCCAACATTTTCTCACCTATTTGAGCCTATGTCCTGAAAAAAAGTACTGAGTGTAAGCCCTTAAATTTATTTCAAAACCCACTCATGGTCATGTCCTGTATATTGAAAAACTTGAGTTTCTCTTATGAAAAATAAGTGCTCTGAAATAGCCGTGAGTCCCGAAAGGTGTGGGTAGAATGCAAGGATCGGGGGAACATTAGAGTTTCAGAAAGTTGGAGTCAGAAGAGGCCTCGAAAAAGCCTCTGTTGGAAGAGGCAGATTTGCACACTGCTCAGCAGGAAGCTGGAAAGACCTGGATTCCACTCTAGCTCCTTGCTCTCTGCCGTTAATGGCTGTGCGGCCTCCGACACAGACCCCCTTACCTAAGGCTGGCACTGTCCACGACAGCAGCCACTGACCCCATGAGTCTATCGACCACTTGCTGGTGGCAGGCTGGAGCTGAAGTGTGCTGTACCTGTAAACTGCACACTGGATTTTAAAGACTCGGTATGGAAAGAAGAATGCAAAGATTGCATCAATAAATGTTTATATCGATTACATGTTGAAACGATGTTTTCGATATACTGGGTTAAGTTAAATGTATAATTAAAATGAAATTCAGCTTTTTTTTCTTTTCTTTTTCTTTTTCCTCCACTTGAAATTTTTCCCCCTCTGCCCTGCTTACACTCAGATTCTTAGGATCAACCATCTGGGCATGTTGTACTCACGGATGTCAGCTCCAAAAATGTAAAACTGTACAAAAATAGAATGGAACTCAACAGAAGAATGAGTAAACAGACATTTCATAGTTATGCAAAGAAATGCTACCCAGAAATTTTAAACAAATGAATTTCTGATACACACAACAACGTAGATGAATCTCGATCATATAACATTCGGTGAGGGGAGCCAGATACAGGAGGGGACAACCTGTAGGAGTCTCTCTGTATGCAGTTCAAGAACGCGCTATACTGTCTGGTGATGGAAACCCCGTAGCGGTTGCTATGGGGGAGGAAAGAGTCTGGTTAGAAAGAGGCAAGAGAAATTTCTGGGGTAAAGTTTCTACATCTTGTTTGGGGCAATGGTTAGAGTATATACAATTGTCAAACGTACTGAACTGTATTGAACACTTAAGACATGCATTTTATTACTATTAATGATACGTCATTAGAAAATAAAAACGAAAAACAGAATGAGATGCCTTTAAAGGACTTAGCTGGCTGGGCAGGGAATGAAGTTTGCTGGCAGGAACTGGAGACTGTTGAATTCTTCTGCATCTTGGGGGGGAATTCGGGGTGCTAGGGGAGAAGGGCACAAGGAGGAATGGGAGAAGGAGAGGAAGGGGAGCCATCCGGATGGTACAGAAGTGGAAGAAGAGACTGGTGGGAAGTGCTCAGGGATGGGGCGGCCAAGACACTTTAAGAACAGAGCGGTATTATGTTCAGCGTGCACTTGTCTACATCGCTGCATTCGGAACCTCTCAGTGGCCCCTGCAAAATCTTTAGTAAAGCCTCCTGCCTCTGCCAGCGCTCTGGTGAGCAGTCTTGTTTTGAGTATGGGGAAGCAAGAAAGGGGCTGAGTTTCACCCCCGGGTCAGTGCAGTCTGAGGCTCACCCGCAGGGGCTCGGAGGCAGTGCCAATCATGGGAAAGAGTTGGCCTCCTGGGGAACCCACAGTTTTGAACTTCGAACTTCAGCAGGGCGTGGAACAAGGGTTTGAGCTGCTCTCTACCTAGATCTCGAGGGTCTGGGAGGCCGTAGGTAATATTTAGGCTACCCTTGCAAGTCAGCATGAGCAGTTCTTGCCCAAATTCACCTCCAGTTCCCAGACTGTCACTGCCCGTGCTCGGTGAGGCCAAGTTCCCACCTGACTTCCTCGCTGATGTCAGCCCCAGAAATGGCCGTGTGGATAGTTGATGGCAACTTAAAATCCACGTGTGCACAGGGAAGGGCAGGGCAGCGTGACTAAAAGGAGTCCAGCCTCTCTTCTCCCTCTCTCTGTCCCCCCATTTCTGTGAAAGGCTGAGTATAAATGCAAGAGGACTAAGAAGAGGGTGAGCTGAACACGCCCTTTTTGGCTTTGCAGAGCTGTGCTGATGGCCGGGCTTGCTTTAGAGCAATGGCTGATCGCACTGATAACGGCTCTCAGGTTAGTCTTGCGTCTGATTTATCTCATTACAGGACTCGACTCTGTTCGTACGTGCTCGTCCATCATAGTTTATTGCTCCCCTGGCATATTTGTTGGCCAACAGATAGAAACTACATCTATTGGCTAGTAAAAATGAAAAATAATGATAAAAGCCTATTCTGGCGAAGTTGTGGTGAAACGGATCCTTCCACATGGCCAGTGGCAGTATACACTGATTTAAAAAAAGGTTTTTGAAAGCAAATGGTAACATATTTTTAAAAATGGTCATATCCTTTGAGTCCATAGTATCATTTTTAGAAATCTAGCCTAAAAAGCAATCCAGAGGAAGTGATACCTAAATGCATAAGTGTTTACCTCACTATAGATAAACAGAGAGCTACCTAGCAAACTGTGGGGGTTGGGGAAGAAAATTCCGGAAGGGTCACCTGATGGGATAGAATGCAGCAATTGAGTGATAGGAAGAAAACATCGTGAGAGGACTACTTGGAAAGCACTTAAAATGAAAAAGGCAGAATACAGCATTGTGTCTCTGCGGCAGCCACATCTTCACACAATGCGACCTGAGAGTGTGGCTGGAGACAACTGGGAGAAAACACGGAAAAAAGATCTTGACTTTTTAGTGTGTGAGAGTAGGATCTTTCTTTCTTTCTCTACTACTTGGCCTTGCGGTGAAGCAGAAAATAAACGCATTTTCAAAAATTTAGGAATCATATCTTAAAAGAGCTCCTGCTGCCTGCTCCCAGAGAAGTCACTTTTCTGGTATTTCCGAGATGCTTGCTGTGATGTGTTCGCCCTTAGGTGAGCCTTCTAGATTTGCAGATTATTCAAGCTTCCTAGTAAGTTTATCCCGGGATTTCTACAACCCAGAAGTCCTTCCTGGGGTTCAACCGCAAGTTGTCTCTTGCGGTTGCCAACTTTTCTTATTTGTTTGGTTCTAAGAATGTGGAGGAAAACTCAAAACCTGTCACTCAGTGGCTGTCTGGCAATAATGCTGGTGTTGTAAGTGGGTAGAGGGGCCTGGGGATGCCTGTGCCTCCACGACAGCAGTGAAGTCTAAATTTCTATTTCTAGAATGTATTTACATCAAAATAAAACAATGATAACTTTTCTTTTTTTTAGAGGAAGATTAGCCCTGACCTAAGATCTGCTGCCAATCTTTTTTTTTTTTTTTTTTTTTTTTTTTGCTGAGGAAGACTGGCCGTGAGCTAATATCCTTGTTCATTTTCCTCTACTTTATATGTGGGACGCCTACCACAGCATGGCTTGTCAAGCGGTGCCATGTCCATACCTGGGATCCGAACCAGTGAATTCCAGGCCACTGAAGTGGAATGTGCGCACTTAACCACTGTGCCACCGGCCTGGTCCCAATAACAACTTTTCAAAATATCCATGCCTAGGAAAAAAGACTAGAAGGCAAAACACCAAGGACTTTACCGCAGTTGTTGTGAGGGGGCGGGAGTGGGATTTGAGGTCATTGTTCTCCCCATTTCTCGGCAGTTTTATAATTTTCAGAGAGGAAACAAAAGATCCTAGAAAAATGAGAAGAAGCTCCCAGGCCTTGTCTTCTCTAGGCTTAGCAGCCCCCTTTCGATGCTCCCTCAGAGGTCCCTGCGTGCAAAGGGGCCAGGAAAGGGAGTGGCTTTAGGGACAAGTGATGCGTGAGAAGTCAGAAGTGGAAGTGACAAAGCCGACCCCAGGTCTCCTCTGTGGTAATTTTCCAGAGGGCAGGAGCAGATGACTCAACCAAGATCTGACCCCAGCCCCACACACCTGGATCCCGATGCCGTTGGAAGGCAGGATGCCTTATAAATAAATAAATCCCTGAAGACCAGAGAGGCAGTGACAAAGACACCAAAGCTGGTGGTGTTCCAGCTTCTTCATCCGAGGGCTCCAAAGTGTAGACCAAAGTTGACATGGAGTCAATGCCTCAACCCCCACCCCTGCTCCAGCACCCGCCCATTAGGGTCCTGTCACGTATCAGTCACCAATCTCGCCATCAGAGTCCAGAGAGTGAGAACAGCCCCTCTACAGTACACACATCTCACTCCGGGTCCTTAAGTCATTTCAGCCTGCAAGGTGGGTTCTTCATCACCGCAACACACACACACACACAAGAGAACGGAGGCTCGGAGGGGTGAAGGGATGCTGAGGTCATCCGGTCGGTGACCGGCAGAGTGGACTTTTCAAGGCCAGTGTCTCTCCAACTCCACCCAGCCGTCGTACCAAGACCCCAGCCCAAGCCCAGGTGGCCACTCACACTGACACACGCTCAGATGCTTACCTTGGCCATCAGGGTGACCAGATGTGAGTGGCTGAGGAGACAGCAGTGTCCCGAGTGCGGTGGCTCAGGCACAGCTGGTGAGAGACGTCCTTGCCCACAGACCTTCCACCCACCACAGAGCAGTGAACGCCAGCTTGTCCACACTTCCCCTTTCTGCTCAGCCCACCGGGGAGAGGCCCAGGCGCCACCACCAGGCAGCCAATGTCTGTTCCTGGGAGGCCACTCTTTAGGCTTTCTGGGACCCAGAATCTTCTCACTGTCCCTTGTGCTCCCACAAGGCCCACCAGAGGACCATCCTGGTGTGGAAGGGTCAGGCCCCAGGGTACAGACTTGGCAGCATATGGCAGGGGTGGGGGTGGCGGTGTCCCCACAGACGAGCCCGTCCTGAGCATTCCTGGAACTCTGGAGGTGTGAGAGGACCCCCTCCCACCCAGAGACAGATCTGGGTAAGAAACCAGCTCATGTGTGACTAACACACCATCCCACAAGGAAAGGAGCTCTTGCCAACCCCGGGGAACCATGGAACGGCCGACCCAGCTTCTGCTCAGGGAGGCGAGGGAAAAGCTCCTGTTTCTAAGGGTGTGTAACAGGCCGCATCAAGAAATGGGTCCAGGGGTTAAGTTTGCGTGCTCTGTTTCAGTGGCCCGGAGTTTCGTGCGTTTGGATCCTGGGTGCGGACACGGCACCGCTCATCAGGCCATGCTGGGGTGGCGTCCCACATAGCACAACCAGAGGCACTCACGAGTAGAATACACAACTACGTACTGGGGGGATTTGGGGAGAAAAAGCAGAAAAAAAAGAAAAGAAAAGGATTGGCAACAGATGTTAGCTCAGGTGCCAATCTTAAAAAACAAAGAAAAGAAAAGAAATGGGTCCAGTTGACCATTTTGACTGAATTGGGTCCCTCCCCAAAACAATACAAGCCAGAGTTCCCAGTAAGGCTCATGGCTCCTAAAATGGGGGCCGGGGTGGGGAAACCAATCAACCATTTTGTTGAATTGACTGTTGTGACCGAAATGAGCGGTCATGCCGGTAAAAATAGCTAAACTTGCGTGCGTTGCGTCTGCTCGGAGGGAACAAGTTATTCTCGGCGAGAGTGATGACACCTGGGATGTCTGGTGTTTAACAACCGGCTCTCAAGAAAGAAAAGATTCCTGATGTGTAGTGTTTGCTAATTTCCGTGATGTAAGTTTTCCTGCCGTGGCCACTTTCAAGCTACCAACAGGACGTCACGGGGCTTGGAACTGGAAGGAAATGTGCACCATCAGCTGCACAGGAGTGACAAATCCCATTACTGAGCACCTGCTGGGGACCCGGGCCTGAAACCTGTGTTTTCCATGCCTGATCTCACCTCCTCTCACTTACCTGGAAGGTTATCATCTCCATTTTGCAGGTAGGAACATCGGGGCTCTGGGAGGTCACATCATCAATCTACTCTTTGGTTTGTTTTCCATTGATTCATCCAGTAAACGATTCCGCTAAGCCCTTGGATGGCCCTGTTCAGCTGGGATACAGCGAACTTGCTAGAACTATTGTTTCCCTCAACGCATTTTGCACAGCAAGTCCACGCCTGGGGTGTTGGGAGGTCAGAATTCCAGGCTCAGTTTGTCAACAACTTCCTAGATGAATCCTCCCCTCTCTGAGCCTCAGTTTCCTCGTTTGTAAAATGGAAGACCGATGAAGATCCAGGTGCTCCAAGGGTGGTGCCACGGATCTCTCTTCTGTTATTGTCTGCTCTCCCAAGCTGGGACGGGGGCTCCTCTCCACTCCCCAACCACGGCACCCAGCACAGTCCTGGGCACGGCAGAAAATGCCTCATGGGTACATGTTGACTGAAAACAGAGCCAGGTCATCCACAGAGAGAAGTGGGTTACTCACACAGAAGGAGGCCACTTCATTCTAGCAAACGTGAGGGCCTACTTTGCTAGGCCCTGTGCTGGGCAGTGAGGGCCAGAGAGAAGGAAGAATCAGACCCAGCGCCTGCCCTCAGGGAGGTCTCTCAGGGTGTAGGAGGAAAGTGAAGACAGAATACATTGCAGGTGAAGTTCAATGCCCTTCACTTTGTGCCAGGCCCCGTGCTCACAAGCTCACTTTGTGCCAGGCCCCGTGCTCACAAGCCTCTACTTGGAGCTGAGCTGTCATGGTCCCGGTGGAGCCCATGTTCTCCGGGAGAGAAGGGCACGTAAGTGATTACTACTGAAAACAATGAATGCTGGCACCGTGGGAGCACAGAACCGGGAGGGCTGGGAGAATACTAGCAGCAGCATTTGAAGTGGGCCTTGAAGGATGTGCGGGAGCTCAGCAAGTGGAGAGAATGTGGATAGACCAAGCCAGAGCATCTGGAGAGTAGCAGAGGGTTGTGTAGTTGACCCAGAGCAAATGTGTTAGCGGAGGGAGGCCTGAAGGCAAAGTTTAGGGCCCCACACCAGGGCACCTGGACCTGCCCACTTCCTTGCCACCCACACTCTTCCCCTGGCTCCACTATTGTCTTTCCACCACAAGAGGAGGGCAGGAAGTAAGGGTGGTTGTGTTTGGCCTTCTTTCTGCACGTCGGAAATGCAGCCTGCGGGTCTGGGCAGTTAAGGAGGGCCCTGAGTGGGGTGGTCCAGGAGCATGGAGGGCGCCCTCTGGTGGTCATCTGTGTGCTTTCCCCTTCCCCTCAGCACTGGGGGTCCAGCTTGACCTCCCAAGGGGGATGGCTGGAGACACAAGACATTCACCTCTTAAAGCCATCAAACCGGAGACCATCAGACTAGAGGAGACTCAGAAGGGATTTTAGTCTATTCCTCACCCCATGATTCAATGTCCTTGTCCATATCCTGCCAGGCAGCATGCTGTCTCTTGTCAGTAAGGCATCCAAGTCACATATAAAACGAGGGTCTAACCCTTGTGCCACTTGACAAGTGTCAATTAATCAGTGTCATGAGCAGCAGTTGAAGAAAGGGCTGTATGGGACTATACGGGCAGAAGAAGTGTTTAAAGGGGTTGTGATTTCTGGCCACTAATAGTAAAAGTGCCAACACAGGGAGGAAGCTTCCACTTGTATTGTGTGGCATCAAAACATAGAACCAGAAGCGACGGGCAGAAGCTCTCAGTGTGTAAGAAAGCCCTCATGGTGGCAGCTGGCAGGAGTGGTCACTGCGGGGTAGAGGCCAGGAAGCTTAACATAGTGTAGTCTCATACCTTGAACCGCAGGGCACAGTTGGGCAACCTGATACGGTGGAAAGAGTGCTCAGTTTGGCAAATTCAGATTCGAGTGAGGTCCTCCCAGCTGCAGACTGAGAGACCTTCCCACTGTGCCAAGCCGCTGATGACCTGGAAACAGAGTGCCAGGACTTGGGTGGAAAACTCTCTCTTATTAATGGTTTTAACTCTTCCTCCTGCCTTCTTGTTGAACCCCTTACATCAAGTCCAACAACTTCATCACCCTAAGGTTCAAAGTATCAAACTGCCTTAAACTGAAAGAAAAAAAACCCCAACAGTTCCTATTTTGGACTATAGTCTAGTGTTTTCCCATGGAGACTTATAACCATTGTCCGTTCCATGACACAGTGAAATGATCTGCTCAGGGCCTTGGTCCACGTGCTCTGTGGCTCAGGTCGCTTTCTGGGGAGCTCACCTAGCTGGAAATGCAAACAGGAGGCAGCCGTTGGAGTGGGAGCCTCCCTTTGATCATCGAACTCCCTCTGAGCGGTCCCTTCGTGTGCACACACTCCACGGGAGACGAGCAGCAGTTGTGCATCTGCACTGGGGGGTAGGACACCCCAGGAAAAAGCGCAATGGTGCCTCATGACACCATCTGTCAGCACTCGTGGATTTGGTCAAATGGTTACTGAGTGTCTCCTCTGTGCCGGTCACCAAGCACAATGGTGAACAGGACCAGTGGTTGTCTTCAAGTGACTCACAGACCATTGGGAATAAAGACAAGTGAGTAGATTGCTACAGTCAGGATAACTGTGACTGTGATCACAATAAAGAGTCAAAAGAGACTCCAGGACACTGAGAATTGAGGATGCGATGGAGGTGGCATTCGCATCAGCTGGAGAAGATGGATTATTCACTGCATGGTACTGTCCAGTCTCTAAAAAGCGACCTGATTCCAATCTCCTTTCTCACAGGAAAATACATTCCAGGGATGGCAAAGATTTAACTTTAAAACATGACATTATAGAAGTACCAGAAGAAAACATGGATAATTTTCTTTTTAAAATTATCATGGGTGGGGAAAGACTTTCTCTAAGCTTTCTGTAAAACCAAAAACCATAGAAGAAAGCTACAAAAAATTTGATTATATTTTTAAAAGCTTTCTGAGGGATAAGAGAAAGCAGACACATGGGTGAAAGATAGATGCCTAAAAGGGGAAAAATATTCAGTCCATAAATGGGAACGGGTCAATGTTTCTCATTTGAAAACATTTCTCACAAGCAAATAAGAAATAAAATGAACATCCCAATAGAAAAACGGGCAAAAGGTATAAACAGGCAATTCACAGGAGAAATGCAAATAGTTGGCAAACATATAAAAATTTATGACACCTTATCATTCATAAAAGAAATGTACCTAAAGACAGTTTATTACAAGGAGAATTTAAACTCAGACAGCCTTTCTGGAGGGCAGTTGGGCTATATGCCTTGTGTTGCTTTGCGGGGGCTGCTGTAACAAAGTACCAGAAATGGCTTGGTTTAAAACAAAAGAAATTTGTCTCACAGTTCTGGAGGCTAGAAGTTCAAAATCAAGGTGCCAGTAGGACGCTTTGCCTCTTCCCAGCTTTTGGTGATGACCAGCATCCTTGGCACTCCTTCCCTGCAGCTGCATCAGTCCAGTCTCTGCCTTTGTCATCATGTGGAAAGACACCAGCCGGTTGGATTAGAACCCACCCTAATGACTTCATCCACCCTTAATCAGCTGCAAAGATCCTATTTCCGAGTAAGGTCACGTTCACAGGTACGAGGGGTTAGGACTGCAACATGTCCTTTTGGGGGACACAATTTAACCCATAATAGCATCCAAATGTAAAATGAGCCTCCCTTTGACTCGGTCACCCCATGTTTAGAAATTTACCCTAAAGAGATGCCTAGACAGATAGCAAAGAGGCTCGGGGTAGTATTGTTCATATTAGTGAAAAACTAGAAGCACCTTAGCAGTCAATTGCATACTAGTTAAATATATTATCCCGTACAACACCATAAAAGCAACAGAGATGGAGATGTAATTCTATATTTTTTTGCCGTAGAAAAGCGATCACAACCTATCATTGAGTGAATGAAGCCGATTACAAAGCGGCGTGTATAACGATTTTGTAAACACGTTGACTTAAATCTGTGTCAAGAAAGATGAACTTCAGTGTGTTAACAGCGGTTACCTCTGAGTTGGTGGGATTTTTAGGGATTTAAATTGTCTTCTTTCTATTGTCTGACGATGTTTGGGTACATTTGTAAATCAAAAACGAGAACTCATCTTTAAAGAGCTCTGAGGGCTATGGGCGGCCAAAGCAGCCGGTGGAACTGGGAGTCGTCACCAAGCCCACGTGGATGCTCTTTGCAGCCCCAACAACCACCAAACACGTGTTGCAACTCCTCTCTCCCGTCCCTGCCCTGAGGTCACTGCGGTGAGATCTTGCTGGCCCAGAGGTAAGGTCAGTGTGTCGATATCGGGGATGGGTGGGCAGGAGGCAGCCACCTTTTGTGTATGAAAGGGGTCCCTGCCCACTTCTCCTGATTCCTGGAGGTGAAGGTCCCCATGAGAGGGTGCGGGGAGCGTTAACAGTCCTTTCCTTACCCACGCACTTTCACAGAAAGGCCCTGCATCCCCAGAACCCATGAACGTGTTACCTTACATGGACGAAGGGACCTTGCAGATGTGGTTAAGATAAGGACTCTGAGATGGGAGATTATCCTGGATGATCCAGAGGGGCCCAGGTAATCACAAGGGTCCTCCCAAGGGGGAGGCAGGAGGGTCAGAGTCAGTAGTAGGAGATGCGACCATGGAAGCGAGAGGTGGGACTGATGGAAGGAGAGCCATGAGCCAGGGGCTGCAGGTGGCCTCTAGGAGGTGAAAAAGCTGAGGACACAGATGCTCCCCTGGGCCAGGGATGTGGAGACAGAAGTGATTTCAGCTCCCGCCCCTGAACCTTTTCTCCTCCTTTTCATTCCCAAACGCTAGCTCACTAGGCCTGCCACCGTTCAACTCTGATTGGGGGTCAAGTTGGTCGCTCTCCACTTGTTATTTACCTGTCGACAAGATCTAGAAGTTGTCTGTGGCCTGTCAACTCAGCCCAGCGCCGTGTCACTCCTCTGGGCAACCTCCCCTAGATATCCTTTGCAGTGGTTTTAAAACAAGTCCACACATTGTTTGACATTCCTCCCATTGAGAAGGGGGATCTCTGTCTCCTCTACTTGAGACTGGGTGACCTTGGTGACTCATTAATCACCCACGGAATGCAGTGAAAGTGAAGCTGCGTAACTGAGGAAGCCAGGTCCCAAAAGGTTGCAGTTTCTGCCCGGTCACTTGGGATGGAAGGTGGGGTGAGGAGGAGGCAAGCCGCCACATAAGAAGTCCAGCAGCTCTGAGTCCCCGCCATGCTGGAGAGGCCATGTGGGACACTCGGTTGGCAGCCCCGCTGAGCTCCCAGGTATCAGCCGGTGTGAGTGGCCAGCCACGCGAGTGAGCCATCATGGACGTCCAGCCCAGTCTGGCCTTCAGATGACATCTGAGCAACTGCCTGAGAGATGTGGAGGGAGAGCGGCCCAGCTAAGCCCTTCCTCAATTCCCCTCTTCTTTTGTGAATAGCAATCCTTTCCTTTGAGAAAGTTCCCCTCTGCCCCCACCCCCCATATCAACCATGTGTTTCCAGTAAGAGCTGCTATGCTCGTACTTACTGAGGGCCCCTCACCCCCACCTCCACGCTGCTATGATTGGTCCAGGGATAAGCACCTGGCCTACAGTGTCTTAGATTAAGATGCCCCAGAAGCAGACCCTGAGGAAGAATTTGAGGACAAGCAGTTTATTTGGTAGCTAGCCCCAGGTGGCACCAGCAGGGGCCTGGGACAGTGATATGGGGAAGGGACGGAAGTCAACACAGGGAGCACCAACAAGCAGGTTTCCACTGTGAGCACCTGGGACTCAGTCCTGCCGGGGACCTCAGGGGGGTTGTAGAGAGCACTCTTGTATTTTTCATTTTTGTGAGGAAGATTGGCCCTGAGCTAACATCCGTTGTCAATCTTCCTCTTTTTCCCTGAGGAGGATTGTCGCTGAGCTAACATCTGTGCCCACCTTCCTCTATTTTATGTGGGATGCTGCCACAGCATGGCTTGATGAGTGGTGCTAGGTCCGTGCCTGGATCCGAGCCTGTGAACCTCGAGCCCCACAACTGAGCACGCGTGCTTAACCACTTCACCACTGCACCAGCCCCTGGAGAGCACTCTTTAGACTTCTCCCACCCATGGGGCAAGGGAGCTCAGGTCTTTGTCCACCAACTCCGGTCAGCCATTGATTGATAGCCCACTGCCTGGACTTTCACCTCCACGGTTGACTTCCTAGCATTTCCAGCTGGCCTGAGGCAGAGCTCACCATAGTGGCCAGAGAAAGGCCAGGCCAAGAGCCACAGGGCTGGCAGCAGGAAGCTTGTTGTGCGTGCAGAGGAGCAGTGAGTGAGGAGCCCAGGGGTGTAGGTGGGGCACCAACAGCATCTGCCACACAAGGCAAGCCATTAATAATCCTTCCCTGGGGCTTTGCAAACCGGACAGAGAGAGAGGCAAACTTTCTCCTCTGGAACGTGAGGTTCAGGAGTTGCAGGTGGACGCAGTTCCAGCCATGAGGAAAAAGTGGGTCTGTAAAGGAGAGAGGAATAGCAACCACAGAGGGAGAAGCAGAATCGAGGCTGTCACACATCTATCCATCCATTCATTCATGGCGTCGGCATTTGAGTCCCTGGCTCAGTGGACCCCAAAGCCCAGCTGCCTTCCTTCTCTTCCCCGGGTTTGGTCCTTCAGCTCTTCAAAGATCTGATTACATGGATCCCCCACACATTCCCCGGCCCTCGGGTCACACGTCAGCACACAAAGGCGAGTGGTTGACTTAGTTTCAAGGATGTGGACATAGAGATGTACCCAAGGGGCACAGAAAGTATATAACGACTAGAAAGACCTTTGTCACATCATCCCAAAGAGCCTGCCAGTGTACGAAAGGTGAACGAAGCACAAAGGAAGCCCAGAAGGAGCCAGAGACACCCCTCCCCGGGCAGGATGGAGGGAGGAATATGAGGTACTGATGATGGTTAACAATCTAACAAGCACATCTGAATACATGCAATTTAGGATTACTGTCTGGATGGGGATGTCCAGGCATGTCCCCAGGAGCCTCACTAACCCTCTGTGGTGAGATGAATAATGACCCCCAAAGACACCTCAGTCCCCAGACGGAACCTGTGAATATGTTACTTTCTACCGTAAAAGGGACTCTGCAGATGTGATTAAATTAAGGGTTTTGAGATTGAGAGATTTTCCTGGACTATCCAGGTGAGCCCAATGCCATCGGAGGGTTCTTCCAAGAGGTAGGCAGAAGGTCAGAGTCAGAAGTAGGTGATGTGACCACCAGAGCAAGAGGTTGGAGTGATAGAAGAAGGGGCCACAGAGGCAGGGCTGGTTCCTTCTGGAGACTCAGGAGAGAATCTGTGTCCTCACCTTTTTTAGCTCCTAGAGGCTGCCAGCATCTCCAGGATCCTCCCAATACCGTCTTCTTGTTTACGTCTCCGGGATGGTTTCTGTCATTTGCTACCAAAACAATCCTTTCAGAATGACAGCAAGGGTCACATTGACAGACTGTCTCCCCCTCACACTTTCAGCTCCTTCTTTTTATCTCCTCCCTTCTGTTCCATAGAGCCTTTGAGACGGTGGGTCACTGTTTGTCGTTTGGTTGATAACCAGGGGGGTGGGGCGGGAGGAGGAAGGGTTATTTTTAAAAATCACACACACACAAAGTTAGTCTCTGAGAAGCTGTGAAATCTTGTCCAATTTCAGCTTTCCTCACAGGAATCCACCCAGAACAGTATTCAAATTCGCAACTCTCTCTCTCTTTTTTTATTTTGGTAAAATGTAAACAACATAAAATTTACCATTTTAACCTTTTTTTTTTTTTTTTGAGGAAGATTAGCCCTGAGCTAACACCTGCTGCCAATCCTCCTCTTTTTGCTGAGGAAGCCTGGCCCTGAGCTCACATCCGTGCCCATCTTCCTCCACGTTATATGTGGGACGCCTATCACAGCATGGCTTGTCAAGCTGTGCCATGTCCACACCCGGGATCCGAACCGGCGAACCTCGGGCCACCAAAGTGGAATGTGTGAACTTAACCGCTGCACCACGGGCCGGCCCCTTAACCATTTTTTAAGTGCACAGTTTGGTGGCATTGAGTATATTTACTCTGTTGCGTGACCATCGCCACCATTCATCTCCAGAACTTTTTCGTCTTCCCAAACAGAGACTCTGTCCCCATTAAACACGAACTCCCCAGCCTCCCTTCCCCCAGCCCCTGGTAGCAACTTTTTCTTGAAAAACGCTAAAGCATTTTCAAAAGCCAGCCATTTGACCTCCTGGCAGGTGCAAGAATGGCCAGGCTCCTGAGCTATGTTTGAACTGTTTCTGGGCAAAACAACACAGAAAACTTCAAAGCAAGCCTCCTGCCACCCATCCAGAAAAATCTCAACTTTGCCTTCGTGACATGTTCTCCAACAACCTGTGCTGCAACCTGTGGGGACCAGGACACCGAGGTGAGGTCTCCTCCGGAGGCTAGAGGGCAACTAAAGGGGAACCAGGTCACCCGGTTGCTCCCCCCCCTAAACCAGGACCCCTTCAGCTCTTGATGCTGAAAAAGTAGGCTTTTCTGGGGCAGGGGCCTGCCTAGTTTTAGCGTTAAAAGCTAATTTTGAATGAAACATAAAATCATGAATCTTGTGCAGATATAAAAACGAACACCTGTTAGAGATTTTATTCTAGTCCTTAATGAGGGAGTCAGGCAGATGTTATAATAGGTTTAGAAGAAAATCCAAGGGCCAGACACATTTATAGATCAGGAATATTGAAGTGAATGTGCAGATGGAAGCAAAACTGGTTTATCCACAAAGCAGGTGGGGGAGGGAGGAAAGCCAGTTCAACCTCTCTAAGATGGGACAGAATTCTCATATCTATAGGCCAGAATTATTATCACTATTATTATTATTTTTTTTCTTTACAGAGAAGTGGGATCAGAAAACCCAGAGGGATGTCCCCTAGAGTTTAGACAATGCATGGTTTTCCACTGAAACACAGATTTCTCACATGAAAGATGGCAGGGTTGAAGCTAAGGGATTAGAAGGAGCAAATCCTTGGAGCTTCTGAGAAAGGGAGGCATCAGGAGCAGTTTGCAGACCGAGAACAAGGGCCCTCACATTTCTAGAGGATAGCAGAGCTTCCCTTGTTAAATTGTGATCCATTGTCTGGATCCCTGCTGAATTTTGTGGTTAAAATTCTGATGTGAAAGACCGGAGGGCTTGCTTCAGGGACAGCCAGGAAGGTGAAGCCACCCAGCAAGGCCGGACCCCAGAGCCTTCGTGGGCAGGAGGCCCACAAGTGTTGGCGAGGGAGGTAGAGCTGCAGGGGAGCGGCATGTGGCGCCACTCAGGCGGCCTGACCAAGGCTGGACCGCTCAGATCAGGTGCTGCCTTGAATGTTCTGCACACCAGGCAGGCCCTGAGGGCCGGGCCTGAATGGAGGGATGTGCATTCCAGAACTGCAGCCAGAAAGGACAAGGTTACCCCAAAAGAGCCCCAGGGATTCCCTGAAGGAGGAATTTGGGGGCTCTGTGAGGGAATTCCTGCTTATGGGAGCAAGACACGCTGGAGCCCCTGTGAACACAGCATGCGGAGCTCTGCCGGTGATCTCCACCCTGTCACCTCCAAAGCTGAGTGGAGGGAGGAAGCACTTCAGTACCCGCTGAACTGAAGAGATTCTCCAAAAAAGTTATAGCGTGACTGGAGGCGCAAAACCCTGCCTCTACCTCCATCCAGCCTCCTGATAAATTGCGGAAAGTCTGGAAACATTCTCACTTCTACCACCAGATGGCGCCATCGACACATTCCCCCCGCCCCCACAACCGCCGCACGCCCCCGGCTAATTGTTAAACCAGACAAGAAGCCCTCACATCTATAAAGGAGCCTGGTAGATCCCAAACGACCCTCTGGCTCAGGGCATGCACAGAAACCATGGGAATTCCAAGTGTGTGAGGGGAGGAGCAGAGGAAAGCAGATACTGCCTGGAGAGCTGAGAACCCAGACAGTGAAAGGCCATCCAGATCAGAAATCTCTATTTCTCCAACCCTCTTCACTACACACTGCTCTTGTTCTTTTTATTGTCTCACTTCCCTTTGTACAAAGATTGAAGTTCCAACTATTGAAAATTCAGTGGTTGGGGCTGGCCCTGTGGGGCAGCTTAGTGGTTAAGTTCATATGCTCAGCTTCCACCACCCAGGGTTCATGGGTTCTGATCCTGGTCTGGACTTATGAGCCACTCATCAAGCCATGCTGTGGCAGGCGTCCCACATATGAAACAGAGGAAGATGGGCACAGATCGTAGCTCAGGGCCAGTCTTCCTCAGCAAAAAGAGGAGAATTGGTGACAGATGTTAGCTCAGGGCTAGTCTTCCTCAAAAAAAAAAAAAAAAAAGAGCCAGACAACCTGACTGAAAAATGGAGAAAGGAATTGAACAGACATTTCTCCAAAGAAGATATACAAATGGCCAAGAAGCACATGAAAACATGCTCAACATCATTAATCATTCAGGGAAATGCAAATCAAAACCATGAGATACTACCTTACACCCATTAGGATGGCTATTCTTTTTTTTTTTTTTTTGAGGAAGATTAGCCCTGAGCTAGCATCTGCTGCCAATCCTCCTCTTTTTGTTGAGGAAGACTGGCCCTGAGCTAACATCTGTGCCCTACTTTATATGTGGGACGCCTACCACAGCATGGCTTGCCAAGCAGTGCCATGTCCACACCCGGGATCTGAACCAGCTAACCCTGGGCCTCTAAACAGGAACGTGTGAACTTAACCCCTGTGCCACTGGGCCAGCTCCAGGATAGCTATTCTTTAAAAAAAAAAAAGGGGTCAGAAAATAACAAGTGTTGGCAGGGATTTGGAGAAATTGTAATCCTTGTGTACTGATGGTGGATATGTATAATGGTGCAGCTGGTATGAAAAACAGGTGGCGCCTCAAAATATTGAAAATAAAATTACCATATGATCTAGCAATTACACTTCTGAGTATATACTCCAAAGAATTAAAAGCAAGATCTCAAAGAGATTTTTATACACTCATGTTCATAGCAGCATATTCACAATAGCCAAAAAGTGGAAACAACCCAAAAGTCTTATCGGTGGATGAGTAGATAAATGTGGTATTTACATACAATGGAATATTATTCAGCCTTAAAAAGAAAGGAAACTCTGACACGTGCTACAGCACGAATGAACCTTGAGGACATTCTGCTAAGTGAAATAACCCAGTCAGAAAAGGACAGATATTTTATGATTCCACTTATATGATGAACCTGGAGCAGTTAAATTCATCAAGACAGGAAGTAAAACGGTGGTTGCCAAGGGCTGAGGGGAAGGGAGAAAATTCATCAGTAAAATTGGAATCATACTTCATGCATCAAAATTAATTCCAAGCAGATTTTAAAGTTTAAATGTAAAAAAAAAAATTCTTTAAGTGGGAAAGCCTTTCTAAATATGTTTTAAAGTCAGAAACTATAACTGAAAAGGTGATAGACCTTAATGAAAACAAAAAACATTGAAACAAGATTAACTCTTTTCTCCCCAAAGTGTATTTAATAGGCATTTATCATGTGCTCTGGTCTTGCTGTTTGGAGGGATACAGCAGTAAATAAAACGGATAAATCTCTGCTCTTGTACAGTTTATTTTCTAGTTAGGAGACAATCACAAAAGGAGGTAAAACAGAAATATATAACATGTCTGATGGTAATAAGGATTTTGGAGAAAAATGGAGGAATGTAAGGGAGATTGGAGTAACAGAGAGTAGGAGTGAGCTGCCTTCTAGGCATAAGGAGCAGCAAGTACAAATCTGGAAGATAAAACACAAATTGTGAAAAATATCTGCACTATGAGACAAGAGTAATTTTCCTTAACATATAAAAAACTGTTATAAGTCCATTTGTAAAAGGTGCATGACCAATAGGGAAAAAAATGGGCAAAGGACACATGAATTTCTTTTCTGAACTTCAAGTGGCCAATAAATCTGGAAAGATACTTTGCCTCATCAGTAATCAAGGAATTGCAAATTAAAATGAGATACATTTTCTGGGCCAGGCCCAGTGGCCTAGTGGTTAAGTTCAGCGTGCTCCGTTTCAGCAGCCTGGGTTTGGTTCCTGGGCATGGACCTACAGCACTCCTCAGTGGCCATGCTGTGACTGCAGGTAACATACAAAAACAGGAAGATTGGCAACAGTTGTTAGCACATGGTGGATCTTACTTAGCAAAAAAAAAAAAAAAAAAAAAGAGAGAGAGAGAGATGCATTTTCTTCTTATTAGTGTTAAATCAGTCAGGATTAAAAAAGCTGCTGGATACTTCTCAATATTGTGTCCAATCTAATGTCACCTCCTCAGAGAGGTTTTGCGTTTGTCTAAAACAACATGCCTCAATGAAAAATTACCAAGCATTCAAGGAATCAGGAAACTAAAACTCATATGGGGAGAAAAATCAATCAATCGAAACAGACCCAGAAATGACAGAGATGATGGAATTAGTGGACAAGAGCACGTTATATAGAAACATTGAAGATATGTATGACCCAAATCAAACTTCTAGAGATGAAAAATACACTGAATGGAATTTACAGCAGATTAGACAGTATAGACTAGTGGTTTAGTGGTTCAGATTCAGAACTCTCGTTGTCATCACCCAGGTTCCTTTCCTGGTCAGGAAAAGGACTACACCACCCATCTGTGGGTTGTCACACTGTGGTGGCTGCGTGTTGTTATCATGCTGAAAGCTATGCCACCAGTATTTCAAATACCAGCAAGGTCACCAGCAGGGTGCACAGGTTTCAGCAGAGCTTTCAGACTAAGACAGACTGGAAAGAAGGGCCTGGCCACCCACTTCTGAAAAAGTTGGCCATGGAAAGCCTATGAACAGCAGTGGAGCATTGTCTGAAACAGTGCTGGAAGGTGAGAGGATGGCACAGAAAATGGGGCAGAGTTCAGCTCTGCTGTATGCACAGTCACTAGGAGTTGGAACCAACTCTGCGGCACTAACGAAGGCACCGCAGAAGACAAGATTAGTGAACTCGACACAGGAAGAGAAACTAGCCACAATGAAACATGGAGGAAAAAAAAGGCTGAAAATAACTGAACATTGAGAGTGGAATAACTTCAAGAAGTCTAATATACATATAACTGGAATCTTGAAAGGAGGAGGTGCAGAAAAAATATGCAAAGAAATAATGAAAACACTTCTTCCAAATTTGATGAAATCTATAAATCCACAGATCCAAGAAGCTCAATGAACCAAAAGCAACAGAAACATGAAGTAAACGACACCAAGGTACATCATAATAAAACTGTTTAAAACTAGCAATAAAGAGAAAAATCTAACAGTAGCCAGAGGAAAAGGACACATTATGTACATAGAGGGAAACAAACATTTCAGTGACCTTCTTGTTGGAATCAATGTGATCCAGAAGATGGCGGAGCAACATTTGAAAAGTACCAAAAGGAAAAAAAACCTTATCAATCTAGAATTCTATGCCCAGTGAAAATGTCTTGCAGAAAAACAGGAAAGCTAAGACATTTTCAGACAATACATTATTAGCTGACCTGAACTGTTAAAGGAAGTCAAGTCCTTCAATCAGAAGAAAAATGATACCAGACAAAATCTGTATACAAAGGAATGAAGAGCCTTCAAATGGTAAATATGCAGATAAACATAAAAATTTTTTATTATTCAAAAAATTTCTTTCTCAACTTGAAAAAGGGCTCTATAGAAACCTATAGCTAACATCATTCTTAATGCTGGAATACTGAATGCTTTAGCACTGTGATCAGGGTAACGCAAGGGCGTTTCCTTTCATCACTCGTGCTCGACCTTGTACTGGAAGTTCTAGCCAGAACAACACAGTAGAGAAAGAAGTATGAGGAATGCAGACTGGAAAGGAAAAAGTAAAACTGTATTTATTCACAGAAGATACGATTGTCTGTGTGGAAAATTCTATAGAATGACAAGATACTAGAATTAATATGTGAATTTAATAATGTTGCAGGATATAATACAAAACTATATTTGTGTGTCTATATACTAGCAATGATCAACCAGACACTGAAATTTAAAAAATACCATTTACAATACCATAAAAAATATTAATTACTTAGGGAGAGATCTGACAAAGATGTGCAAGACTTGCACGTTGAAAACTACAGAATATTGTGAAGACAAATTTTTGAAAACCTAAATAAGTGGAGAGCTATATTATATTCATGGATCAGAAGACTCAATACTGGTAAGGTATAGATTCTCTCCAAAATTGATCTACAAAATCAACATGATTCCAATCAAAATCTCAGTGGGCTTATTTTGGTGGAACAGGTTGATTCTAAAATTTATATGGAAATGCAAAGGACCTAGCATGGCCAAAATAACATTTGGTCCTGCCACTTACTATCTATGCATGCTCCAGTAAATTACTTAACAGCACCTTAGTCTCCGAAGCTGTAAGCTGGGGATAACAGTATACCTCCCTCCGAGAGCTGTGAGGATGGCATGAGTTAGGACATGTAAAGTACATACTTAGAATAACGTCTGACACAAGCTCAGTGTAATAAAAGAGTTTGTTACTATTATTGCAGCATTGTATGTGGATTAGAAATTATCTTTATAAAATTTACAGGACAGATTATTCTATAGTGACTAAGGAACTGGGGTTGGGAGTCCAAATACCGTGGTTGTGTCATTTCTAAATTTATCGCATCACTTTCAAGCTCTACTTTAGGAGAGTTATTTATCTTCTTAAAGCTCAACCTTTATCACCTGCAAAGTGGGGATAACAACCGTGGCTAGTACTTGCTGAATGCTCACTCAGTATTCCAGGAACTTAACATAGTTCTCATTTAATTATCTCATTTAATTAGCTACAACCGTGTGAGCTAGGTGTTATTAATAAACCCATTTTATACATAAGAGGACCGACTCATAAAAAAAGTTCAATAACTCCCTTGGGTAGATTAGGCTAATAAGTGACAATGACAGAATTTGAATCCAGGTATTTGAAAGTCCAGAGCCCATGACCCATGATGTTGATCACCATGTTGCTCTGCCACCAACGGCAATGATAATATAGTACCCACCTCATAGTATTGTAAGATAAATAAAATAAAATATATATGGAAATGCAAAGGGCCTAGTACTATCCATAAAGGAAAAGAAAATCAATAAATTGGACTCCCTCAAAATTAGGAACATCTTTTCAAAGGACACTGTTGAGAGAATGAAAAGACAAACCACAGACTGGAGGACAGTATTTGAAAATCACATACCTGATGAAGACTTGTATGCAGAATATATAAAGGACTTCAAAACTTAATAATAAGAAAACAAACGATTTTGGGGGCTGGCCGTGTGGCCAAGTGATTCAAGTTCCACGTGCTCAGGTTCGCAGGTTTGGATCCCAGATGCGGAGCTGCTCCACTCATCAGCCATGCTGTACAGGCATCCCACGTACAAAGTAGAGGAAGACTGGCACAGATGTTAGCTCAGGGCTAATCTTCCTCAAGCAAAAAAAAAAAAAAAAAAAAAAAGAGGAGGCTTGGAAATGGATGTTAGCTTAGGGCAAATCTTCCTCACAAAAAAAAAAAAGAGAGAGAGAAGAAGAAAACAAATGATTCAATTAAAAAATGGAAGGGTTGCCCCCGTGCCGTAGTGGTTGGGTTTATGCGCTCCGCTTCAGTGGCCTGGGGTTCACAGGTTTGGATCCCAGGCATGGACCTACCCACTGCTCATCAAACAAAAAAAATGGGGAAAATATTTGAACTGACACTTCATTAAGTGGCAAATAAACACATGAAAACATCCTGAACATTATTAGTGATTTGGACAATTAAAAATGCAAATTAAAACCTCAATGAGATATCTCCACCCCTATTAGAATGGCTTCAATAAAAAAGACCAAGCACCCAAGTGTTGGCGAGGACAAGGAGGGACTGCTGGCGGGAATGCAAAATGGAGCAACCACTCTGGAAGGCAGTTTGGTGGTTTCTGAAAAAGTTAAACCTGTATTTACTGTAGGACCACCCAGTGAGTCCCTAGGTATTCTGCCTGGGGAATGAAAGCATATGCCCTCCCGAAGACTCGGACACCAGCGTTCAGAGTTGCTTTATCTGAGAGTCAAAAACTGGGAGCAATCAAACTGTCCATCCACAGGTAAATGGATAAACAAATGGTGGTACATTCATCCGATGGAAAGTACTAACTCAGCAATAAAAAGAAATAAATGAGCTACGGATACGCACAAGAGCAGAGAGGAATCTCAGAATAATTGTGCTGAGTGAAAGAAGCCAGACAAAAAGGAGTATGTACTGTATGATTCCATTTATAGAGAAAACCCCCCAAATTGCAAACTATTCTATAGCGACAGAAAGCCTGTCAGAGGTTGTTGGGGGCAGGGAGGGGGGATCGGGAGAAGGGATGATGGAAGGACGCAGGGAAACGTTTGGGGGTGATGGATATGGTCATTATTTTGACTGTAATGCTGGTTTCTGGGTGTATACATATATAAACGGCAAAACTTATTAAATTGCACACTTTAAATATGTACAGTTTATATGTCGATAATACTTCAGTAAAACTGTTAAAAAAAAAGTGAGTCTGGTGAGGAAGGCTAGGGGTTAGAACCTGAAGGACTTTGAGAGCCAGACTGAGGGGCGTGGATGACCCTGAGGTGAAGGGCAGCAGTGTGGAGAGCAAAGCCGGGGCAGGGACTGGCATAGCCTGGAGGAGCAAAGCCGGGTCAGGAGATCCTAGAAAGGCCTCACCAGAGGGGTGGGGATGGATCTAGAGATAAGAGGAAGGAAAAGCAACTGGATTACTGACAATTTAAGGCTTGTTCCCTGGCTCCCAGGGGCAGTAATTTAATAAATCAAATCTGGGGCAAGAAAGGCCTTTGGGGCTTGAGAAGAAATCCTGCCCTGTCTGCTTCTTTCTGGTTTCTTCCTTGTGAATGGGGCCCTGTGACCACAAGTCTTTCTGCTGACCGCAGCTGGGCGCTACTGTCTGTCAAGGAGCCACTCACTCAGCCGCGGCTCGCCAGGCAGGCAGGAAGGGGGCCAGATCCTGCCCGGCCTGGCCTCCAGGGCAGGAAGAGGACCAACCAGATGAGCCACTCTTCCTGCTGATCTCCCGGGGCTGCCTTTCCAGGCACTGATTTCTCTCTAAAGTCACATTCCTCTTTGGGTCTGACCTCCATCTCTCCAGGTTTAATGTAAGCCGTACATTTTCACCCCTCTGCTGTGACTTGCTTAAATGGGCTGGGAGTCAATGCCTGGCTTTGCTGCTCATGTCCTCGCTATCCCTGAGGTCCCACCTCAGTTTACTCCTGTAATGCCATGGCTGCCACTGTGCGCTTATTAATGGATGACCCCATCAGGTGACAGAAATCTAAATATAACTGTGGCTGCCTGCCGGGCTGGCTAACTTCCTGTGTGTGCTCAGACCAGGACTTGTGGTTTCCCCAAGCCTGCAGATCCAGATCCTTGCTGCCGGGTCAGCATTTAGGACATGAGCTTGCAATGTGGTGACAGACAGAAAGAGAAGGTGTGTGTGGTAGGAGACAGCACAGTTCAGAGAAACATGCGGGCCAAACCCAGAGCCAGAGGCAAGGGTAAGACCCTTGCAGAGTGATTAACATTCCGAACGAATGGATTCCCGTAAGGTTCATCCTCCTCACTGGGGCCTTTCCCAGGAGACTTTGATGGACAGACTAATAGTAAACTACTGCCTGAATACCCCGCCCAAGCCAAGTGTTTCATTCCTTCATCCATTTATTCATTCACACAGCAAATGTTCATTGAAGCCTCTTCACTGAAGCTCTGGTTGCAGAACTGCACCCTGCCTCCAAGGAGGAGAGACCAAAAATCAAAACCAGAAGTTACAAACACCGTGATAAGGGCCCTGAGGGGGTCTGAGGTCCCAGATCTGGGAGGGGATGGGTCAAGGAAGGTTTGCTGGCAGAGAGCCCATTCATACTCAGTCCCGAAGGGTTAGTAGGAATAAACACAGATTGGTGTGCCGAGTGGGACAGACGGGCTTGGAGACACCTTCAAGGAACTGTGGGAGTTTGGATATTGGGCACTGAGGATGAGATGGGGATGGGGTGTTGGGACAAGGTGAGACAAAGCTGGGTACCTCGGTGGGTTCTTGATCTTGGAGGCCTTGTATACCTGCCTAAGAAATGTGGGCTGTATCCAGCTAGCAGTGGGGAGCCATCAAAGGTTTTAGGCATGTTAGAAGGATCACTCCAGTGCAGAATGGAGAACACATAGGAGGTAAGCGAGTTGGGACACGGGAAAACCAGCAAGGAGATGATGCAGTCATTCCAGGTGTCGACGGAAATAATCCATAACCAATCTGTAAATGAAAATTTGAGTGAGTTTATTCTGAGCTGAAATCTGAGGACCATGGCCCGGGGTCTTTCTTCCCAAAGGAAGAAAGGGCACCGAGGAAGTGGGGTGCACAGAGTGGTTATATACCCCCAAACAGGGTGTTTCACATATGATTGAAATGTCCCTCCCACAATAGTCACAAGATTGCCCTGTTGGCACAGCACTTGATGGACACAGCAGGTAGTGGGTCTGCTATCTTGGTGGGCATAGCAGGAGGCAAGTCTATTGTCTTGAGCTGGGCGCTCACAGGTGAGCGCAGCAATCAGTTTTTAGCCTAAGGAAACATGCTTAATCCTTAAGGAGATGCCAACGTTGGGAGGGGGAGGGAAGTTGCACCTTTATCTCAAGGGCCTTTTGCTCTTGCCATAGGGAATCTCTAAAGCAGATATACAATGCATGCTCAACGGCCTCCGTCAGGCCCTTTTGGAAAGACAAGGTCAGGCTGAATTAGGTTTATACCAAAGGGCTTCCTCATATTCTCCAATATATGCTATTGCTTGCCATTTTTATTTGTCACAGGTGATCAGAGGTGAGGCCTGAGCTGGGCACTTGCAGTGAGAAGAATAGAAGGAGACAACCTGAGACATGAATGAGGTAGAATTTGATCTGCCCGTCAGCCCCAGGGCCCTAGGAAGGGCAGGTATTATCATCCCCATTTTATGAACGGAAACTGATGCTCCATCATTTGATTCAACTGATACTACCCTATAGACTATGTAAAAAGTATGGCCCCCATGCTGTAGAAACTTGTTTTGTTTTGCTTTTTCCTTCTGCCACAGGGCCTTTGCACAAGCTATTCTCCCTGTTAGGAATGTTCTTTCCTCCCTTCTTTGCCTAGATAACTCTGACTTATGCTTATGATCCCAGTGTTACTTTCTCAGGGGAGTTGTCCCTGACTTTCCAAACTGGGTAGAAGCCCTCTGCTTTTCAGATCTTCACAGCATTCTGTAGCTCTCCTTTATAGCTCTTGTTCATGTGGCAATTTTATATTTTTTGCTATTATTTTATTGATGGATGCCCTCCCTTACTAGACTATATGCTCCGTTGAGAAGAGGGAAATTGTGTCCCAGGGCCTAGCACCATGCATAATAGGTGCTCAAGAACTATTTCCTGCAGGAATTAATGAGTGAAATAAGTCGTGCATAATGTTACAGAAGTTTCTTTTTTAACAACCCTAGCCACCCCTCCCCCAACACCTGCAGAAAGGCGGAATTTGGTACGAAACCCACAAAGAAGTCAGCAATCACATCCAAGAAGAGTATTATTCTGAGAAGTGGCAGCAAGCAGCCTGAGACAGCTGGAACAGTCAGGGAGCCCACGCCTCAGCGGGCAAAGCCCCAGAAGGCTAATCTTTGACTGCAGGCTCACACTGGACAGTTTTCAAAGCACATCTGAAAATCTACTCCACGTCCATGATTTCAGTATTTATTGAGCACTTACTCCAGGGCAGGCCCTGTGCCAGGTGCTACAGACTTGCCAGTGAACACGATAGACACAGACCTGCCCTCGGGGGTCCACAGTCTGTGGGAGACTGTCAGTAAAATAATTACCACGAACACATAATTATAGATTGGTGAGAGAGAAGAGCAGAATGGATAAGAGAGCTGGGTGAAGATGAAGACAGTGGCAACCTCGTCTATATGGGGTGGGGCAGGAAAGGGTTCTCTGAGGATTGGACAATTTATGCTGGGACAGGTGCCACAGGAGGATGAGGGTGCTGTGGAGGTGGAGGGTGGGAGTAGGTGTGGAGACAGTGGGGCTGAGGGTACCTGCCCATATAAAGACCCTCAGGTGGGAACGCCGGCTCTCTGAGGAGCTGAGAAAGGGTCTGCGGGGCCAGGGGGCAGAAGAAAAGGGGAGAGAGCTCCCCTACCTTCTAAGCTTTCAGGTCCTGGCAGCAATAGACCACAGAACCCCAAAACTTTGCAATGCAAACCCATGGGCAGCCTGGTGGCCTCTGAGTTCACCCCTCCTCTCTTCTTTCCTCCCTTTCAGTGGATCCTGGGACCAGTCAGGAGGAGGGGCCGATGTTCTCCTGGTCCTTGTAAGCAGAAGAGAAAGAGGCAAGAGAAGAGTCACTTTACAGGCAAGATCTGACTTCCTTCCTTCCTGTCTTCCTTCCTTCCATCTATCCAAACATCCATCCATCCGTCCAACATTTGCTGAGCACACCCTGTGTGCTACACATTCATTCAGTCAGTCTGCAAACTTGTACTTGGTGCCTGCTTTATGCTTATGCCTATTATAGACCCTTGGGACTACTTCTTCCATTTACCTGAGGTTCCTGTGGCACCTACTAATATATGCTATCCTTTGTTACACATCCGTTCATTAGTTCACTCACGATCTCACCGAACAAGTATTTACTGAGCATGTACTCTGGGTCAGACATTGTGCTTGGGGATTAACAATAGTCCCGGATTCATTAAGAAATTTGCTGTCATTGAATGACCTCCAGATTTAGGTGATTCTACCATTAACAACAAAACAGTTTTGAGCACACACTACCAATTCCTCCACTTATTTATCTATAATTACTCGTACTACGGTTGCTATTTTCTCAAAACATACTCTATACTCAGGGTGAGAGGCATTGTTAGTGTCGGTGGATATAAATGTGTATTTCAAACATTCTTTTTGATAATTTCTCTCTCTCCTGCCCTCTCGCTCATTCGCCAGATTTTTGTCATATCTGATTAGTTCCGCATTGTTTTTGCATCGTAATGTGGCTGACGAAGGACTTCTACCAGGAACAGGAGAAGTGTGAGGCCTGCGGTTTCCTTTTTTGGGGCTTTTGCTGGCTTTATTGGTTTATCCTCAATCTGTGTATCTTTGCAGGCTGCAATGCATCACAATATGCAGAAAGCGAAGATCCAGGTTGCCACTGTGCCCCTGACCCAGGCAGCTGCGGGTGGGCCTCCCGCTCTTCCATTAGGACACCTGGAGTACTTGCGTGACCTGTGTTGATCTGAACTATGCACCAGGGTGCCAGCTAATCTGCATAATTTGTGTTAGTCACGTGTGATATATTTCAACCTTTTGAGGTTTAATACAGAATCACACCAAAGTGGATCATCTTGCAGATCCTTGAAACAGAAGCCAGGTCCATGGCAGCTGCTATCTCTTATTTCAGAAGTGGGGAAAGCTCCAATGTAGCCCGCAGGAAGCATCCAATGTGGGATCCTTGATTCTCCCGCCTAAACCCTCCAGTGGCTTCTCACTGCCTTGAGAAAATATCCAAATCCCTTACTGTGGCCCTCAGGTAAGGGCAACTGTGTAATTCATTGTCCAAACCCAAACACTGTTGAGAGTGAAAGGGGCAGGACAAATTTAGAGGGACCAGACAACAGGTGTAAACTGGAAAAGTCCCAAGGAAACTGGGATGAAGGGCCACTTTAAAACACGACCCCAAGTCCTCCAACTTCATATCCCACAGCTTCTCCATCCTTTACGAAGCTCCAGCCATGCTGGTCTTCTTTCTGGTCCTGTGCCATACTAAGCTTTTCTCCTTTGCGCGGTTTTCACATTTGCTGGTCCCTCCGCCTGGAACACTGCGCCCAAGCTTTTCATACGGCTGGTTCCTTCTCATCGTTCCATTCTTAGTTCAAATATCACCTCCTCAGAGAAACTGTCCCCAATTACCCTACCTAAGTAGCATCCTTACCCCCTTCCATGCCCCCTGTGATGCCACACATTCCCTCTGTATCCATTACCTCATGTGGTTTTTTTAAAATAGTAATTATCAACCATGTGAAATTGCCTTCTTATTTTCTTGTTTGCTTATGTATTTTATCTTCTCTACTAGATAGCATGCTCCATGACAGCAGGAATATCTCTTTCATCAGGGTATCCCCAGTACCTAAAACAGTGCCAGGTAGGTAGTAATCACTCTTTAAATATTGAATGAATGAATGATGGATGAATGAATGAATGAATATACAACATGGAAACTTTCTTGGGGCTCGGTGACTTGGCCAAGGTAGCCTGCCTAGCGAGGGCAGAGCTGAGGTTCACACTAAGTCAGTCTCCTTCTGTTACTCCGCCCTGCAATTACAGAGCCCAACGCAGACAGTCATATGGCCCTGGGCAGAGATGCAGCAATGTGAAAGGGAGCCAGCCTGGGGCGCAGACTTGGCACCTGCTCGCCACTGTGAACTTGCCTTTCTGGTCTCTCCATTTGGAATGCTCTGCCCCGCCTGCACCTGGCTAACTTCTACTCATCATTTAAGACTGAGCTCAATTTAGTTAAGTGGTAGGATACAACACAAATTTATAAAGACCTGAAGCCATGGAGAAAATATTTACCAGTTTGACTTTATTAAAGTATATTAAAAACCCAAAACTTCCACCTTGGGGTAGACATTGCAAAGTTAAAAGATAAACAAGAGGCTGGGAGAAAATATTTGTGACACGTATAACAGACAAAGGATTACTCTCTATAGTATATAGAGGGCTCCTATAAATAAATAAAAAGACAAAGCAATTAAAGAAACAGGTCAAATGGATAAACAAACTGTGGCACATCCATACAACAGAATATTACTTAGTGATAAAAACAGGTAAAAGGATATGAACAGACAATTCAAGACTAGAAATAAAAATGAGCAATTAACTTATGAATAAACCAGTAATCAGAGAAATGCAAAGTAAAACTTCATATTGGGGCTGGCCCAGTGGCACAGTGTTAAGTGTGCACGTTCAGCTTCGGTGGCCCGGGGTTCGCTGGTTCGGATCCCGGGTGCAGACATGGCACCGCTTGGCAAGCCATTCTGTAGCAGGCGTCCCACATATAGAGGAAGATGGGCACAGATGTTAGCTCAGGGCCAGGCTTCCTCAGCAAAAAGAGGAGGATTGACCATGGATGTTAGCTCAGGGCTAATCTTCCTAAAAAAAAACCCTAAAAAACTTCATATCATTTGTCATCTATCAGACTGCCAAGAATTTAAAAGACTGATAATTTACAGTGTTGACGGGGAGTGGGGAATGGATACTTTTATACACTATTAGTGGGAATGTAAACTGGTAAAGTCTTTTTGGAGAAAAAATTGGCAATTTGTACCAAAAATATTTTTAAATTCACCACCACTTTTTAAGTGCACCCACTTATAGGAATCTAGTTTATCGAAATTCACTGACCGAAGCTCTGTTTATGAAGCTACTATTCCTTACTACAGCATTGGTTTAAGTTAGAAACAAGTCAAATATTCATCATAGGGTAATGGAGAATTAAAAATGGGGTACATTTATACACTAAAATGCTATAAAATACTACAAAAAGTTGTTAGGCCCATGAGTACTGAAATGAAAAAATGTCCATGATATATGTTAAATTAAAAAGCAATTTGCTGCTTAGTATGTAAAGCATGTTCCCATTTCTCTGGAAGATACAATTTTAGAACACTCTTATATTCTTAGCCATTCATTTTTATGATATTTATATCTTTTACCAAAATAAACATTTTTGTATAAAAGAGAAAAAGTTATTTTACAAAGCATCAGTGTTTTCTAAAACAATTAAAAACTTTTTCTTAACTAATTTTATTATTGAATTTAATTGAAGGTCCGTCCTCATTGGCTAAGTGATTTACGTTATATAAACAGAGAAAAAATTCATTACTACCTTCCAGGAACTTAAATTAGAACAAAAACCAAACTCACGGAATTCAGCAGCTGTGGAAAACCCTGAAAAGGGTTTGGACTTGCTGCCACGAAAATCCAAGCCTAGACTTGGCAGTCACTAATTAGCTGTGTGACTGCAGACTCAAATTCTGGAGGCTCGTATTCCTTATTTGCAAAATGAGGATTAACAACAACAAAAAAAACAGTGTAGGAGGTCTGAGAAGCAAGAGTGGGATTACTGAGGGCAGAGGGAAGAATAATGAGCCAAAATAAGTAAAATGAGAGATTAGACTGGCGTATACGTGTCAAATTCTGCGCACTTTACCCTCTTCCAAAGTCCAGAGTTATAGCTATGCTGGAGAATTGATTTACACTGGTCACTGAAGGTATTCATTTGCACAAATTGAAATGATAACCACAATCATCTCACCTGTACTATTTAAAGATAATCTAGCCAATGCAGAGACCAAAAAGAAAAAAAAAAAAAGAAAAAAAAGAAATAGAAGGTACAATTGCTGGAAGTATAGACTCAAAATTGTAAGACTTTAACCCAGCCTTAGTTAAAATCAAAGAAACTAACGATCACAAGGGTGTTTGATGAGAATGCTGAGAAGGAAACATATTTTTGCCAAAATGATTTGAGAATGCAAGTGTTGTGCTGGTTGTGGTCATCTTAGCAAGAGAAGGAAGAAAGAGCTAGCCCTGTTGGAGACCAACCAGGCGTCACCAAAGATCTCGTTTATGATTAAACTATATACATCCTTGCTTCCTTGTCATCATGTTGGCAGTTCCTCTCAATGTGTTTACTGGTATTCAGAGAGAAGGAACTATGTAAAGAGGTTCATGAGATATTCATCTGTTAGAGTACAAGAGGTTTTTTGTTTTTGTTTAATCTCACAGGAATGTAATCTTTAACCACAAGACTTGGATAACCGTAAAACTTGTAAATATATATTTATTATATTTTTATTTATTATATATTTATATATAATATATTTATTTATATTTATTATATATTTATTTATTTATTATAACAGATCGTATTTCCTCATGTAGGCCACAAAATATGCTTGTTATAGGAAGTTGAATTTGTTCACATATCTGTAAATGAACTCAATGGTTTTATGATAATTCATGTCGCATTTTATAAATGAAGTAATTTACATCGCATAAATATTGGATGGCTCAAAGATTTGCCAGGAGAGCTAGAGAACCAGCTTCGAGGTCATGTGGTAAGAACCACGACCAAAGCTATGGCATAGAACCAGTCTGGCGAGGACCCCTCTGCTGTCATCCCAGAGAGGTAAATGCTGCAGTGACACTGCTGATGGCACTGGGAAGTGGGGGCTACCACTGGCAGTGTTGTCACTGCTGATGCCAGAAATTGGATGTTACTGTAACATCTTCAGTACTGTCAGTGATGATGCTCCATCGCCTCTGTTTATTTCTTAGCTCCTGATTCAAAATTCAGGATAGAGCCTTTGATTGGCTGCACCTAGGAGACGTGCTCAGTCCTCACTGCAGAGGAGCCTGGGAAAGTAAGTATCTGGCAGTTTCAGCTTCTACGGTGGGAGGAGGGCTAAGTCATCACCAAGGCTGTTAAGATGGAAAAAGGGGTACCAAATATAGCAAATATAGGAAAGGGGTTCAGATTCTTAGCAGTCAATAAAAATTACAAAAGTCCCTCATATCTGGTTAACCGCAACCATCCTCTTACTCTGTACCTGCGCCCAAACAAGTGAATGTAAGATAAAATCACCTTACCATACTGATTGAACTCACTTTTCATTTATGGCCACAAGTCTCAAATGAGCTTGCAACACTCCCAGACTATTCTCCTTCACTTTCCTAGTAAATTCATTTTTCTACTTTCTGAGAGACAATTTCATATTTTTCTGTCCTCAAATCTCCGACATCTCCCCCTCAGATCAGTGGTGTTTTTGTTTAGCTATCCCTCAAGAAAACAGATGCAATCAAAGGAGCTCTATCTATCTCCTTTTTCCACCAATGCAACCCTTCCATTTGTTCTGACTCCCATCCCCTCTCACCTACTCAAAGATTTTGCTCCGCAATCTGCCCTCTTTCATTCTTCTGGATCATTCCCACTGGCACGAAACATGTTTTCACATTACTCACCTTCAAAAACATACACAAAATGGAAATCTCCTCCCAGCCCATGTCCCCTTCCAACTCTTGCCTCACTTCTCGGTTCTCTTTCCCGAACCAACCTCCTCCTTTGAGTTGTCTATTCTTGCTCTCACTCTTCCTCATCTCCAACTTTCCCGCTAACCGCTTCAATCAGGCTCTTGTCCTCACTATTTTATCAAGGTGACCAGTGACCTACATCTTGCCAAAGCCAATGTTTGTCTGATTTCTCTCTTGGCATCTTATTGAACTTCTCAGCAGCATTTGAATCTGTTGAACAATTTGTCCTATTGAAACACTTTCTTCTCAAGCTTCCAGGATTTCACACTCCCCTGGTTTTCCTCCTCCTTCTCAACTTACTGTGCTTTCCCAGCGCTCTGTTGTTAGTTGTCTTCTCACCTTCACATTCTCTCCCTCAGGGATTTCCAGCTTCTTTACCTAATTTTTTTTTCTCCACGAATTTTATCATATTTCCCCTCAACTTCTTATTCTGGAAATTTTCAAGCTTACCAAAAATTTGGAAGAAGAGTGACACCCATATACTCTTCCATGAAATTCATCAGTTGCTAACACTTAGCCAACACTTGTGTGTGCACTCTCTCTGCCTCTCTCTCTCTTCTGCCCCAGCCCCCTACACTTAATTTTTTTGCTCAACCATTTGAAAGCAAGTTTCAATCAACATGACACCTCTCCTTTAAATATTTTAGCATATATATCCCAAGATTGGAGTAAAGATTTTCCTAAGTAACTATAATACTATTATTACATTTAAGAAAATTAACAATAAATTGATATGATCTAATATGTAGTTCACATTCAAATTTCCCCAAATCTCTGAAATATGACTTTTATAGAAGTTTTTCTTTTAAATCCAAGATCCAAACTAGATTTACCCATTACATTTGGTCATTATATCGCCAGTCTCTTTTATTGTAAAACGGACAATCCTTTCCCTGACTTTTTTTTCGTCCACCCCACAGAATTGACTTTTTTTGAAAATCCCTCTCTTATAGAGATCAGTGGTTCTTAACTGGGGAATCCAGTTAAGAAATTCCCTTAAAATTTCCCTTAGGGGAAATTTATCAATGTCTAGAGACATTTTAGTTGTCACAGCTGGGAGGTGTGTCTTAGTATTTTCAGGCTCCAATAATAGAATACCATAGGCTGGGTGGCTTATAAAAAACAGAAATTTATTTCTAACAGTTCTAGAGGCTGGGACATCCAAGATTAAGGTGCCAGCAGGTTCAGTGTCTGGTAAGAGCCTGTTTCCTTGTTCATAGATGGCTGTTTTTTGCTATAAACTCAAAATCTCCTGATTAGATTCAGGCTCAAGATTTTTTAATGCAAAAACTACGCAGGTGATATTGTGGCTTTTTAATGAGTCTCATCAGGTGGCCCTTCCTGTCAGATTGTCCCTCTTGATGGTCCTTAAGTCTGATCACTTAGTTACGTGGAGACTGCTGGATCTGCACTGTACAGCTACATTCCTCCCTTTGTAATTAGTAAGTACAGTATTCTGTGGGGTGATGCTTGGAGATCTTGTGAGTATTCCATTGCCCAAAAATATTTTACCCAGTAGTTTAGGACTGATGATTCTTTAGTCATCAATCAAGGATCCATCGATGATCTTACCTAAACCAACTATTATACTAAGGGTTGCAGAATGCTTTTGGTTTTTTTTTTTTTGAGGAAGATTAGCCCTGAGCTAACTACTGCCAGTCCTCCTCTTTTTTGCTGAGGAGGGCTGGCCCTGAGCTAACATCCATGCCCATCTTCCTCTACTTTATACATGGGACACCTACCACAGCATGGTGTGCCAAGCAGTGCCATGTCCGCACTCGGGATCCGAACCAGCAAACCCCGGGCCGCCAAGAAGCGGAACGTGTAAACTTAACTGCTGTGCCACCGGGCCAGCCCCCAGAATGCTTATTTTTTAAAAATCTATCATTCCTTCTATGATTGTTAACTGGCATTCTTCTGTCAAGAAGAGTTTTTCACTTCTGTTTCTCTTTTTCATTTTAGTACTGTTATGGACAAATGGAAAATTTTAATTTCATATATTAAAAACCATTATCATCATTCATTTTGATGCTCAAATTGTCACTAACTTGGCCTGTAGGAGCCACTTCAAGCTGTCTCCTGTGTCCTTTCCACATTTCCATTTGTCTTTGAGCTTTCTTTAATCTTCCTTTTTTTTTAAAAGATTTTATTTTTCCTCTTTCTCCCCAAAGCCCCCATACATAGGTTGTATATTTTAGTTGTGGGTCCTTCTAGTTGTGGCATGTGGGATGCTGCCTCAGCACGGCTTGATGAGCGGTGCCATGTCCGTCCCCAGGATCCGAACCGGGGAAACCCTGGGCCGCCGAAGCGGAGCCCGCAAACTTAACCACTCGGCCATGGGGCCGGCCCCTCTTAATGTTCTTAGTCTTCTTTGCTTTCTGGCACAAAATATGTCCCAGGCTCACCTTCCACTTTCCCTGCTCCTGCCCTGGAATCATCCATTTCTCCATGGTTCTTTTAACGGGGCCATGATATTTAGAAACCAAGAACTGGGTGTTAGATGTGTTCATTGCTACTAGAGTACCATTGCTTCTGTGGTGTTTTTAGCGGACAGAGCAAAAATCAGGAACTCTTGAAAAAATACAATAACAATCATAAATTAATATTAATACCACCAATTCAAATGTAACAAATACCACTCCATGTTTGTCCTTCTATATTTGTATCTTCCTTCTCCCACAGTGAGAATCCTGGTTCTCAACAAAATTGATATATTTGCTCTACCCTAGAATATACACAAAACAGTTTGAGAATTACTCCCTATATAGTGATTTTTATTAGTCTCTGGTTTATCCTGTGTTTCCTTTCGTGAAAAATGAAGAAATACAGATAGAATCACTTTCAGAATGGTAAAGATCTTTGAAAATCTGCTCCTCCTCAAAAGCAATAAGAACACTGGCGAAAATTGTCAAAATCAACTTTTTCAGAACTCCGAAAGTTAACCAAAGTCTTGCTAAAATCCAAGGAGGATTTATTCAAGAAAAACAGCCAAAACTAGGTAAGAACAGAAAGCTTTCTGGCATTTTAACTTACTCCTTTCCCACTCCCCTCTCCTTAGCTTTGCAGTAGCCTTGAAACTATAGTAGTTACGAAAACCAGAAGCCTAGAAGCCACTGCAGGGGACAGAATAGGCTTGACCCTCCCCTGCCAAATCCCCAATTCAGAGAATTGTCACCATTTGATCTGTCTGGCAACTCCCTAAAAAATCTCCAGTCTTGGGGCTTGTTCTTATTTGAACTGACTCAGAGCTCACTCCGTGCACACAGCCCTATCCCCAGGGCATTTGTTGGAAAAAAATCAGCTGCATTTGTTTAGCATCACAGCTGCCAGAGGTAGTAACACTAATTGGCGCTAACAAGAGGCTGACCAAAGGGCTTAAAAGGAAAAGCTGGGACTCTAGAAGGACGCATGCACGTGCAGGCTGTGTGTGTGTCCAACAAAGACCCCAGGGCCTCAGTCTCTCACCTCTGGCCAACCTTGAGGCTTTGCACAAGCAAGAAATGAAGGGTAAGACAGAGTTGTAAACTGCCTGCTAGAACATTGAAATCATGACCAAACACACACACGGAGGCCCTTGGCAAAGGCTGTGAGACTTACTGGTTCAAAGCATTTAAGGAAATCTCTGTCCAATTATTAGCTGACTATTAAACTAATTGAATAGAGACTTTAGAGGCTGCACAGACAAGAAATACAGACTTTACAGAATTAGTCCAGGAGAGTCATTAAACAAACAAACAGCAACAGCAGCAACAGCAAACTGAAACAACAGCAAATCCGGGGGAGCGGGGACTCTGATTTTCAGTTTTCAAGACTGATGTCCAATTTTCAAGAAAAAATTATGATTCGTAATGAGGCATCATTCTTGTCTGGACATGAAAGTCTGGCCCATAGAGAGGGAAAACAGCAATCAACAGAAGCTGTCCTTGAGGAGGTCCAGACATTGTACTCACTAGATAAAAACTTTGTCAGCTGTTATAAGTGTGATCAAAGAACTAAAGGAAACCATATCTAAATAACCAAAGTATGAGAATTATGCCTCAGCAAATAGAGAATATTAATAAAGAGGTGGAAATTATACAAAGGGACCAAATAGAAATTCAGGAGTTGAAAAGTACAATAACCGAAATGACAAGCTCACTAGAGGAGCTAAATGGAAGATTTGAACCAGCAGAAGAAAAAATCAGCAAGCTTGAAAAGAGGTCATTTGAGATTATCCAGTCTGAGAAGTAGAAAGAAAAAAGAATGAAGAAAAATGAACAGAGCCAAAAGCATATGTGGGATACACACCATCAAAAATACTAACATATGAATAATGGGAGTCCTAGAAGCAGAGGAGAGAAAAAAAGAATATTTAAAGAAATAACGGCAGAAAACCTCCCAAATTTGATGGAAAACATTAATTTGCACATTGAGGAAGCTCAACTAACTACAAGTATGATAAACTCAAGTGATGCATACCTAGCTTCATCCTAGCCAAACTGTTGAAAACCAAAGCCAAAGAGCTAATCTTGAAAGCAGCAAGAGCAAAGTGACTCACCACACACATTGACATTGTCACACAATGACATTAACAGCTGACTTCTCATCAGAAACCATGGAGGCTGGAAGGCGGTGGGATGACATATTCAAAGTGTTGAAGGAAAAAGATTGTCAACCAAAAAATCAATATACAGCAAAACTATCCTTCAAAAATAAAGGAGAAATTAAGACATTCCCAGAAAACAAAAACTAAGAGAATTCATTGGAGCAGATCTGCCCTGCAAATAATACTAAAGGGAGTTGTTCAAGCTATAACAAAAGGACACTAGACAGTAACTCAAATCTACACAAGAAATAAAGAGTAACAATAAAGGTAACTATACAGGTATAAGACAGCATAAATTCGTTTTTTGTTTGTTACTCTTTTTTTCTTCTATCTGACTTAAAAGACAAGTGTATAAAGCAATAACTATAAACCCGTGTTTATGGGTATATTAGTTTCCTCTTCTACTTTATCAGTAATACATCACATGTAGATGTATTAAATACTCCAAACAAAAGGCAAAGATTGGCAATGAAATAAAAAATATCATGAAGTATATGCTATTTGAAGAGCCATTTAAATTCAAAGACACTAAAATGATGGAAAAGATAGTCCATGCAAATGAGCATTCAAATGAGAAGTAGAATGGCTATATTAATACCATATAAAATATACTTTAAGGCAAAAATCATTACTAAAGACAAAGAAGGACATTTTATAATAATAAAAAGGTTAATCCATTATGATTATAATTATATACGCACCTAATAACAGAGCCCCAAAAGACAGGAAGCAAAAATTGACAGAACTGAAAGAAGATACGGATAATTCAACAACAATAGTTGGAGGCTTCAATACCCCATTTTCAGTCACAGGTAGAACAGCTAGAAGAAAGATCAACAAGGAAATAGATGACTTGAGCAACACTGTAACCCAACTAGACCCAATAGACACCCAACAAAAACAGAAGACACATTCTTTTCAAGTGCACCTAGAATATTTTCCAAGATAGAGCATAAGTTAGGTCATAAAATAATCCTTGACAAGTTTAAAAGGATTGAAATCATACACAGGATGTTCTCCAACCATGGAATGAAATCAGACATCAACAGCATAAGGATATTTGGTAAATTCACAAATAGGTGGAAATTAAACAGCACGCTTCTAAATAACCAATGGGTCAAAGAAGAAATCACAAGGGAAATTAGAAAATGCTTTGAGATGGATGAGAATGAAAACCTAACACTTCAAAACTTATGGTCAGCAGCTAAAACAGTGATTAGAGGGAAATTTCTACCTGTAAAGGTCTATATCAAAAAAAATAAAGATCTTAAATGCACAACCTAACTTTGTACTTTAGAAAAACAGAAAAAGAAGAGTAAATGAAACACAAAGCAATATAAAAATAATAAAGATTAAAGTGAAAATAAATGAAATAGAGAATAGAAAAACATTTGAGAGAATCAACAGAACCAAAAATTGGTTCTTTGAAGAGATCAACAAAATTGACAAACCTTTAGTGAGATTGACCAAGAAATGAAAACAGGGGATATTACTACCAACTTTATAGAAATAAAGGGGTAGTAAGAAAATATTATGAATAATTGTATGACATTAAATTAGAAAATTTAGACGAAATGGAGAAATTCCCAGAGAGATACAAATTGTTGAAACTGACTCATGAAGAAATAGAAAATATGAATAGATCTATAAAAAATAATGAGATTGAATTAGTAATTAAAAAAATACTCACAAAGAAAAGCCCAGGACCAGATGGCTTTACTGGTGAATTCTACTTAATGTTTAAAGAAAATTAACACCAATACTTCACAAAATCTTCCAAAAAATAGACAGGAGAGGATAGTTCCCCACTCATTCTATGAGTCTAGTGTTATCCTAATACCAAAACCAAAAAAAGACGTCACAAGAAAGAAAACTACGGACCAATATTCCATATGAATACAGATGAAAAAAATCCTCAGCAAAGTACTAGCAAACCAAATTCAGCAGCACATAAAAAGAATCACGTGATCAAATAGGGTTTATTCTAGGAATGTAAGGCTGGTTTAATACCTGAAAATGACTTAGTGTAATACACCATTAATGGGGTAAAACAAACAAACAAACAAACAAACACAGGATCATCTCAATAGACACAGAAAAAACACTTAACAAAATCCAACATCCTTTCATGACAAAAAATACTCAATAAAGTAGGAATACAAAGGAACTTTCTCAACCTGATAAACAACATCTATGAAAAACTATTTTTAGTGATATACGTATGAGACTCTGTGTTTAGTGGTATGTGGCATATGTGCTGCTGTGTTAAGTAATGTATGTGTGAGACGTGTTTAGTTGTGCATGGTGTGTGTTCTACTGTGTGAAACACTGTGCTTAGTCATGCATAGTGTGTGTGCTACTGTGTTTACTGATGTGTATGTAAGACACTGTTTATATATGTGTGATGTGTGTCCTACTGTGTTTAACGAAATATGTGTGAGAGATTGTGCTTAGAGCTTATAGTGCCTGCTCTTTCTTAAGTGATATACGTGTAAGACATTATGTTTAGTGGTGCATGGTGGGTGTGCTACTGTGTAAAATAATCAAAGCTTTCCTTCTAAGATCAAGAACAATACAAAGATGTCCACTCTCATCACTTCTATTTGACATCAGACTGGAATTTTTATCTAGGGCAATTAAGCAAGAAAACGAAATAAAAGGCACCCAAATTGGAAAGAGAGAAGTAAAACTATCTTTAGTCTCAGATGACATGATCGAGCATATAGAAAATCCTAAGGCATCCACTAAAAACTATTGAAACTAATAAATGAGTTCAGCAAGGGTGCAGGATACAAGACTAATATACAAAATCAATTGTATTTCTATACACTAGGGGTGAAAAATCTAAAAATGAAATTAAGAAATCAATTCCATTTACAATAGTTCAAAAACAATGAAATATTTAGGGAGAAATATAACAAAAGAAGTACAAAATATATACTCTGAAAACTACAAAGTATTGTTGAAAGAAATTTAAGACAGAAATAAATGGAAAGACATACTATAATCATGGACTGAAAGATTTAATATTATTAAGATGACAATACTCCTTAAAATGATCTACAGATTCAACACAATGTCTTTCAATATCACAGCTGGCTTATTTGAAGAAATTGACAGGTTGACTCTAAAATTCATATGGAAATTCAAGAGACCCAGAATAGACAAAACAATCTTAACAGAGAAGAATAAAGTTGGAGGACTGGCACTTCTTTTTTTTTTAGTTTTGCTTTTTAACTTTTTTTTAAAAACTTTTTCTTAAGATTATGATAGTTTACAACCTTGTGAAATTTCAGTTGTACATTATTGTTTGTCAGTCATGTTGTAGGGGCACCTCTTCAGCTTTTGTGCCCATCCCCACCCCCTCTTTCCCCTGGTAACCACTAACCTGATCTCTTTGTCTACGTGTTTAACTTCCACATATGAGTGGAATCATACAGAGATTGTCTTTCTCTATCTGGCTTATTTCACTTAACATAATACCCTCAAGTTCCATCCATGTTGTTGTGAATGGGATGATTTTTATCATTTTTTATGGCTGAGTAATATTCCATTGTGTATATAAACCATATCTTCTTTATCCAATCATCAGTTGATGGGCACTTAGGTGGCTTCCACATCTTGGCTACTGTAAATAATGCTGCAGTGAACACAGGGGTGCATGGGACTTTTGGAATTGCTGATTTCAAGTTCTTTGGAGAGACACCCAGTAGTGGGATGGCTGGGTCATACGGTATTTCTATTTTTAAAGATTTTTTATTTTTTTTCCTTTTTCTCCCAAAGCCCCCCAGTACATAGTTGTGTATTTTCAGTTGTGGGTCCTTCTAGTTGTGGCATGTGGGACACTACCTCAGCATGGCTTGATGAGCGGTGCCATGTCCGTGCCCAGGATTCGAACTGGTGAATCTCTGGGCTGCTGAAGCAGAGCGTGTGAACTTAACCACTCAGCCACTGGGCCAACCCCCGTATTTCTATTTTTAATTTTTTGAGAAATCTCCATACTGTTTTCCATAGTGGCTACACCAGTTTGCACTCTCACCAGCAGTGTATGAAGGATCCTTTTTCTCCACAACCTCTCCAACATTTGTCACTTTTTGTTTTGGTTATTTTTTCCATTCTAATGGGTGTAAGGTGATATCTCAGTGTAGTTTTGATTTGCATTTCCCTGATGATCAGTGATGATGAGCATCTTTTCATGTGTCTATTGGTCATCCGTATATCTTCTTTGGAGAAATGTCTGTTCATGTCCCCTGCCCATTTTTTTTTTTTTTAAAGATTTTACTTTTTTTCCTTTTTCTCCCCAAAGCCCCCCGGTACATAGTTGTATATTCTTTGTTGTGGGTCCTTCTAGTTGTGGCATGTGGGACTCTGCCTCAGCGTGGTTTGATGAGCAGTGCCATGTCCGCGCCCAGGATTCGAACCAACAAAACACTGGGCCGCCTGCAGTGGAGCGCGCGAACTTAACCAGTCAGCCACAGGGCCAGCCCCCTCCCCTGCCCATTTTTTGATCAGCTTGTTTGATTTTTTTGTTGTTGAGCTGTGTGAGTTCTTTATATATTATGGAAATTAACCCTTTTTCAGATATATGACTTGCAAATATTTTTCCCAATTGGTGGGTTGTTTTTTGTTTCAATCCTGTTTTCCCTTGAGGACTGGCACTTCTTAATTCAAAATATTATATATCTCATAAGGGACCTGAATCTAGAACATAAAAAGAACTCTTATGACTCAACAACATAAAGAAAAATAACCTGATTAAAAAATGGGCAAAGCTACATCTTAAACTTACACAATGTGATGTGCATAAATCATATCTCAATAAAGCTGGGGAAAAAATGGAGAAAGGATCTGAATAGACATGTCTGCAAAGAAGATATACAAATGGCCAATAAGCATGTGAAAAGATGTTCAACATCATTAGCCGTTAGGGAAATGCAATTCCAAATCTCAAAGAGATACCATTCCACATTCATTTGGACGGCTAAAATAAAAACATAAACCATAAAGAATAAGGTTGTCAAAGATGTGGAGGACATGGAACCATACATTGCTGGTGGGAACGTAAAATGGTGCAGCCACTTTGGAAAACAGTTTGGCAGTTCCTCAAAATGCTAACCATACAGTTACCACATGACCCAGAAATTCCACTCGTAGTTATATAATCAAGTAAAATGAAAACACATGTTTAGGGGCAACCCCATGGCTGAGTGCTTAAGTTTGTGTGCTCTGCTTTGGTGGCCCAAGGTTTCGCTGGTTCAGATCCTGGGCGTGGACCTAGCACCACTCATCAAGGCATGCTGAGGTGACATCTCACATAGCAGAGCTAGAAAGGACCTACAGCTAGAATATACAACTATGTACTGGGGGACTTTGGGGAGAGGAAAAAAAAAAGAGTTTGGCAACAGATGTTAGCACAGGGCTAATCTTTACAAAGGAAAACACATGTTTACACAAATAAGAATATTCACAACAGTGTTATGTGGAAATAACCCAGATATCCCTCAACTAATGAATGGGTAAACAAAATGTGGTATATCTATACAATGAAATATTATTTGGCTGCAAAAGGAAAGAAAGTGTTGATACATACTACAACATGGATGAACCTTGAAAACACTATGTTTAGTGAAAGCAGCCAGACACAAAAACGAAATATTGTATGATTTCATTTATATGAAATGTCCAGAACAGAAATATCTCTATACATGGAAAATAGAGAAGTGGTTGCCAGGGGCTGGAGGGAGAGGGGAACAGGCAGTGACTGTAATGGGTAAGTGGTTTCTTTTCGTGTTGATGAAAATGTTCTAAAATTGATTGTGGTGATGGTTGCATATCTTCATGAACATAGCAAAACCCATGGACGTATATACTTTAAAAGGGTGAATTTGGGGGCCGGCCCCATGGCCTAGTGGTTAAGGTCAGCATGCTCTGCTTTGGTGGCCCAGGTTTGGATCCCGGCATGGACCTACATCACTTGTTGGGGCCCATGCTGTGGCGGTGACCTGCATACAAAATAGAGGAAGATTGGCAACAGATGTTAGCTCAGGGTGAATCTTCCTCAAGCCAAAAGAGGAAGACTGGCAACAGATGTTAGCTCAGGGCAAATCTTCCTCAGCAAAAAAAAAAAAAAAAAAAAGAAGAAGAAGAAGAGGCGGGGTAGTGAATTTTATGTTATATGATTTATACTGCAATAGGCTGTAATAAAAAAATTAGGAAATACAGAATACATAGGCTTACTTCTCCATTTTTATTAACAAAATATAGCACATTATATTACTTTTTTTGAACTCTGCTTTTTTTTCATTTAACAGCATATCTTGGTATTTGCTTCGTATTAGAACTCCTCTTCATTCTCTTTTACGGCCATATGGTATTCAACTATTTAGCTGTACCATCTTTAAAGATTTTAGTTTTCCTTTTTATCCCCAAAGCCCCCCAGCACATAATTGTGTATTTTTAGTTGTGGCTCCTTCTAGTTGTGGCATGTGGGATGCCGCCTCAGCATGGCCTGATGGGTAGTGCCATGTCCTCACCCAGGATTCAAACCGGCAAAACCCTGGGCCGCCGAAGCAGAGCACTCGAACCTAACCACTCGGCCACGGGGCTGGCCCCTAGCTATACCATCTTTAATTCAATAAGTTTCCTATGTAAGTGGCATTTGGGTTGCTTCTAATATTTTGCTATTAAAAATAATGCCACAATTAATAACTTTGTGTGTCTCTTGTTTCATTTTTTGCAGAACGTATCCTCAGGGTAACTGAAGAGATCACAGCGTCAAGGGGTAAAATGCATATGAATATATAACTTGGTTAAATATTGCCAAATTTCCCCTGCGTAGCATTTGTTCCATTCTGTGCTTCCAACAGCAATGGAAGACAGTGCCTATTTTCCTCACAGCTTCACTAATAGGCTAGGTTGTGAACCTTTTGAATTTTTGCCAGTTAGTAGATAAGAAACAGCTACTCTCAGTGTAGTTTCAATTTGAATTCTATTTTGAGTGAAGTTGGGCATCTTTTGATAGGTTTCAAGAACTTTTGATGCCTTTTTTTTAATGAACTGCCACGTCCTTTGCCCATTTTTCTATCAGATTTTTGGTCTTGCTTCTCTAGATTTTTACAGAGCTCTTTATATGTTCTATAAATATCATCTAAACTGCTGACTCCCACACCACATGCCCATAGCTGAGCTCCGAGTTCATATATCCAACTATCTACTCGACATTTCCATTTAGACGCCCAATAGGTTCTTAGATCTACCATGGCAAAAAGCAGAACTCTTTATTTTTCCCCTTCAGCAAATCCTCATCTCAAAAAATTATACCCAAACACCTGACCATTTTTCTGTATCTCCTCTGGTATAACCCTGGACCAAGCCACCGTCATTTATCTCCCTTGCTATGGCAGCATCTCCTACCCAGCCTCCCCACTTCCATCTTTACCTCTCCCTTCTCCTCCATAATCCATTTTCCAAATAATGACCAGGGTGCTCTCTTTAAAAGTGTAAGTTGAATCCTGGAACTCTTCTGGGTTTAAAACCCTCCAATGGCTTCCCATAGTAGATGGGATAAAATAGAATATAATTCCATCCCTTGTTGTGGCTTCAGTGTCTTAAAGGATTTCACCTTGCCTGCCTCTTTAACTGTCTCCCACCACTCCGGTCCTCATTCGCCCTCCTCCAGTCCTCATGGCTTTCTTCTGTCTCTTGAACATGCCAAGCTTATTATACTCTTAGGACTTTTATAAGTTTCTTCTCTTTTTGCATGAATATTCTTCCCCTCTACATCTTTCCATGGCTGCCTCCATCTTCCCCCTCAGGTCTCAGCCAAAGTAGCCCCACCCCCATCCTCCGTTGCTCTAGTTAACTCTATGCAAAGTTTTTCTCAAAAACAGTTGCTGCTCTGGACATCTTAGTTATATGAGCAAACAAATTCCCTTTGTTTTCTTAAACTAGTTTGAGGTTTTTTTTTCTCTTGCAACAAAAATAATTTTAGTTAATATAGGAATTTATCAACAATAAAAGTGGCATTTCAAATCAGTAGGGAAATAATGATTTGGGAATAATTGCCTATCCATCTGAAAGAATAGTTAGATCCTTGACCTCATACCAAATAAAAAGTTATTTCTTGTAGATGAAAAAGCTAACCATGAAAAACCAAGGAGCTGGCCCAGTGGCATAGTGGTTAAGTTCATGTGCTCCCCTTCAGTGGCCTGGGGTTCACAGGTTCAGATCCCAGGCACGGACCTACACACTGCTCATCAAGCCACGCTCTGGCAGTGTCCAACATACAAAATAGAGGAAGATTGGCACAGATGTTAGCTCAGGGACAATTTTCCTCAAGCAAAAAGAGGGATTTGGCAACAGCTGTTAGCTCAGGGCCAATCTTCCTCACCAAAAAAAAAAAAAAAGAAAGAAAGAAAAAGAAAAACCAAAACTATGAAAATATTGGGAAAACTATTGAGAACACATTTATGAATTTGGGGGTGAGAAAGGCCTCCTTGGACAAGATGAAAAATCCAGAAGCTATAAAAAGATAGATAAGTTGACAATTAAAATTCAAAACTTCTGTAAATAAATAACACTATTAATGCTATTAAAGTTAAAAGACAACAAACTGGAGAAAGTATACCATATATAACATACAAAAGATTAATATCCAGAATATGTTGAGTTCCCATAAGCCAATAATAAAAGACAAACAACCAGTAACAAATGGGCAAAGATATATAAAATTCATCATAGAAGAAATACAAACAGCTAATAAAAATATGAAAAGATTCCTAACCTCAGTGATACTCAGGGAAATGCCTATCAAAATGACATTAATATATAATCTGTTTCCCATCAGATTGGCAGACATAGAGAAGATTGATAAAAGCCAGCATTGGAAAGGATGAGCGGAATGAATATGTTCATACACTGTTGGTAGGAATATACATCGAGGCGATACTTTTTGAGAGTAATTTGTCGGTATCTTCTATAATGAAAAAGTGTTCATCACCTTTGAGTTAGTAATTCCAAGTGGATAGGTAAGTCTCCTTGAAAACTACTCATAATTGCCTAAAGAGGCATGCATGTTTCTTGCAGCATTGTTCACAAACAATGGAAAGTTGTCATTAACCTAACCATTTACCAAAATGGAAAAGTATGTGAGGGTTAAAAAGAATAAAGTAGAGTTATATGTACTGGCTATATTATTAAGGAAGAAAGCAAGTTCAGAATAACATGCACAATATGATTTAATCAATGGGAGGAACACAAACAGGCATATGTTTCTGCGTGTTCGTAGATGCCCAGGAAAACGTTTGAAAGGATTCAAACAAAGCTGATACTAGTAGTGTGCCCTGGGAAGGGCTGTGCGGTTGTGTGTGTGTTGAGGAGATGAGAGGTTGAGGGGGTAGTTTTGCTTTATCTGTATTTAAAAAAATTTACAACTAGAATTTTACTGAAGTAATTTGAAAAAAAAAAGAAATATAAGGGAGAGTAACTTTTGGAGATACTGTTGAAAACTCTGAAAATGAATTCAGTTGATAATGACACAGCAGTGTAGGGGTATTTGCTCATACTGATAGAGATGGTTAGTTAGCACTGACAGCAAAAAAGCATACACCTGGAGTCCGACTTGGATTTGAATTCTGGTTTTTCCATTCACTGTGTGACTTGGGCAAGTCATTTAACCTCTCGGAGCTCTGAGATAATAAACGATTTCTGCTTCAAAGGGCTGTTATGAGGATAGAGAGGATTATGCAGGTAAGATCTCTAGCACACAGTAGGTGCTCAGTTAAGTGGTGAGTATCATTACTAGTAGTAATGGTTAAATTAATGGTCTGTAACCTGATGAGAAGTGAGAAGCTGATTCAAATAGAATTGAATCACACAGATTTAATTCGCAGACTGTAGATCTCACCAACAAGGGTTCCTTATTATTTGTTCCATATGTTCCTAGTTATTCACTTGTATATCCATTCATTCACTCATTCATTCAATAAGTATTTATTGAGCACTTCTCATGTTAGGCACTAGACACACAACATTAGAAATAAGTGACTCTGACTCTATTTTCTGGGAGTTGATATCTTCCCCCAATGGGAGAAAGAGACACCCAGCTAGCTAGCTGGCAATGAACATAGCATGGGAGTTAGGCATATGGGCATTGGACCTAGACAATCTGGCTCTGATTTCCATCTCTATCACTTACCAGCTCTATGACCTTGGATGACTTATTTAACCTCTTTGGTCCCATCATGCATAAAATAGGTTGACAACAGTTCCCCCCTGCTGCCATATCCCCATCATAAGGTTCTCGAGAGTATTAAATGAGTCAATACAAGGTTAAAGCACTTTGCCCAGTGCCTGGTACACGGTATACACTAGTAAATGTGTCATATCTATTTCCAGGTAATTATGCCACCATGTGGTCGATGTTATAAAAGAGGAATTCCAAGAGAAAGGAACACCCACCAGATGTAAAGATTCTTGTCTATCTAGCAAACTACATATATTAAGTAATAATTGATTCCTGTTTGTATTATTAATCAACAGCTGGAATAGAACTGGAATAAGAACTTCTAATCAGCATCAGATAAGCAGTGTGATATAATTTCTGTCCAAAGCAAAAAAAATTGACATTTTAGCCTTGGAAGCTTATCTAGTGTAAATGGGATGGTTCTGTTAGGCTCTGAAAATATGTACTGGACATTTCTGCCCTGGATCTCTAGGAATACCCTCACAGACTGACTTCTAAGGTCTGGGGACACCTCTTCTCCAGGATCCAAACTGCTGATGTAGGAAAAAAGGAGGGAAAGGACAGAAGGAGAGGAGGAAACAGACATTTATAGAGCAACTCCCACGTGTTAGGGGTTAGGTCCTTGAGCTCTTTAGCCCTCTTGATGCGCCATGGGTCTGACCTATCATCCCCATTTTAGTGATAAGTAAACAGGGGCTCAAAGAGGTTAAATAATGTGTTCAGGGTCAACAGCTAATTTGTGCTGGAATTGCCGGGGCTTCTGATTCTAAGCCTGGAGCTCTTCCCTGGATGTTGACCTACAGCTCTTGAAAGTATGAGAGAGAGGTCACCCTTCTGATGGAGGTCCTCTCCCATCTATTTTTCACTTGGGAGAGGGATGGAGCAAGGATGGGTTGGAGCAATGACCACTGATCATTGTCTTCCCACTCCAGGTCCCAGGAGGGGAAGGTAGCTGCTCGTGGCCAAATGGACCGGGCAATAACTGGAGAGAGAGGGACCAGACTCGGGTACTATGGCTGAAGACATCATGCTGTCTGTCTCTGGTGGGTTCTTCTTAGAACCCTTATGGAGGAAGCCAGAACCCAGGTTGGAACTTTCCAAGTATCCATGTGCCTGGAAGCAGACAGGGCCCCTGGGAGAGAGTTCCCTGATTCTAGTCCTTTCCCCCAACCTGCACTAAAGCTGTCCCTTTTTGAAGGCCAGAGAAGTATGGTGCCCTCTGCTCCCTTCCTGTCCTTGACAATCTGGGTCCCAAAAGGAGAGGAACCCTAGAACTGCTGAGTACTATCAACTGAACCCCAAGTTGGGACACCTGGTCTGATAGTCATGTCTGTATTTACAGAAACCACAGATAGAATTTTGAAATGGAATTTATCCAGGAAAATTTGGTTTATCTAGTCTGCGCCTATTGTCCACCTTTTGGGTTGTTGTGAGGAATAAAATGAAATAATACATATGGGAAAGCATCTAGTAAACTTTAAAATGCAGCAAACTTATTACTGTTATTAGTGTTAGAGAATACTATATGAAAAGGCCTGCAAAGATGGTCTAGTCTAATCCCCTAACTGTAGCAGGAATCCCTTCTACAGAACCTCTGACCAATTGCCAGACAGCTCTGCTTGCACACTTGCAGTGGCGGAGAGCTCACTCCCTGAAAGGTAGCTCCTACCCTCTCTGGTTAGCTCTGACCAAGAAAAGAACTTTTTCTCAAAGTTCTTTAGATTGAGCTGAAGTCTGTCATGCTGCAATCTCTGGGCATCCAGCGCATTTGCACCCACTGTACTCCAGGATTTGAGGACAGTCTTCACAGCCCAAGTCATTATTCCCCCCCCAGAGTAACTTTCTCTGATATCTCCATGTACTTTGCACAGAATAATTTTCAGATTCTTCATTCCCTGGGGCTCCACCCACTCCAGCTGGTCGGAGTCCCCTTGCAAATAAATGGTACCTAGAACAAACACAGCCAACACTGCTAACACGACCTGATTAGGGCAAAGTGCAGGAGAGGCGCCTATACTCTGGGACTCTATTAAGGAAGTACAAAAAGGATTGCTTTCCAGCAGCTGCATCGAATTTGCTCATTTTAAGCTTTAATCAGCAAATACCTCTAAATCTTTCCCATCTGAACTACATCAAAGTTTGTGCTTCCCAGATTTAGAATTACTTTAAATGGACCCAAATTAAGAAATATCACTTGCCAGCACCCTAGAAGGTAGGCTTTTAGGTGCCCTTCTTAATCACATACCCCTCCTTCCCGCTCCAGGAACCACTGTCACAACTTCTGTGTTATCTTCCTGTGTTTACAGCTTACCATCTATGTATGCATGTTGTTTAGTTTTGCCTGTTTTGTGCCTTTATATAAATGGAATCACACTGTATTATTTTATAATTTGCTTCTTTCTCTCAAAACTATGCTTCTCAGATTCACTGGTGTTGAATATATAGCTGTAGTGCATTCATTTTCATTGCTGTAGAGTATTCCATTGTATTAATATCTTAAAATTTATCTTTTTTACTCCTGATGAACACTTGGCTTATTTATTGATTGTATTATGCCACTATGAATATTCTTGTGTATGTCTCCTGGGGCACATGTGCAACGTAACTGATAAGTAATTATTTCATGGTTTAAATCTTATCTCCCATTTCTTTCAGAACATAAGAATCATGTCTTTTGCACTTAATAAAGGCTTCATGCATGCATTAGTTTTCCTTAGAATATATACCTAAGGGTGGAATTGCTGGGTCTTAGGGTTTGCCTAAAACTATGAAAAACTACCTAACTCTTGCATATTCCTATTTGATTTCAAAACTGTTTTTTCAATCACCTCCTTGGCACGGGGAGCGCTAGTTGTCCAAACCAGCACCTGACCATTTCTGAGTGACCTTGATCTTGAGAGGGCCTGGCTTCAAGCCCCAGATTCCCGATGGCAATAAACGTGCCTCTTACTCACTGAAAGGAATCCCTTCTGTGGAGGACATCAGTGTCTATTATCTTTATTGCCCCTGCCTCATGTTAATCATCACAAGAAAGAGGATTGCACTGAGCTACCCTATCTCGGACAAAGATCTCCCAGCTGAGTACAGATTTGCTCACCTAGGAAAGTCATTTATGAGGGGGAAGGTTGGGGAGGGGAGTGGACGACCCTGTTTGCACTCTCTAATGCACACCAGCTGTCTGAGGATATTAACTGCTCAAAAAACTCAAGTCTGTATATAGGTCCTCCCTGAATGTTGGCAGGATTTGGTGCAAAAGTACAAATAGATGCCACACGTCTACCTAGATTATTTTAAATTATAAATCACTCCAAATAACTGTTAACCTTAATATATGGTATTCTTCTAGCTTGACAAATATACATTTTTAATGATGTGGAAGACCAGGCTCAAATTTAGAATTCCTGGACTCGTTGGATTTATGCACTTGAATGAGGTGGGGAGGGGAGTGCCGGCTCTGGCCCGTGGCCCACCTGCTTTCTTTTCCATCCTCTGTCTTGCACTAGGCATCTGGGGACACAGCGGTCCAATGTCCAAGAGCTGTGCCACCTCCAAACACAGCTGCCCCTTAGCCACTTTTAGGGATGACCAGACTCTGCCCTAGAGAGGATGGACCTGGGGAAGAGGCTACAGCCTCCAGAGGTTGAGGGAGAGAATTCTGAGACCATGGGTCCCCAGAACTTGGTCCTGAAGGAGGGCCACAGGCGCCAGGTGGGCACGTTGTCCCCTGGACTCTCTGGAATAATCACCCTGTGGGACGAGTGTGGCCAGAGCGGGGTTAGAGGGCAGCCTCTGACAACGGGGCCCAGGGCAGGCTTTCCTGCCCAGGTCTACGGGCAGCACCGTCTGCAGATGCTCTCTCCTCTTCCCTCACGAGGGCAGGGACTGTGTTTGGCTGTATCCTCAGTACCTACGACAGTGCCTGCCGCCTAAAGTCATGTCGTACGTATATAGACGCTTAATGGAAAGTACGTCGGAAACAGTTCCTCCCGTTTTGCCTCATTTAAGCTCTTCTGAGCCGTCAAAGAGATGAAGGCTGTGAGGCACAAAGAGGTTAAGTGACTCGCCCAAGGTCACACAGCTAGAAGAGCCAGAGGCTGGATTTGCGCTCACTTCACCACCCTGCCTCCTCTCTCGTCCTTCTTTTTATTATCATGGTTTTTTTTTTGCCTCTCTGCTGGGGCGGAGGACTGGGAGCCTCTCCTCTCAGCGCCCGGGCCTTTCCCGCCGCCCCTCCTCCCCTACTCAACCTCGCTCCGGGGCCCTGGCAGCCAGCCCCGCTCCTCCTCGGGCCTCCCCTCCCCGCGCGAAGCCCCGCCCCCGCTCTGGGCGACGTCACGTGCCGCCCCATCCCCCCGCGCCTGCGCACTGCTTATTTCCCGCTGTCAGGATGAGGAGGCGGAGGTCGGCGCTCGGGTCCGTCTCTGCCCGCGGCTGTGGCGGCGCCGGCGGCTCCAGCCTTAGCGGTTCCTCCCTGGGCGTCGGCGGCGGCGGCTCGGTCGACGCCTCCTCCGCCAGCTGAGCCCGTGGGAGCTCGGGCCGCCGCTTCCCCGCCCATCCCCGCTCCCCGAGGCCGGCCGCCTGGCCATGGCGCAGCCGGGCCCGGCTCCTCAGCCTGACGGTGAGGCGCCCACCATGGCAGGCGTCGCGGGCGCGGCCTGCCCGGCGCCGGCGTCGCGGGGGAAGCTCCGGGCGGCGGGAAGGGCGCGCGCGGGCCCCGGGGGTGACCCCGCGGGGCCGAGGCGGGAGCGCGCGGGCTCCGGCGCCGGCGGCGGCGCGCGAGGGCGGCGCGGGGGCCTGGGCGGCCGACGCTGGGGAGGGGGCGGGAGGCGCCGGCGGTGGCGGGAGGCGTGGGGAGGCGTGGGGAGGCGGAGCGGGACCTGGCAGAAGCCTCGGGCCGTGGGCAGCGGTGGGACCGGCACGTGGGTTTTGCCCGTGGGGAGGATCGGGAACATGTGCTATATTCGTTAAAGAAAAAAACTGCTTAGGTAGTGATGTTGTGCCCCCCCCCCCATCCGTGCTACAGAGCGCTTTGCACCCAGTTTTATAAAACAAGTTGGGATCAGTAAGTGGATTTAGTAGCGTTCCTTGAGAGGCAGTGTTGCTTAATGGTAAGTGCCGGGGCCTGGGAGTCTAAAGGACCTGGATCCTTCACTTACAAGCTCTGGGCAAATTTCTCAGCCTCTCTGAACTTCAGTGTTCTCCCTCATGGAGAACAGGTTAATTTAAGCCTTTATATTTTATCTACAAAGATGGCAACGTGTTTTTATGTAAAGTGATTCGTAGTATTGTGGGGGAAATTGGGAATAGTGAGGAGCGTGGGTTTTTGAGAATGCTGAGGTCGAGGAAACGTGTCTTTTGTAGCACTTGGATTCTTGGAAGGAAAAAGAACCCCATCGTAAGTAATCCACGTTGGTGGTTAGAGTCCTTCGTGACCTTCTGGGAAGTGGGCTAAGCTCTGCTTCAGAGATTGGCCACATCGTTCCAGGTTTTACTACCTGGAGTTATGTTTGGAAAGAATATGCTTGGTCTTTGGCAGGGTGGTACTCTGTCTGGTGGAGAACGCTCTTTCAGATGTATTTCTATCATCAGCGTGTGCTTAGCATCTTTAAATGGGAGTGGAATGTTGGAATATGGTGCTGGGTGCATAGTAGGTACTTAAAAATTTGCCCTTGCCTAGGATTATCTCTTAAAATAACCTTTGACGAAAACCTTACTCTTTGTTCTTGCCTTTGGGGAACCTGAAACAATGTTATCAGATTTTAAGGCTGGCTACTTTTTTTGGAAGTCTGCTCCAAAACCTGTCAGCCTCTAGTTTTAGGTTTTGTTAGTTGCCTAAGGAGAGATGTTTAGTACCTACACCTGGAGTTATCTAGGACTCTGCTGTTTCTGTTTTAGTAGAAGAGAAGAGAGGCATTTCTGGTGGGCTCTCAAAGAGGGAACAGGGGTGTTTTCAGGCTACATTTTTAGTTCTCACCTTTTCGTTTGGTGTCAGGGAAGAAAACTTTTGCTTTTCCACAAACCCCTCTTTGTTATTGCAGACAGAGGCAGAATACAGAAAGCTCCAGTGGCCTCTGGTTCTGATCTGGATTGGTAGGTATGCTTAGCTGGCTGCTGCCTTCTCTTGAGTTGCATGGAAACAAACGTCTAGGGCAGCTCAGGTGACATGACAGCCTGGAGTCAAAATTCCCTGCCTCTTTCAAGATGTGAAATGGTCTTCCATGCAAATAGGGAGAAGTGACTAAGCACTTGAAAGAGGCTAGGAAAAAGGAGCTTTAGGAAATCTTGTATTCTTGCTATTCTTAGTACAGGCTTATTCCCTATTTTTCAGATCCTGTGACTCCGGGTTGAGGTTTAGTTTGCATAGATTGCAGTATTTATTTTCCGTTAGTGTAGTAAATGAGCAGCCACAGCTACTGTTTACAAAAGGAGAGAGAGTTCAGTGTATTTGAGTGCTTTGTGTCAGTGTCTTCTTAGAAGTTCATCTTGGGGATTTAATTTTTCTCTTTGGCTGAACTTAATATAGATCACTTCTTACCACTTTAGCTTTAAGCACACTCAAATTACCTAGCCCTGTGGATTTTTAAAAAGACTATCGCAGAATTCTTTTGAGTCAAACTGACAGTAAGAGATAACTGCTTAGTTTTTGACTTTAATCTTGCTTTTATCCAATTTTAGAAGCAGTTGTCTTTTATGTTGACTTTGTGTTCTTTTCCTTTTTTGACGTGTCTTTGTTTTTCCTGGAGATATGGTAGATTAAGAAAAGAATTGGTTTGTGTGTAAATTGACGGGATGAAATTGATTTTTTATTCTCTTTATTTCCTTATTTTGTAAATTTTTTGAAAAAGTTTTTTTTTTTTGGTGGTGCATCTTAGTTTACTCCGTTAGAATAAAGGTAATTTTAATAGCCAAACAAATTTCAGCTGATTATCCCAGTTTACTTTGAGAATTCAAAGACTAATGTAAAAATTTTCAAATTTTAATATTTTTAAATCTAAGTTAAATTATATCTTAGAAGCCTTTGCTCTGATTTTACTTCACTTCTTTTTTATTTGAAAACGCTGTCTTCTAAAATCTCTCCATTAAAAAAGTATGGATATTAAGAAGTATGTCTTCTCCCATGTCCCAGAGGTAATCACTATTAAGTTTTCTGTCCTTGACTTTTTTCTGTAGTTGCACAGACATGCTGCCTTTTCCCCCTGAAATGGACATGCTTTACATAGATAGATCTGCACCTTGTCTATGTCACTTAGTAAATGTTAACTATAATTAATATATACTTGTAAATGGTTGTGTGGCCATGTAATGCACTGTAAACACTGTATGCATTATCTCAGGAAATCTTCATATCGGTGAGGCGGATATTGTTATGATAGTAGTATTGTTCCTATTTTATTGATGAGGAAACTGAAGCCCAGAGATGTTAAAAGTGCCTGGAATTATATAATTAGGAAGTGGGTGGACCTAGGGTTCAAATCCAGGCCATCTGATGCCAGGGCCCTCTGGTCTATTTACTAGATCATGGACTACTGTCCAGGTCATTGTTACAGATCCGCTTTGTACTTGTTAAAGGGTATGCCATCACATGCGTGTACCGTGCATGATTTATTTTTCTGTTTCTCTATTGATGGACAAGTAGGCGGCTTTCAATTTTTTCATTATTTTATAAGCAGTGCTGTAATAGTTATCTTTGTACATATTTTTTAAGTACTCTTGCTTTTACTTCTGTAAGACTACTGAATTAAAGGGCATGAGCTCTGAGTGGTTGAAATTTTAATAGCTGTTGCTAGCTTACGCTCAAAAAAGTATCAATTTACATACCTGTTAACAGTATATGAGAGGGTGGATTTCCCCTACACTGTTACAAGCTCTGGATAATGTCAGTTGTACTAAATTTGCATCTTCTGATGGATAAAAAAGGATATTCTTCAGTTAACAAATGTTTGTGTGCCTAGTCTATGCCAAGCACTATGCTAGGCTCTAGGAAGTACAATGATGAACAAAACCAAACCCAGTCCCTCTTCCTAGGTGGTGAATCAGATGGCCATTAATTAGATAATCCCACAGACAAGTATAAAACTACTTAACAAATATGAGTGTGTATTGCTTGCCAGGCACAATTCTAGGTATTTGGAATACATCAGTGGACAACACACATAATGTATAACCTGATCTAGTGCGGGAGAAACAGGTTCCAAAAACACACATAAGCAAATGATAGGGATTGTCGAGTGATAAGTGCTATGGGAAAAAGGAAAAATAGAGGAAGGAAGGGCGATAGGCTGATTTTAAGTAGAGTGGTCAGAGTAGCCTTATTGAGAAGATGACTTTTGAACAAAGACTTGAAGGAGATGGAAGAGTTAGCTATGAGGATATCTGGAGGAAGAGTGTTCTAGACAGAGGGATCAATTTTTGCAAATGCCTTAAGGAAGAAGTATGTCTGGCATGTTAGAGGAATGACATGGAGGTCAGTGTGGCTGGAATGAAGTTATGGGGGAGGTGGGCAAGGAGAGTAGTAGGATTGAGGTGGGAAGTAATGGGCTAGGGGCAGATCATGTTGGGCCCTACATTGTAGCCAAGCATTGTAAAGATTGGCTTTCACTGTAGGGAACCATTGAAAAGGTTTTGAGCAAAGGAGTGATGTGATCTGACTTATGTTTTAAAAAATCACTCTAGGAGCTGGCCCTGTGGCGTAGTGGTTAAGTTTGGCAGGCTCTGCTTTGGTGGCCTGGGTTCGTGGGTTTGGATCCCAGACATGGACCTACATCACTTGTCAGCCATGTTGTAGTGGCAACCCATATATAAAGAGGAGGAAGATTGGCATGGATGTTAGCTCAGGGCTACTCTTCCTGAAGCAGGAAAAAAGGAGAAAGATTGGCAACAGATATTAGTTCAGGGCTACTTCCTCAGGGGAAAAAAAAACACTCTGGCTGCTAGATTGCCACTAGAGTAAAGGGAGGCAAGGGAGGCATTAATCCAGAAAAAAGATGATGAGGCTTGGACCACGGCATATTGGTGGAGGTTATATTTTGAGGGTATGGCCCACAAGATTTGGATTAGATATGGGATGCTAGAGAGAGACGAGTCAAGGATCACTCAAAGGTTGTTGGTCTGAGCAGCTGTGCTCTATGAATGCCTATCTATGTGCTCAATGCTCTATGAATGCGTATAATTGAGGAGTTGGACCCATTTACGGAGGCTAGGAAAGGTTTCTGAGGAAATGGTCCTGGAGCTGAGATCTGGTGGATGCGCAGGATGAGTCAGAGAACTGAAGAAAGGTCAGTGTGCCTGAGTAGAGAGAGTGAGGGGCTGTGAAATAGGTATGGGCTGGCCTGGGTGGGCTTCAGCTTTAGAGCTGTAGGGAAGCCAGTGAAGGGTTTTAAGCAAGTAGATGACATGATAGCTTTTTAATTTGTACTTCCCTAAAAGTTAGTGATTATATATATATTTATTTTTTCTTTTCTTGCGCAGAAAGCTTTAATTTTTATGAAGATCTGACCATTTTTTAAATTTATGGTTTCTGGATTTCCTGTCTTACTTAGGAAGACCTCCCCAAGTCCCATGTTTATTTTAAAACAAGACAAAACCAATAACCAACTCATTTCCAACACTTTTGTAGTTTTATCCTTATATTTAGTACTTTAAACCATCTGGAATTCATTTTTAGATTTAAACAGGGAAAGTTTAATATGAAGAGTTATTAGCCAAAGAGGGGATTACCTAAGAGAAAAAGAAAACCCTGAAGAATATATGAATAACAGAAGGAGCAGCCACTACCTCTAGGGGTGAGGCAGAGCACCCAGGGAAGGAACAAATCTTCAGGAGGCCATGCCCAGAACTGAGATCCAGACTTTGTTGGAGAGGGTGCCGAGGTGACCCTCTGAAGGGTAGTGTGTGAATACTCTGGTGTCCTGGGAGCGTGAGTCCTGTTTAGAGACAGGTTTGAAGAAGGGGATTGAGCCTGAATGGTGGAAAGCTTTGCTGCCAGCCAAGAAGTTTGGGTTTTTCTAGATGATGTGGCTAGGCCTATGTGTTTTGATAGAGTAATAGTGTGATCCAAACTGCGCTATAGGAAGCTTGCTCTGGAAGTTATACAGGGTATAACTTGGGGTTATAGGTAGGTTGATCATAAGGCAGACGGTTAGTTCAGCAAATTGGTTAGGCTGTTGCTGTGGTCCAGGAGAGAAATGATGGGGTTATAGTGGTAATAGAGAAAAGGAAATAATAAATGTGAGAAATAATGTGGTGGTAAAAAGCAGCTTGCTGAACATTTAGTTTGGGGTGCAGGCAGGAGAGAAATTGAAGAGGATTCTGAGAATGTAGATACTGTTTATCCATCAGTCTAGGCAACCAGTGGGGGTTGTAGTTTTGAGACCTTTATTGCAGTCAAGTAGATTAGGTTGTTTATACTTATCTGGGTTCCTCATCTTAACCATAGAACACAGAAAATAATTGGGGTATTTTCCCAGTTATCCAAAAGATATAACATTCTAGATGCACAGGAGAGAAGTTAATTTGTGATATACGTTAAATACCTCAGGCGTTACAGTTTAATTCTGTCATGGAACCTGGGTTGAGAAAAGCTGTTAGAGTAATAAGCACAGGTGTGATTGGTCCTTATTGTGGGAAATGTGGTGGGGTGGGGAGGGCAAACCATGGTGTGGGTTGCCATTCCTTTGGTTAAGGCTATTAAAAATCAGGACAAAATTGATATTTACCATTTAATCCCCAAGTGATATTTACTTTCTCTAAATTCTTGCTGCATTTATGATCTGTGAATAAACAGCTGCTGCCTTGCCTGTCCCATCTAGATCTTATATCCCCAACTTTCTTAGCTACTCTAGAGCAGAGTCTGTCTGAAACTACTGCTCTCTTTCATTTTATTGTGAACTGAGTAAGCCTCTGTAGAGAGTTACAGAAGGCACGTTGACAATTTAGATCCATCTCTATTGCAAAAATTTGTTCTGCATTTGTTCCTAACAGATGAAAATCCAGTCTTTCTAGAACTTTCTGTATTAGAAACTTTTTGTATTAGAAAATTCTTAGTTTTCTTGGGTCCAAATCACTTCCCTACAACTTCTGCACCTTGGGTCTGGCTTCTTGAATGAATCAGAATTAGGCTATTTTCTGTTCCACACAAAATGTCTTTAGGTATTTAAAGAGCTTTCTTCCATCTTGGTGGTTCCTCATATAAGGGGTCTGTATCCTCCCCGTTCTTTGTGGCTTCCTCTGCTAGGCTAGCCAGATGTTCTGATACCATATATATAGTTTGCTAGTGCTGTTCTTAAAATGGCACTCCTAAAATTGGCAAAAAATATCCCAGACATAGACTTTATGTGACTTATGCAAAGAACAGCAAAAACATTCTTTTTTGGTCAAGACCCTCAACTCTCTTTTTAATGTAGGCCATCATTCCCTCAAGTTATGTTTTAGTTTACTGTATCCTGTTAGTTTGTAATAAAATGGTGACTGTGATTTATTGAGAAGTATATGCCTTGCACTATGCTGTGTATTTTTTTATTATTACATTTTGAGCATTTACTATAGGCCAGGCACTGTCCTAGGTACTGGGGATACAGATATGGTTACAATTTTTAAAAAATTAATAGACATTATTTTTTAGAGCAGTTTTAGATTCACAGCAAAGTTGAGCATAAAGTACAGAGACTTTCTGTAATACCCGCTCTCCTTCTAGATGCCCCCACCATCAGTGTTCCACACCAGTGTGGTACATTTGTCACAGTTGGTGAACCTGCACGTCATTATCATCCAAAGTCCATTGTTTACATTAGGGTTCACTCTGGGCATTGTACATTCTATGAGTTTGGACAGATGTGCAGTGGACATGTATCCACTGCCTATTGTAGTATCATGCAGAATAGTTTCACTGCCCTTCAAATCCCCTGTGTTCCACCTATTCATCCCTCTTTCCCCCTAAATCCCTGGCAACCCCTAATCGTTTTACTGTGTCCATAGTTTTACTTTTTCCGGAGTGTCATATAGTTGGAATCATACCATATGTAGCTTTTTCAGATTGGCTTCTTTCACTAAATAATATGCATTTGCAGTTTCTCCATGTCTTTTCGTGGTTTGATGGCTCATTTCTTTTTAGTGCTGATTAGTGTTGCGTTGTATGGATGTACTAATTTATTTATCCATTCGCCTATTGAAGGACATGGTTGTTTCCAAGTTTTGGCAATTATGAATAAAGTTTCTATCATGCAGATTTCTGTGTGGATGTAAGTTTTCAGCTCATTTGGGTAAATACCAACGAGTGTGGTTGCTGAATCACATGGTAAGAGTATGTTGAAGTGACTGTACCATTTTTCATTCCTGCCAGTAATGAATGAGAATTCCTATTGCTCCACTTCCTTATTAGCATTTGTTGTCTGTGTTTTGGATTTTAGCCATTCCAGTAGGTGTGTGGTTGTATCTCATTTTAACTTGCAGTTCCCTAATGACAGACGATGTTGAACATCTTTTCGTATGCACATTTTCCATCTGTATATCTTCTTTCATTCAGAATTTTTGTCCATCTTTTAATCAGGTTGTTCATTTTCTTATTATTTAGTTTTATGAGTTCTTTGTATATTTTGGATAACAGTCCTTCGTTAGATATATCTGTAGCGAGTATTTTCTCCAAGTCTGTGGCTTGTCTTCTCATTCCCTTGACAGTGTCTTTTGAAGGGGAGAAGATTTTACTTTTAATGAAATCCAACTTATCAATTTTTTTTCCATAGGTTGTACCATTGGTGTTGTATTTAAAAAGTCATTGCTGTACCCAGGGTCATATAGATTTTTTCCTATGTTTTGCTCTAGGAGTTTTATAGTTTTGCATTTTACATTTAGGTCTGTGACTCATTTTGAGTTAATATTTGTGAAGGGTGTAAAGTCTGTATCTAGATGATGATGATGACAATGATGATTTTTTGCTGTGGAGGATTTGCCCTGAACTAACATCTGTGCTGGTCTTCCTCTGTTTTGTATGTGGGTTGCTGTCTCAGCATGGCCACCAACAAGTGGTGTAGGTCTGTGCTCGGATCCCTGAAGTGGAGCGTGCTGAACTTAACCACTAGGCCACAGGGCTGGCCCCCTAGATTCATTTTTTTTTTTTTTTTTTTTTTTGAGGAAGATTAACCCTGAGCTAAGATCTGCCGCCAATCCTCCTCTTTTTGCTGAGGAAGATTGGCCCTGAGCTAACATTTCTGCCCATCTTCCTCTATTTTATATGTGGGATGCCTGCCACAGCGTGGCTTGATAAGCAGTGCATAGGTCTGGGATCTGAACCAGCGAACCCTGGGCCACCAAAGCAGAGCACGCGAACTTAACTGCTGCGCCATCAGGCCAGCCTTCATTTTTTCTTTTTTGCATGTGGATATCCAGTTGTTACAGCACCATCATTTGTTGAAGAGACTATCCTTTCTCCATTGAGTGCCTTTCCTTCTTTGTCACAGATCAGTTGACTCTGTTTGTGTGGATCTATTTCTGGGCTCTTTTTTCTTTTCCATTGATGTATTTGTCTATTCTTTGATGCTATGTGTTTTTAAATTTCTTAGTTAAAATTTTTTTGCATCAAAAATAATAAAAAGTAATAAATACTTATGGTAAAAAATGTATAATTTCAAAGGAAAAGCCCATATAAACTCATAAGTTCACCCCTCAGAGATAAACACTGGTAAAGTCCTGGTATATATTTTTCCAGTTTAGAAAAATGTGTATTCTGATGATTTAAAGGTGGAATCATGCTACCTGATGCTGTTCTCAAGCTTTTCTTAATTTTGTTTTTGATACAGATTATGCATCATTTTTGAAATAGGTAATTTTTATGGCTGTGTAGTATAAATGCACTATAACTTTTAAAACTAAATCCTCATTAATGAATATTTGTACTATTACCATAATGCTGCAGCGAATATCCTTGTATGTATCTTTGCATACTCACATGAGTATTTTTGTGGGATAAATTCCTTGAACAGGAATTACTGAGTCACAGAATGTGCGTGTTTAAAAATTAAATGGCAAATGCCAAGTTCTCTTTCAAAGAGGTTTGACAATTTACAGGCTCACCATCAGGGTATAAGAGGGCTTACAGCTTTGTGATTTAGCAAATTGAGTTCTTTGCATATGGATAAGTTGATCTCTGTTGTTTGTAGCAAAAATTTCCCCCAGCTTATTTGATTTAATTTTGAGATGTTTTGGCATATGTAAGTATTTTAACTTTTATGTCATTTGTTAGTTTTTTCTTTTATAGCTTCTAGGTTTACTTCTGCCTCTTTGTTATCTTCTAGTATTTACTTTAGTATTTACTTTTATTTTTTAGTTTTTTTTTTTTTTTTGAGGAAGATTAGCCCTGAGCTAACTGCTGCCAATCCTCCTCTTTTTGCTGAGGAAGACCGGCCCTGAGCTAACATCTGTGCCCATCTTCCTCTACTTTTTATATGTGGGACGCCTGCCACGGCATGGCTTGATGAGCGGTGCCATGTCTGCACCCGGGATCTGAACCGGGGAACCCTGGGCTGCCGAGAAGCGGAACATGCGCACTTTACCGCTGCACCACTGGGCCGGCCCCTGGTATTTACTTTTAAATATTTGATTACTTTGGAATTTATTTATTTATTTATTTATTTAAAAGGTTGGCACCTGAGCTAACAACTGTTGCCAATCCTCTTTTTTTTTTCCCTGCTTTTTCTCACCAAATCCTCCAAGTACATGTTGTATATTCTAGTTGTGGGTCCTTCTAGCTGTGGTATGTGGGATGCCGCCTCAACATGGCCTATTGGGCGGTGCCATGTCCGCGCCCAAGATCTGAACCAGCGAAACCCTGGGCCGCCGAAGTGCAGCACATGAACTTAACCACTCGGCCATGGGGCTGGCCCCCTGGAATTTATTTTGATGTAAGGATTGAGATAGGAATCGAGCTTTTACTCTTTATTTTCAAATGTCTACCCAGATGTTCTTACGCCGTGTAGTGATTAATCCATTTTTCTCCATTGATTTTTGAAATGCCACCATTTATTATATGCTATATATCTAGCAATACTTGAGTCCGTTTCTGGATTGTATTTTGTTCATTTGATTTATCTATTCTGGTGTTATACTTATGTTAACGTAGTTACAATTACTGTTCCTTTCTACTTTCTAGTTTTTTAATATTTTAAAGAGCCACGCACCCTTCATTATTCATTTTCTAGAATTTTCCTTAGCTGTTCTTAGGTCTTCATTCAAATAAAATTTGGAATGATCACATTGTCTGCCCACCATGTTCCCCCGCCCCAAAAGGCCTTAAAAAATCTCATTTATTGAGTTTATAAATTAAGGAGAACGGCTATCGTTAGCAAACATCTTTACAATTAAAGTGCGTAATGGCACTTTAAATGCATTGATTATATTATTTAATCTTCCAAATTCTTTAAGGGTGGTGGTATCCTTATTTCACAATTGAGGAAATGAAAGTTTAGTAACTTGCCCAGGATCCAGGTTCCCATGACTGTTTTCATTCCACCCACTACCTCTCAGGTCAGGTTTAGTTAAGTAAACTCTCAGATCGTGAAAAAAAGGTCAAAATTAAAACCCCAGCTTTCTTTTTTGATCATAAAGTAGAAAGAAAGTGTAAAGAAAACGGAACTTACCGGTAATTCCATCTTTCAGAGTATTTTGTCAGTTTAGAGTGTATTTCTGGTCATGTTTTATATCTACAAATAAAACAGCTTTAAAGCAGTTGACCGTATTGCTCATGCAGTTCTGTATTCTGCTATTTTTAATTATGATGTGAAATTTCCCTATGTTGTAAGTTATTTTTCAAAAAACATTGATTTTGAAAGTCTATAATTTATCATGTGGATATACCATAAAATACCAAAATACCAATATTTTGCTGTTACTGCCTATTTGATTATTTATAAGATCTTGCTATTAATAAATCATTCTATAGGAGACATCCTTGGACATTAATCTTTGGTGTCATTTTTATTTCCTAGAGAGTTCTGGATCAAAAAGTATGAAGTTTTGATAAAAAGCCAAATTGCTTTCCAGAACTCTAGTTCTGGCTTACATGTCTGCCATTAGTGCTCATGTCTGTTAGCGTCACCTTACCCGTGTTAGCATTAAGTATAGAGTTAAAATTTTCTTGCCAATAGCACAGGCAAAAACGGTATCTTACTGCTGTCTTAAGTTGCATTTTTAGTATGATTGGCCTTTTAAAAAAATATCTTGGTCATTTGTTTTCTTTCTTTCCACATTGCCTCTTCATGTCCTTTGCCATTTTCTTATTAATTTATAAATATCTGTATTTCATAGGCCTTTGTCTTTTATTTGTAACAGATATTTCCCAAGTTCATCTTTTGTCTTATTTTGGCTTTTGGTGTAATTAACGATATAAAGAGGTCTAAGATTTAATTTGAACAAACTTGATAATGCTTTCAAAGACCTACATTATCTCAATATCAGTTAGATATCCACTTATACTTTGTTTTGTATTTTTTTTCTAAATGGCCCATTTTTTTCCAATGTAATTTGAATTCTTAAGTTATTTCTATATGAGCTGTTTGTCAAATTAGGTGTTCTACATCTTGTATTGAAGACATTAATTTTCTTTCTGCAAACAATTATTTTATAATTTTAGATAAAGGTTATATTGCCTGTTGCAGACAATTCGGAAAATTCAGAAAAGCATAAAGAATAAAACAATGATCACCCAAAGGTAATTTCTATTAACATTTTGTTATATTATCTTTCTGGCATTTTCATATGTATATAACATATAAAATGTCTTAAAAATTTGATGAAAAATTATGATACTTTCATAGTATGCTGTTCCCACTTAAATGAAAAAATGTTCATAATGTTTTATTAAATAATAAATATTATTATTTTTTATAAATATTATTTTTAATTACTGCATAGAATTACATTGTATGGATTCCATAATATGTTTAATTCTCTTGGTAAAAATATTTGTTTTAAATTTTTTCCCTACTACAAATAACCCTATTGTAAGCACCCTGATACATATGTTTCTAAATATTTGTGCAAATACTTCCCTCAGTGAATCTTATTAGTTGTTTCAAAAGTTAGGTGCATTTAAATTTTGATACTTTTGATACATGTACATTTTGTTATGTTCTTTTGTATCAGGAATACTTCAGTCTTAGAGCCATTGGAAATCCAACCCCTAGTAGCTTAAAAAAATAAAGGATTCGGTTTTGTCTGTGTAACAAGTTCAGAAGTAAAGCAGTCCAAGGCTGGTTCAGCTGCTCAGGGATGTCCAGGACACAAGTTTCTTCTATTTTCTACTTTTCTCCTCTGTGCACCTGTTTGCTCACATCTTTATTATTTTTTTTCTTGCAGATTCAATTCTGATTTCCTTTTGGGAATATTTATTCCTTTAAATCTTGTAGTATTTTCTTTCCTTTTTTTTGTTGTTTAATATTTTCTTCTGTTTGTTGGGTTCTCTAATTTAGGCACATGGATCATCCTTATATTGGACATTCTTTGTTTCCCATAGCTATTTCCTCTTTAATTGCTTTACTTTTTTTCTTTTCTTTGTAATTTACTGAGATTATTTCAGGTCTTTTTCATCTGTTTAACAAAATTGGTTATATTAATGGATTTCCTGCTGTTGGGTGGATTTTATATACTTGGGATAAACTCAACTTGGTTGTGATGGATTGTTCTTCTAGTATGTAGCTGGATTTGATTTGCTAATGTTTTACATTTTTTTGCAGTTATATTCATAGTTTTCCATTTGACACTACCTTGGGTTTTGGTATCTTGATTATACTAGCCTGGTAAAATAAATTGGGAAACATTCCTTTTTTTTTTTTTTTTACCATGCTGAGGACATTTTAAATAGTATAGGAAATATTTATTCCCTGTAGATTTGGTAAAATTTGTTGTGCTCTCTTTCAAGTTTCATTTTGAAACTTGTATAGATATTTCATAATTTTTTTGGTCACTTTTCTTTTGTTAGACTTTGGCTTGTTGCTGAAATTTTAACTGATGCTACAGTCAGCATTCTTGCAATTAAATCTTTACACATATCCATGATTACGTCTTTAGGATAAATTCTTAGCTGTGAAATGGCTTTGTTAAAGAGTAACAAAATTTTAAGTCTTTTGCTATTGATTACCACGTAGTCATCTGTCTTGGAGTATACCCTGGATTTGTTTTAATCAGGTATGAAAGGTGACAGACACAGAGACAACTGCCTTTGAAAGAAGAGTTTGTTACTTATAGTTCCCAAGAAACATGGGCATGCCATGCCATGCAGGGCCATGTAGGGAAGTACCAGGGTTGGTTAGGAGGCAGAAGGAGCGCAGGGAGCGCATGGCCCAGAGCCTTTATTGTGGTTTCCATGAGAAGGAATGGGTGGGGCAGAATAGGCAAGTTTAGGATTGGATGGTTTGAATAATGTTGGTGGGCTCTGGTCTATAGGAGTGGTCTCTGGTTTTCTGATACCTGGCCCAAGGTATCAGAAATATTCCCCTAGGGCAGGGGAAATATTGGCTTGGTTTGTGAGAGTTATATAAAAGAGGTGGTTGGAATATGGAGTTGAGATTGGTTGGTTTGCATATGATAGCCGTGGTCCTGGGTGAATTGTTATCTCTAGAAATTAGCTAGCCCTTGGAGGGGCAATCTCTCCCTGGCTAGTAGAGGCCCCATGATGTCAAAGCATCATAAAATTTAGAAAACGGGGCTGGTGACGTGGCCAAGTTGTTAAGTTTGCACACTCTGCTTTGGCTGCCCAGGGTTTTGCTGGTTCGGATTCTGGGTGTGGACCTAGCAGCGCTCATCAGGCCAGGCTGAGGTGGTGTCCCACATAGTAGAACTAGAGGGCTCACAACTAGAACGTACAACCATGTACTTACTTAAGGGGCTTCAGGGAGAAGAAGAAGAGGAAGGAAAAAAGATTGGCAACAGATGTTACTCAGGGCCAGTCTTTAAAAAAATGAGTGTGTGTGTATAAATGAAATCAAAAACATTAATACACCATTATTTAAGGTTGTAGTACTTTGTGCTCCCGCCAGCAGAATGTGAGCATGCCAACACTAGGTAGTGGTATCTTTAATTAAAAAAAAAAGAAATCCACAAAAATTTTGGCAAATTTTGTTGAGCAAAGAGTCTTGTTTAGATTTGCATTAGTTGATTTCTCTTGGCATTTGGAGTTCTTTTGCAAATGGTCTATCATTATCCTTTAACCATTAAATAATATTTGTCTTTTTACTAATCATTAAGGGCTTTTTATACAAGGACATTCCTCCAACAAGTCTAGTGTTTTTGTGTATGTGTGTTTATGTGAAATTTTGTTGCCATAAATTAGAATCAGTTTGGCAAAGTGATAAAGGAGAATAAGTTATGGTAGTGGGGGTCATTTATGTGGGCATTGCTACCCCCATCACCTGACTTGACTGTACACTTGGTGGAAACATTACATACCTGTGGACCACGTTTACTCTTTCAGGAGCCTTGAAGATTGTACAGGAGACACTTGTGGATCAAGCCCTTTTTCTTTATTCCTATAACCAGAGTATTTCTTGTCTGGTGATATGAAAGTGAAAGCCTTTTTGATGACTGTTATTGAGTGATCTGGTTGAATTTGGAACAAGAAATCAAATTATTTCCTTCTGCACTCCGTTAAAAAAAAAAGTTTTTAAAACTTTGACTGAAAAACACCCATGAATATTTTAGATGCAGTGTTTGCATACTTTGATAGGACTGCTGTATCTTTCCTATATTTCTTTAGTATTTAAATCGAACTTCATTTTTGTGAGATTGAGAGTATTGAAAAGTACCTGGGTACCTAAGTAGGTGCTAAATGAGCATTTGAGAGAGCTGTTGCAGAACTTTAGGAATTAGATATAGATTTGGACTAAATGAATCTCAGAATTTTAGGATTGGAATGGACTTTTTCCCTGTCTTCTACTCTGGCATTATATATCAGAAGTTCTCAACTCTATCAGTTTATAACAGGTTTCTCACCTTTGTCACAATTGACTTTTTGAGCTGGATAATTCTTTGTTGTAGAGAGCTGTCCTGTACTTTGTCAGATGTTTAGCAGCATCTCTGGCCTGTACCCACTGGGTATCAGTACCTGTCTCCCCCAGTTGTGACAATGAAAAATGTCTCTAGACATTGCCGAATGTCCCCTGGGGAGCAAAATCACCCCCGGTTGAGAACCACTAGTTTATAACAAAATGCTTTAGAATGCCCCTTTTCCATTCTGATGTAAAATTATACACATGACTTAAAAAAAAAAACAAAAAACCTAACAGTATGATGCTCTTACTATAAAGGAAGATAATTTATAATTAAGTATGTAATATGTATTTCACCATGTAAATGAACAATGTGACTAAATAAAAGAACACCTCTGTGAGATGGTATTACACTTGTTTATAACTCCTCACGTGATGCCTAAATCTCTTCTCTCTTCTGTTAAATACTTAGAATCAATCACAAGGCAGGTCAGTGTTTGAATCCAACTCTGCTGCTTATTAGCTGTGTAACAATGGGTAGATAATTTAATCTCTCAGAAAATATTTTGTCGTCTATAATTGGGGATGATAATGCCTACTTTTTGGTTTGTTGTGAAAATTTAATGAGCCATTGTATAAAATACCTTGCCAGATACTCCGTGAAAATCCACATATGGATTATTTAATCCTTGCTATAACCCTCAAAGGTAGTACTAGACTAGTGCCCATTTTTACAGATGGAAAGGAGTCAGTTTGTAAGTAGTAGAACTAGGAGTCAGACTGTAATTTAATTCCAGAGCCTGTGCTCTCAACTATTATGCTGTACTGTTTGCCATATAGTACCTGATAAATAGGTGATACTTAATTGTTAGCTCTTGTTATTATTTCATTTTTTCTAGCTTTGAGACTCTTTCTTTCAAGGCACTCTCCTTCAAATTTTCACCTGTTCGTTTCTCATGTCCCCTTCCAGAGACATACAGTTGATCTTCTTTATCTACATGTAGGTAGGATAGCTGTTTATCAAAATTCTGATCTCTCTCTATGTATGACCTTGATATTTCTGAAAAGTTCATAAATAATGCATTCAACTTTCCTTATAAATAAAATATAACCCTTGTGTTTTATTATTTATGAAGAACTTTTCTTATGATAAGTAACTCCTAATGTTAATTTTGTAACTATATTGTAGCCTTTTTATAACACAAGTTTAGGGAGATGAGAAATTACATTTACATTTAAGATTTTCTGTGTTAAAATGAAGGACAGAGTGTACAAAGGGAATTTGATTTGTTTTACAGTGTAATCAAACATGGTTCTAAGAGGTATCTTATGTTGTATGAGGCTTGACTTTCTTCCCTGTAAATGATAAAAAAAACTTCAGAATATTCTAAACCAATTATCGTTTTATATTAAAGGAATTGGTAATAACCAGAAATAATTTTTTTATTAATAGTTCTCCCTTGTGAATTATATGTATGAGTATGTATAATGCCCCATTATGTGGAATGGTGCAGGAATGATGTTTTATGGGTACGTTATTTTCCAGCTAATTTAGACTTAAGCCCTCAAACACAGAAATAGCAAGATTAAAAAAAAATTAACCTTAGAGTCCTTTATATGGAACTTTTAAAACTTAAAAAATAAAAAGATTAGTATGTAGACCACTGCCCTCCATATGTCGTGATTATCAATGTATTGCCAGTCTTATTTCATCTGTAACCCTCTCCCTGCTTCCCCTCCTGGACTTTTAAATAGCAAATTTCAGATGTTATTTGATTTAATTTGGAAACATTTCTGTATATAGGCATACCTTGTTTTATTGAGCTTTTCTTTATGGCGCGTCACAGATACTGCGTTTTTTACAAATCGAAGGTTTGTGGCAACCCTGTGTCAAGCAAGTCCATTGGTGCCATTTTTCCAACAGCATTTGTGCACTTCATGTCTCTGTGTTACATTTTGGTAATTCTTGCAATATTTCAGACTTTTCCGTTATTATATTTGTTATGGTGATCTGTGATCTTTGATGTTACTATTGCCATTGTTTTGAGGCACCATGTTTTGAGGCATCTGTATAGGACAACGAACTTAACTGATGAATGTTGTGTGTGTTCTGACTACTCCACCAACCGGCTGTTCCCTGTCTTTCTCCCTCTCCCCGGGCCTCCCTATTCCCTGAGACACAACAGTATTGAAATTAGGCCAATTAACAACCCTACAACCGCCTCTAAATGTTCAAGTGAAAGGAAGACACACACATCTCTAACTTTAAATCAAAAGCTAGAGAGGCCGGTCAAGTGGCGCAGTGGTTAAGTTCGCATGTTCTGCTTTGGTGGCCTGGGGTCCACCAGTTCGGATCCCGGGTGTGGACATGGCACCACTCATCAAGCCATGCTGTGGCAAGTGTCCCACATATAAAGTAGAGGAAGATGGGCACGGATGTTAGCTCAGGACCAGTCTTCCTCAGCAAAAAGAGGAGGATTGGCAGCAGATGTTAGCTCGGGGCTGATCTTCCTCAAAAAAAAAAAAAAGAAGGGGCCGGCCCTGTGGCCCAGTGGTTAAGTTCACGCGCTCCGCTGCAGGTGGCCCAGTGTTTTGTTGGTTCGAATCCTGGGCGCGGACATGGCACTGCTCATCAGACCACGCTGAGGCAGCATCCCACATGCCACAACTAGGAGGACCCACAACGAAATGTACAACTATGTACCGGGGAGCTTTGGGGAGAAAAAGGAGAAAAATAAAATCTTTAAAAAAAAAAAAAGAAAAGAAAAGAAAGCTAGAAATGATTAAGCTTAGTGAGGAAGGTATGTTGAAAGCTGAGATGGGCTGAAAGCTAGGCCTCTTGTGCCAGTTAGCCAAGTTGTGAATGCAAGGGGAAAGTTCTTGAAGGAAATTAAAGTGCTACTCCAGTGACTGCACAAATTATAAGATAGTGAAGCAGACTTATTGCTGATATGGAGAAAGTTTTAGTGGTCTGGATAGAAGATCAAACCAGCCACAACATTCCCTTAAGCCAAAGCCCAATCCAGAGCAAGGCCCTAACTCTCTTCAATTCTGTGAAGGCTGAGAGGTGAGGAAGTTGCAGAAGAAAAATTTGAAGCTAGCAGATGTTAGTTCGTGAGGGTTGAGGAAAGAAGCTATCTCCAAAACAAAAGTGCAAGGTGAAGAAGCAAGTGCTGATGTAGAAGCTGCAGCAAGTTATCGAGAAGATTTACATAAGGTAGTTAATCAGGGTGGCTACACTAAACAACAGATTTTCAGTGCACATGAATCAGCCTTATGTTGGAAGAAGATGCCATCTAGGACTTTCATAGCTAGAGAGAAGTCAGTGCCTGGCTTCAAAGGACAGGCTGACTCTCTTTTTAGGGGCTAATGCAGCTGGTGACTTTCACTTGAAGCTGGTGTTCATTTACCATTTTGAAAATCCTAGAGCCCTTAAGAACTATGCCAAATCTACTGTGCATGTGCTCTATAAGTGGAACAACAAAGCCTGGATGACAGCACATCTGTTTATGACATGGTTTACTGAGTATTTTAAGCCCCCTGTTGAGACCTACTGCTCAGTAAAAAGATTTCCTTCAAAGTATTACTGCTCATTGGCAATGTACCTGGCCACCCAAGAGCTCTGATGGCCATGTGCAATGAGATTAATGTTGTTTTCATGCCTACTAACACAACACTCATTCTGCAGCCCATGCATCATGGAGTAATTTTGAATTTCAAGTTTTACTAGTTAAAAAATACAATTTGTAAGACTGTAGCTGCCATAGATAGTCATTCTGATGGTTCTGGGCAAATTAAAACCTTCTGGAAAGGAGTCACCATTCTAGATGCCATTAAGAACATTCATGATTCATGGAAAGCAGTCAAAATACCAACATTAACAGGAGTTTGGAAGGTGATTCTAGCCCTTATGGATGACTGAGGTGTTCAGAACTTCAGTGGAGGAAGTAACTGCAGGTGGTGTGGAAACAACAAGTGATCTAGAAGTGGAGCCTGGAGATATGACTGAATTGCTGCAATCTCGTGATAAAACTTGAACAGGTGAGGCGTTATTTCTTATGGACTAGCAAAGAAAGTGGTTTCATGACATGGAAAATCCATTCCTGGTGAAGATACTGTGAAGATTGTTGAAATGACAGCAAAGGATTTAGAATATTACATAAACTTGATTGGTAAAGCATCAGAGAGGCAGACTTTGAGAGGATTAACTCCAATTTTGAAAGAAGTTGTCCTCTGGGCAAAATGTGATCAAACAGCATCGCATGCTACAGAGAAGTTGTTTGTGAAAGGAAGAGTCAATCAGCACGGCAGACTTCAGTGTTGTCCTATTTTAAGAAATTGCTACAGCCACCCATCCTTTGACAGCCACCACCCTGATCAGCCAGCAGCCATCAACATGCAGCAAGCCCCTCCATCAGCAGAAAGATTGTGACTTGTGAAGGCTCAGATGATGGTTGGCATTTTTTAGCAGTAAAGTATTTTTTAAATTAAGGTTTGTCCATTTTTTTTTAGATATAATGGTGTTGCACACTTAATAGACTACAATATAGTGTAACTTTTGTATGTACTGGGAAATCAAACAATTTGTGTAACTTGCTTTATTGCGATACTAGCTGTATTTTGGTGGTCTGGAACTGAACCTGCACTAACTCTGAGGTTTGCCTATCTATGTAAACATTGCCACAATACTATTATAACACCTAAAAAAATAATTCTTTAATATCACCAAATATCCAGTCATCCAGTATCCTCAGTTGTTTCAAGTCTAAAAATTGAGTTTGTTCCAATCAGGATCCAAAATAAGGGCCATCCTTAAAACTGGTTTTTATGTGGTGTCTTTTTTTTCCCTTATAATTTATTTGTTGAAGAAATTCATCCTGTAGAATGTTCACACCTGAAATTTTCTAACTGCCTCCATGTGGTGGTATTCTCCATGTTCATCTGCCTTACGTGTTTCCTCTAAATTGGAAGTTAGATCTAAAGTCATAATCAGATTCAAGTTTTTCGTTTGTTTGTTAACATGATTTTTGTTGTGTGTTCTGTTTCTTGTGGTGGTTTTGTTTTGCTTATTTAAAGCATATTTCAATGTGGTAGTGTGTACCTCCATCAGGAGGCACGTAATGTCTGGTTGTCTCTCTTTTTGAGATGTTAGGACCTTCTTTGTATATCATTAAGAACACATGGATTTAAATAATGGACATATGTGTTTTACTTCATTGTAGTTATTTTTACTGATTGTATTAGCTTACTATGGCTACGCCAACAAACTACCGCAAACTGGGTGACTTAAAACAACAGAAATTTATTCTTTCACAGTTGAGGAGGCCAGACGTCCACAGTCGGCATCACTGCGCTGAAATCAAAGTGTCAGCAGGCCTGTGCTCCTTCCTGAGGCTCTGTTCTTGCCTCTTCCAGCTTTTGGTGGCTGCTGGCATTCCTTGGTTACATCAATCCAATCTCTGCCTCTGCTGTCACATTACGTAATCCTCTGTGTCTGTGTCAAAACTCCTGTTCTTTCTTCTAAGGGTACATGTGATTACATTTAGGACTTACTGGATAATGCAGGATAAACTCCTCAAGGTCCTTAATCATATCTTTTGCCATATAAGGTAATATTTACAGGTTCTGGGTCTTAGGAAGAGGATATGTCTTGAGGGGGAGGGATGGTTCAGCCTACCACACTGTAGTTCAGATTATCTCATTTTTGGCTAGTGTGTCTTCTGAGTTGACTCCTAAGACGTTTGCTACAACCCCAATAGATGCCAAGATGTTCCAGGTCTGTCTTAGATACTTCCTGCCCAGGCCTGGAATGAGTCATTTTTTCCAAGGAGCCTTGGTTCCTTTTAGTGGGAAATGGTATTTAAAGACCACGTTCTGGGTGCTGAGTGTAGCATGTATTTTTTGTAGCAATTTTTCTAAAATAAATTACTCTTTACCCTGCTTCCTTAAATAGATTACACTGGACATCATTGAATATTTTATCAATAACTTGTGAGCATTAGTTTTGGGGCTGAGCTGTAAGCTCATGACTTCCCCAGTGCTACTGAAGTTTTTAAAAATTAGATTTGTTTGCCTTTACAGATCTTTCTCAACTTATGATGAGGTTATGTCCTGATAAACCCATTGTAAGTTGAAAATATCATTGTCAAAAATGCCTTTTATTCACCTAACCTACCGAACATCGTAGCTTAGTCTAGTTTATGTTAAATGTGCTCAGAACACTTACGTTAGCCTATAGTTGGCCAAAATCATCTAACACAAAGCCTATTTTATAATGAAATGTTGAATATCACGTGTAATTGACTGAAGACTGTACTGAAAGTGAAAAACAGAATGGTTGTGAGTGTATTGGTTGCTCATCCTCATGATCCTCGAGAGAGCGTGGCTGTCTGGGAGCTGCGGCTCACTGCCCAGCATCACTAGTGTGTCATACTGCACGTTGCTAGCCTGGGAAAAGATCAAAATCCAAAATTTGAAGTACAGTTTCTACTGAGTGTGTATCACTTTTGCACCTTTGTAAAGTAAAAAAATTGTAAGTCAAACCATTGTAAGTGGGGGACTGTCTGTGTATTAAATGATACCGAATTCCAATTCAATTCTAGTCATTGTTTCATTTTTGTTTCCCTGTGACCCAGTTCCTGCACTGAGGTCTGTTTTTCACCTACAGGGCTTTTCAACCTGCTGTCTGCACTCATCTGTAAACTCTGCTTTTTCTGTATCTTTTGTTCTCTGTCTGGCTGTGAACAAAACTAAGAGTTATCAGATAAAATCGGATCTTTTAGAGTATAATGTTAAGTCAGATGGGAAGGCAAATCTGCTCTTCAGCTAAACATTCAAATACATGAGTCTTCGTTTCTGTTAAGCTTGAAGACTTTTGGTGGGGGGGGACAATGTGGTGGTGATGGTATGTGGGAGGGATATTTGCTCTTTCCTGGGTGGTCAACAGTGCCAGACCTCTGGTCACAGTTTTAGTAAAGATAATAATTTATTTGGACTTGAAGATGATTCAAAATTTAACCAATAGCGTTTTTTTCAAAAAAAAAAAAACCCTTTATTTTAGAATAGTTTTAGACTTACAGAAAAGTTGGGAAGATAGTACAGAGTGTTCATATACTGCATGTCCAGTTTCCCCTTTAATAATATCATATGTTAGTTTGGGACACTTGTCAAAATTAGTGAATACTGATCCATTATTCCTAAGTAAAGTGCATGATTTACTCAGATTTCCTTATCTTTTTCTTTATGTCCTTTTTCTGTTCCTTGATCCTGTCTGGATACGACATTACCTTTAGTCACCATGATTCCTTAGGCTCCTCTTGACTGTGACAGTTTGTCTGATTTTATTTTTGAGGACCTTGCTGGTTTTAAGAAGTACTGGTCACGTGTTTTGTAGACTGTCCCTCATTTGGGATCTGTCTAAGGTTTTTCTCATGATTAGATTGAAATTGTGGGTTTTAGGGAGAAGACTACACAGGTAAAATGCATTTTCTTTGCATCCTGTCAAAAGTACATATTATCAGTGTGGCTTATCAGTGTTGTCAGTGTTGATGCTAGCTAGCCTTGATCACCCCTGCTGAGGGTAGTGTTTGTTAGAGTTTCAAGAACTAAAGTTTCTCTCTCCCTTTTTTTCTTGGTTCCTTTCTGTGCTGTGCTCTTTGTAGGGAAGTCTGTACGTGCCTCCCCCACCCGCCCCCTGCCCCAAACTGTTAAGAAGTAAATCAGCCAGGTTGATTGTAAGCAGATTTTTCCAGGGTGTTTCCTGTCTTCTAATGGCTGTTAATCCCTTGTGGATTTTTAAAGAAAAATCAGTGGTTAGTATCCTGTGAGTAGTCTTTAAGGGAATGGTGATGGGGGGCTGGCCCCGTGGCCGAGTGGTTAAGTTCGCGCACTCCGCTGCAGGCGGCCCAGTGCTTCGTTGGTTTGAATTCTGGGCACGGACATGGCACTGCTCATCAATCCACGCTGAGGCAGCGTCCCACATGCCACAACTAGAAGGACCCACAACGAAGAATATACAACTATGTACTGGGGGGCTTTGGGGAGAAAAAGGAAAAAAATAAAATCTTTAAAAACAAAAAGAATGGTAATGGAAGTGACAGTATAGTATGTTTCACTCAGGGTTCTTTGTTGCAAATAAAACAATTTATTCTATCTGGTTTAAGCATAAAAGGGATTTTTGGGAAGACATGAAATAGCTTACCAGGGACTTTGGGAGGGCAGGGAGAAATAGATTATAGGCCATTGGTTCTCAAACTTTAGCATGCATCTAAGGGGCTTGTTGAGACACAGTTCTGGACCCCACACCCAGAATTTCTGATTCAAGAAGGTCTGGAATGGGATCTGAGAATTTGCCCTTGCTGACAAGTTCTCATGTGATAGTGACTCTCTGGTCTCAGAACCGCACTTTGAGAATCACCGCTCTGGGCTAAATTTTAAGGAACACCCAAAAGTTGCCACAGAACTGGCCTGATAGGAAGCTGCTGCTTCTGATGCTGATCAACACATGGGGCTCCACTTTATTACAGTTGCTGTAACTGCTTGCACTGATGCCACTTCTGCTTCAGGAACTGGACCCGTAACCACTTACTGAAAGCCTTACAGCAGCAAGAATGCAACCTTGTCTTTTTCCTGCTCAATTCTCAGTTGAAGTTGCATTTGTGTGTGTGATTGGAGGGGTTTAGGTGATATGCCTGCATTCTGGTTTCATGGGACCTTAGGAATTTGGGTTTAAATTCTGTTTTGGGAAGCTGCAGCTCATAAACTGGAAATATCTTTAATGTGGAAAGACTATTCAGAAGATGGTGGGCAGATGGATATGACACTTGTCTCCTACAGCAGTGGTCTGCAAGGAGACAAAACTTGACCAGAATGTGAATTTGTGTACTGCTTCCTTTATATAAAAATGTCAGCTGAACTGAGCAATGTTCTTAGTGTCTTAGTTGATTCTACATTCTGTCCCAAACTCCTTATCTCATTAGACCAGTCACAGTCTGTATACCACATTAGAGTAGCACTGTGCTACTGTAAAAGCACAAGGGAGCAGGGATTTAAGATGACTGACTCAGGGTCTAAGCTGGCTACAAAGTGTGGTTATACCTGAAGCTGGCTGGCAACTGGGAAAAATAGGGTAAGAGAATTAAAGGTAAAAATAGGAGCTCAAAATACCCAGGGTACCCAATCAACACTCGAGAACAGTTCTGTCCAATAGAGATGTAATATGAGCCAAAGAATGTAATTTAAAATTTTCTAATAGCCACATTTAAAAAGTAAAAAACCAAAACAAAAACATCCAAATAGAAAAACAGGTGAAATTAATTTTTTAAAGTAACAGCTTTATTGAGATTTAATTCATGTGCCATCAAGTTCATCATTTTGAAGTGTACAGTTCAGTGGTTTTAGAATATTCACAGAACTGTGCATCCATCACCACTAGATCCAGAACATTTTTATCACCCCAAAAAGAATCCCCATACCATTAACAGTCACTCCCCATTCCGTTCCTCCTTCCCCTAACCCCTAGTGATCTCTGATCTCCTCTTAGTCTCTATGGATTTTCCTGTTCTGGACATTACATAGAAATGGAATCATACAATATGTAGCCTTTGGTGTCTGGCTTCTTTCACTTAGCATAATATTTTCAAGGGTCAGCCATCTTGTAACATGTATCAGTACTTCCTTTTTGTGTTTTCCTTTTTTTGGTGAGTAAGATTGGCCCTGAGCTAACATCTGTGCCAGTCTTCCTCAATTTTGTATGTGAGATGCTGCCATAGCACAGCTTGATGAGAGAACTGTGGATCCAAACCCACAAACCCCAAGCTGCTGAACTTAACCACTACACCACTGGGCTGGCCCCATTACTTCCTTTTTATGGGCAAATAATATTATGTGAATATATCACATTTTGTTTTCCATTCATCAGTTGATGGACATTTGGCTTTCCTTTTCTTGACTACTACAAATAATGCTGCTGTGAACATTCGTGTATAACTTCCTGTGGAAATTAATTTTAATAATGTATTGTACCCCTGTATATTCTAGATGTTATAATTTCTACATAGGATCACCATAAAAATTATTAATGTGCTGTTTTAGATTTTTGTACTAAAATCTTTGATTCCATATTTTTTAAGATTTTCATGTATATATTTTTTTAACTTTGTTATATTTGTACCCCAGGTTTTCTTTTCTTTTTTCTTTTTAGAAGAATTGTCCCTGAGCTAAAATCTGTTGCCAGTCTTCCCTTTTTTTTCCTCCCCGAAGCCCCAGTACATAGTTGTATACCCTAGTTGTAAGTCATTCTAGTTCTTCTCTGTGGGATGCCACCACAGCACGGCCTGATGAACGGTGTGTAAGTCTGTAACCAGGATCTGAACCAGCAAACCCTGGGACACCGAAGCAGAGTGCACGAAATTAACCACTCGGCCATGGGGGCCAGCCCCCCATGTGTATTTTATACTTAACAGCATATCTCAATTCAGACAGCCATGTTTCAGGTGTTCAATAGCCTCATGTGGCTAGTGGCTGCCATATTGGAAAGGACAACCCAAGAAATAATTCAAGGGGATTACTATGCTACATGGGGAAAGTTCCAGTTTTCCAAAGTCAGACACATTTGCTTGCTGGCTCCTAGACAGCTGTGTATTATTGCCTTGCTCCATTTACGTTTGATTGTTCCCAGTGGAATACTCTTCTCTCCTTGGCTTCTTCAAATCTTTGCTGTCTTTTAAGATCCTGACTTACGTCCCTCTTCCTCAGTGAGTTTATTTCAGCTCACTTTTTGTTTATTTATTTAGTAAATGTTTATTGAACACCTCCATGTGCCAGCCACAGTTCTAGGTATTGGAAATGTAGCAAGGAGCAGGATACATATTCTGTTTTTACTAAGTGTATACTCTAGAAAGGATCAGTATTTAAATATTCAAATATTCAGAGGAAGAATTTCAGATAATGACAAGTGCTATGAGGGTAATAAATTGGCCTGATGAAGAAATCACTTCCGCTGTTGCCAAGCACTAATTATTCTTGTAATTTTTAACTCATACCTCAGTAAAGCTGATTAAAAAATAACTTACATACACTAACATTTACTATTTCTAAGTATATAGATCCATGGGTTTTCACAAATGTGTACAGTTTTGTAACAATCATAATAATTGTGTTAGGGAATGTTTTACTCCAAAAAATTTTTTCATGCTCTTTTGCTGTTAAACTCCTCCCCCCACTTCTGGGCAAGTGCTGATCTGCTTTCTGTCACTACAGTTTTGCCTTTTCTAGAATTTCGTGTAAGTGGAATCATGCTTTTTGTGTCTGGTTTCTTTCACTTAGCATGATGCTCTTGAGACTTAGCCATGTTGTGTGTGTTAGTAAGTGATTCCCCTTTTTTTGTTTTTGCTGAGTAATAGTCTCTTGTATGGATACCCCATTATTTGTCCATTTACAGTAGGCATTTGGGTATTTCCAGTTTTTGGCTGTTAGAAGTAAAGCTGCAGTGAGCATTGGTGTACAAATCTTTCGTGGAAATATGTTTTCATTTGTAGGATTGCTGGATGTGTGGTGTGTGTGTTTATAAGAAACAGGCAAACTGGTTTTCAAAGTGATTGTACTGTTTTTCATTCCTACCAGCAGCCTGACTGACACTTGGTAAATTCAAGCACAAAATAAAGATTAAATTTAACTTTCACTGATAATGAATTCTTTTTTTCTTTTTTAAGATTGGCGCCTGAGCTGACAACTGTTGCCAGTCTTTTTTTATTTTTCCTGCTTTTTCTCCCCAAATCCCCCCAGTACATAGTTGTATATTTTAGTTGTGGGTCCTTCTAGTTGTGGCATGTGGGATGCTGCTTCAGCATGGCTTGACCAGCGGTGCCATGTCCACGCCCAGGATCCAAACCAGCGAAACCCTGAGCCGCTGAAGCAGAGCACGTGAACTTAACCACTTGGCCACGGGGCCAGCCCCTGATAGTGAATTGGTAAGAGCCCCAAGCCAGGTCCTGAAGTGGCAAGATGTAGTTCTGCTTATGAAGGCCGGTGGAGTTATGGGCTGAAAACAGAATTCTTTTGGCCATTTCCTTAAGTAGGTCTGATATTTAAGTTTTGTTTTTTGTTTGTGGTTTTTTTTTTTTGAGGAAGATTAACCCTGAGCTAACTGCTGTCAATCCTCCTCTTTTTTGCTGAGGTAGACTGGCCCTGAGCTAACATCCATGCCCATCTTCCTCTACTTTATATGTGGGACGCCTGCCACAGCATGGCGTGCCAAGCAGTGCCATGTCCGGACCCGGGATCTGAACTGGCCCCCTGGGCCGCCGAAGTGAAATGTGTGCACTTAACCACTTCACCACTGGGCCGGCCCCTAATATTTAAGTTTTGAATAGCCTTTTTATAAGTAGGGAACTAAAATATTTAAATACCCAAATAGTTAGAAAATACATCTGTTAATCAGTCCAGTGATAGTCATGCTTTTTCGTCTGGCTTAGCATTATATGGTTTGATATACTATTGGGAAATAGAATGATACCAGTTTGTACAAACTGAATAGATAACAGTCCCTTTTATCCATGCATACTTACATCAGCTGTTGAATACCAGCTTTTGACAGTTACGATAATTGGACTGAATGTAATCAGAAATTAAGGTGATTTAAAAACTATCTGCGTGTAATGATGGTTGAACTGTGTTGTATGTCCCAACTAGTATTCAAAAACGTCCATAATTTATTTCAACCATGTAGTTGGCTTATTTCTGAAGTTGCCCTTTTTTGGCAATTATTTGAGACTTTTTTCATGGTTCTTATTGTCAGTGTATAGTCTATACGGGAATACATGGTAGAGTATAGCTTTATAGTCTTATAGTAATTTAGGAATAGAGCCTGGAATATAATTTATATTGCATTGTTTATCTACTAAGCAGTCACTGAAATCCCTATTTTTTTCGTAGTTACTTCTCTTTTGTATTTTTGACTTCTCAAAACTTTGTTTACCTGTTTGTCTTAATTTCTAACTTTGCTTGAATACAATTTTGGGAACATTTAAAAAAGAATAGGTTATTAAAGACGTGGTTTTTGAGCATTTTAGAAAATAAAATGATCTTATAGTTATCACTTGGAAGACTCTCTAGAACAAGTTGAGCCAAATGAACATCTCCATTTTTTTTAGCAGAATTTTGAACCTGAAACTATTAAATTCTGAAGTATTAATAGTAGCTATCATTTGAGTGCCTCTTGTATGTGAATTGATTTTATATGATACTATCTCTAATACTTGTAGCATTTGATAACTCTGCAAGATGGGTATCATTTTTATTTTAATGAAATCTTGGAAAGGTTAAACTATTTGCCCTAGTTCATATAATGAAAGCTTAAGTTTGGGTTGAAGCACCAGTTTCTCTGACTCCAAAATTCTCTTTGAATTTTAATAGGGCATTTGACTACACTGTTAGGAAATCATGGATAAAATGAAGAAATGTGATTTGATACTAAGGATGGTTGGAATGAATTTGTAACTAATAGAGCAATCTAATATATTAATATCAACCTCCACCGAGGTCTCAGGTGACGTGCCAAAGGGCTCGATTTTTTTTTTTTTTTAAGATTTTATTTTTTTTCCTTTTTCTCCCCAAAGCCCTCTGGTACATAGCTGTACATTCTCCGTTGTGGGTCCTTCTAGTTGTGGCATGTGGGATGCTGCCTCAGCGTGGTTTGATGAGTAGTGCCATGTCCGCGCCCAGGATTTGAACCAACGAAGCACTGGGCCGCCTGCAGCGGAGTGCGCGAACTTAACCACTCGGCCACGGGGCCAGCCCCAAAGGGCTCGATCTTTAGTTCTAACTTAAAACTTTGTTAAAAAAAAAAAAAAAAAAAGACCAAACAAACCAAAACTCTGCAACACGGCTAAACCTGCACCAGGTATAGGTTGCAGGGAGCCTTGGCTTAATTGAAGCTCCAGTGAAAAGGATTTAAGGGCAGTGTTAGATTATGTTAATTTTACGGGCTAACAATGACAGTGTGGGGTTGTGGCCTAAAAAAGCTAAAGTAAATTTACAGTACATTATTAAGAGTATAGCCCCCAGGGCCAGCCATGTGGCTAAGTTCATGCACTGCGCTTTGGCGCCCAGGGTTTTGCCAGTTCGAATCCCGGGTGAAGACATGGCATCGCTCATCAGGCTGCGCTGAGATGGCATCCCACATGCCACAACTAGAAGGACCCACAACTGAAAATACACAACTGTGTACCCAGGGGCTTTGGGGAGAAAAAGAAAAAATAAAATCTTAAAAAAAAAAAAAAAAGAGTATAGTCCTTGGATATCACGTTTCTACTAGACTCTACATTAGTATTGTGTTAGGGTTAGAGTGTCCTATTTTATGTAGAATTTTGACTGACTATATGCAGGGAGAGCAACTTAGATAATGATGAATTTAGAAATTATTAAAGAGTTAGAAGATGTTTCATCTGGAGAAGAAAGGAGAGGGTAAGTGTGAGATGTCAGATATTAGAAATTTTCCTCTCTAATTCCATAGGGCAGAACTAAGATCTCTGAGAAAGCTGATTTAGGGTCATGTTCCTAAAAATAGATATTTCTAATAGATGATCAATTATCTAAGGGGGAGATGAGGATATTCTAAAATCTCCGAGTAGTGGATTGGCTGCCTGTGAGGCAATGAACTGAGTTGCTCGATTTATGTTCATGTAGAAGCCATATGATCACCTATCTGTGATATTGTGGGAATGGATTCCTGCATGAGTTAGGAATTGGTGGCTTTCAGACTATTTTGACTTCTCTCCACAGTAAAAAACATGTTTTTATTGCAACCGAGTATAAACGTCTGAGTATCTGAAATACAAATTTCATGAAATAACGTGTACTCATGTTAAATGTGTTGCTATTTCCTGTTAAATTTCATTATTTTTAAAAGGCAGATTGCTAACTGCTAAATTGATTTAACAACTAGCTAATGGGTTGAAACTCAGTTGGAAATACACTGGACTAGAATAATCTGTAAAATCCTTGCAACACCATGATTCTGTGATTGTTCCTTTTAATGTAGAAGTAAAATTTAGGCCCAGAAAATTCCCCACTGCCAACGCCTGGAGGTTATTAATCAATTTTGACCATAAGTGTCTCTAGGGAGGTTGAAAATGAGAAAATATTCCTGTGTCCTTAGATTCTTCCCTCCTCCACCTTTGCTGCCCCTGCTACCCTCTCCCCCAAATCAGGCCTTTCCATTGTTTCTTCTCCTTAATTCTGCTTTTACCTTTTCGAAGAATCTCTTAGTTTTTCATTATCTCATTTTTCTCCTGAATTAAGATTTGGTGCCAGTTTGTTCTTTTACTTAATATTTTTGTTAAATTCATAATACCATTCTCAGGTAATTAACAGGGGATCAGGTAATCTTTACATAAGAAATTATTGGCTTTCTTATTTGAAATTCATCATCTTTAAAGTGTTATCTTTTATCTGAAGTACTATGACACTTAATTGCTTTAAGAGACTTACAAAAAAGAAAAGTAGAAGACAAAATAAAGTTTTTAACATTGATTCACAGAGGGAAGGCTAAGAAATTGTTTTGTGTAAACTTCTTAACCAAATGTTATTCTGTTTTAGAAATGGTTTATCTGAGTAAATGGACAAAGTAAAAAGATGCAGTTCTTAAAGTTGCTTAAATCAGATGTTTTGGGCATTAATATAAAGTGAAATGGGATTATGTAAAGTGTAATGACAACTTTCTGTTGTACTAAAGAATTATGATTGTCTTTAGTATTATGGAAAAAGTGATTCCCAAATGCCTTATGTATTTGCCCTAATATTGTAAAGTCATTGGTAATATTAACCCAATTACCTGCATGTGGACTACTGCTTGTGGTGAATATTCTCTAGATTGGTAATCCCTGCCAGCCTCACCCACTCTACTTTCTTCTCTCCCCTTCCTCTGTGAGGCATGCTAAATAACTGTGGATTTATTTAAATATTAGCCTAAACAAAGCACAATTCAGTGGGTAGATTTACTTCAAATAATCCTTTTTAGTAATTTCTGAAAGAAACTGGACATGATGAGTTTTTAGAGACTGAGAGAAGGCCATTTGTTAGCTGGAAGACCACTTTTGGAACAGAAGAGATTTGTTTTTTAGGAAATTTATCTATTTTAGCTGGTCCTGGGAAAATGTAAGTGCAGTTAAAAAAAACGATTATTTAGTGTGTTGACATATTTTAAGGCCATTGAAGTAAATATGTGCACTTTTTATGAGCAGAGAGATTGAGATGGAGCAATAAAATTATAATCATTAAAACTAAAAAAAAGAAAAATGAAGCACTTCATTACCATTTATTTTAGATCCAATCAATGTAATTTATCCTTTTAATAGCCCTTTGATTCAGAGAGGCAACCACTCTGAATATAGTTTGGCATATTCTTTCCAGTCTTCTTTTTTCTATGTATTTTTTGCATAGCTCATATTGTGTTGTATATAATTTTGTATTTTGTTCTTTTTATTTAGTGTAATTTTTCTGGCTTGATATTATTCCATTGGATGGATGTACCTATCATGGTTAATCATTTCATTTTAAAACCCAATGATACATACCTTAAGACTTCAGAGTTTCAGGAACTGTTTGGATTCTTTTGTTCCACTGGAGTTATGTGGTTTTTTCACTTGAAATAGGTGTTTTCTTGGATCTTGAACATCTTTAAACAAAAAGGTTCTGGTTGTAGTAATATTTGACTTAAACGGCTTTTTTTCCTTCTCCTATTGCTTGTGTCTCATCAAATTTAGTACAATCTTAGAGGAATGTAATAGGGGGACACAACTTGGGGCTTAAAAATATTTTTAAGTTATTACATGTTCTCCCAGTCATAACAAAATTAGGGAGGGAGATATATCTAAGAATAATTGTCTTTCCTTCCTTCATTTGCCATATTACTCTTCTTTCTCTTTCCTTTCTTTCTGTATTGTTGCTTAATTCAGACATTTTGAGTAAATGATGTAATAAGTTTTCCCTTTGGATGTCAAGCATTAAAAGTAGCCATTGCATAACATAGTTTTCTCCTTTTTCTTATTACTCACGTGAAGGTAACAATATACAGAATGTGTGGAATGGTTAATGAAGGCTGGTGTGCTAATAGCTCTCAGCTGCTAAGTTACAGAAGGCTTCATATTGTTAAAGGTTGGTATTAACAGTAATTAATTTGTCCGTGATGCTATGAAGATACATGATAATAGGGAAGGGTATAAGCTGCAAGTCTAAGCATGGAACTGAGTCAGAATCATGAGGTTGGAAGTGTCTTCCTGTCTTTTGTGATTACATATGTAGTCACTTGATCACTCTGCTTTTTCCTTTTAATCATTAAATATATATCACTAGTTTTACGTAATGACAGCTAGCATTTATCAATTTTTTTCTGTATGCCAGGCTAAGTACTTTTTGCATGAACTATTAACTAATTTTTGTGAACTCTAGTCACCATGTTAGAAAAATAATACAGCATTCTGTGTGATGAAAGCTATTTTCGTTTGGATTTGTGGTTGGTTGCTAACGCATTAGGATATGCCTGTTTGTAAACTTTCCGGCTGTCTTATGTGAGATGAATTGATTTCTTTTAGATATAGAAGTAGAGGCATTCTTGTAAAAAGCAGTTGTTTTGGCCTTTTTATGTATTGTGGAATTAGAATATGTTAGAAGTACTTCAGGTGGATTTAAAATTTTTTTAATTAAAAATGCAAATAAGAATAAGGGAGTTATTTTGTATACCCTCAAAGGGATCGTGATCCCTGGAATTGGAAACTGTCCTGAAACCCGGAGAGAGGTGGTCAGACTTGTGGTTGTGGATAGAGCCTGAACTGTGGGTCAGAGCCAGGACAGGGTTAGGAGTTGTGGAAACTCACTCAGTCTTGGCTGCAATTTGAAAGGCTACATTTTAGTTTTTATTGATTCATTAGCCTCAGTTCCTAAATATAAATATAATGTTGAAAGGTATGAGAATTGTGTGTGTGTGTTTTGGTGGAAAGTAGGAATGAGGTGGGAGTGTAGTTCTTACGGAAAAGTAAGAAGAGAGGAATCTTGCGTTTTCTTCTTTGTTGATTCCTCAGAGTCCTTTTTCTACCTTATGCAGTAGATAGTAGCTACCAGTAATATTGAAGTGTTAAGTTGAAAACTTGTTTAATTTATTTAACAATTGGAATTTGGACAATAAAAATAACAGGATAAATAAATAGCACAGAGAACAGGTTTCCTTCATGATTTCAAATGGTAAATATGAGGTAACTGAGCATTTCTCCCTTCCAGTACATTCTCCATCCCTCTTTTTCTCTAAAGGTTATTAGTCATTCACATGGCCAGATGTTGGTCTCTGTTTTGACCTAAACACCTTAGATATTTGCTTCTCAAAATGACTCCTTACCTTTAACGACACGGAACTCAAAGCAGCAGTCATTATCTCTTTGTGCCATGGATTGCATCAATTCTGTTACTTACATAGGGAGGCTAGTCTGGTGGTGTCATGGGAATGAACAAATACTGGTTTTAGTTCTTTATTTATCAAAGGAGTTGTAGAGAACTTTGAAAAGCATATGGAAGAAATTAATGAGCCATAATTCTGTTACTCATAGATAAATCATTGGTGCATTTTTTTTCCAGTCATTTTTTCTATGTACTATAAAATCAGCTCTCAGTTAAATTGAGTAATGGTGTGGGGGAGGGGGGGCCTTCAGACATAATCTCAGATCATAGCTAAAATTGTAGGCAAAACATTATTTGGGGTGGCTTGTAGTAGGGAACTGGAAGCTCTGCTGGCCTAGGTAATTAGGCAGCAGTGTTAGTACTGATAGGTATCTGCTGGAGGGGTTAGGGTCATAGCTTCTTGGCTGGGTTGCTGTTGGAGTAAAGGAGGAGATCAGGGGTTTGGACTCCTGGATTTCCCACTGCTTGTTTGAAACAGAAGATTCTCTGGGTTTGGTCAGGATAGGCATTTATTTAATCAGCTGTAGCCAAATTATAGTGCCTCTAAAGTTAAAGAGTGTCCCAGTCCCGGCCACCCCATAGTCAACATTCATCTGAAGACTAGGTAACCTCCCAGTGATTGAGAGTTCACACAGAATGTATGGCTCTGCATCCTTTCGCTATGAAAGGGGTTTGGATTATGATTTCAGCATAGTGTTAAGGAAGCATTTTGAAATTGGAAGAGTAGTTCAAGATGGTATGGCTATCCTAATCAAGGAACCATTTTTTACTCATAATACTCGAGAAACAGGAGCTAGCAAGATTGGCAGTGGGTTCATTTGTGGGATAAATAGCCCAAATAATCCAATATTTAACATTCCGGAAGTGGATTGACATTCTATTCTGTCAGTTATACAAAGAAACTTTAGAAGCTCTCTTAGGAAATTTGCCTTATGTGATTCTCAGTATATGTGCTGTTTATGTGATTTATTCACAATTTGAGTATTAAATCTAACAGAAGTGGTTTTTGGTTTTTTTTAGTTCGAATTTCCTAGAATATATTGGGTCTTGGGAAGAAGCATGACTACTTGTTTCATTATAGAAACGCGCAGCTAGAATACTAATTTATTCTTGTGACTTAATTTATAAATAAAAGTTATTGTTAACTAGGGTTTTTGTTTTTTTGTTTTTTTAGTTTCTCTTCAGCAACGGGTAGCAGAATTGGAAAAAATTAATGCAGAATTTTTACGTGCACAGCAGCAGCTTGAGCAAGAATTTAATCAAAAGAGAGCAAAATTTAAAGAGTTATATTTGGCTAAAGAGGGTAAGTTCGTAAGTTTTCCCCTAGTCGCCATATTAAAACTGCCTTAAAATGTCAAATCCTTGGTAGTACAACATTAATTTTGTCACTGAATAAACCTTGATTTTATTTGTACTTGCCTTGTATGCTAAAGGCCTGTTTAGAGGCTAGGGTTAAGAATGGAATTGAAAAACAGGTTGAAAAATGCGTCACTCAGATTTTTCTTTGTCTTTTGATCTTAACGATGATGTTTAACATAGTAGGCTACCTACTCCTGGGACACAAGACTTTCAGTGCTCTTAACATGCTTGAGAGACAGCTCCAGAAAAGTCAGGACTATTGGCACTCTAATAATAGCCTTAGCCATGTTATATTAAAACTGACATTTGATGGGATGTATCCAACAAACGTTCAGTTATTTATCTATATATAGTTGTTTAATATCTGCTATGAAGCAGACATTGTGCCTAGTGCTGGGTATACAGAAGGAGCAAGATTCATGTGGTTCTTTAACTCACAGAACTTTAGCTCTAGTGAGGAAAACATATTACATAATTGTGTGAGTAGTTTAAAAGAGGGAAAGTGTAAGGCAAATACACGAGAGCATATCTTGGGGACCTCGTGTGAAGGGTAAGGGGAAGGGTTTATGTTTTGGCTAATGACCTAGGAACATACAGATATGGTTTCCAAAGCCCTCTAGACCAGTGGTTCTCAAAGTGTGATTGTGGCATAGCAGCATCAGCATCATTATCACCTGGGAAACTTGTTAGAAATGTAAAGTTTTGGGTCCCACTCCAGATGTGCTGAGTCAGAAACTCTGGGATTAGGGTCCAGCAGTTGATGTTTTAAGAAGCTCTCCAACTAATTCTGATGCACGCTAAATTTTGAGAACCACTGCTCTGGCCTAGACCAGTGGCTCTCAGACTTTAGTAACATGGTTTTAAAAATCACCTGGAGAACTTGTTAGAATACATATGTTGGAGTGGGGCCCGAGAATTTGCATTTCTAATAAGTTCATCGGTGATGGCAGTACTGCTAGTCCAAGGACCACAGTTTGAGACTCACTGTTGTAGATCATCCATCTTTTAAATTAACGTACTCCATAAAATATTTATATACACCCTTCACACCTTTTTAAAGTTGATGTTTAAAATTTATTTTAAATTTTAAAAGATACGAAGGATGTAAATTCTGTCATATTGTCAATACTGACAATTTAGACTTCATGCTTTTAAACATATCCAGTGGAATTAATTTTAGTTACTAAATGTCCATGATCATTTATTTAATAAAAAGTACATGAATAAGCTCTTTAGCAGAAATTTTACATTTTTTTCCTCCTTGTGTTGGGTTTTCTTTTTTAATCTCCCTCAGAATTTTATTCGAAAAAGTGGTTTTTTAAGAACACAGACTTGAGTGTGCATCAGAATTTTACTTGGAGGGTTTGTTAAAACAAAGACTGCTGGGCCCTACCCCCAGAATTTCTGATTCACTAGGTGTCTGGGCTCCTAGAATTAGCATTTCCAGCAAGTTACCAGGCGATGCTGATGTTGCTGGTTCAGGGAGCTCTGGCCTAAGGTAATATTTTGTGCTTGAAAGCCATTTAGAAAAATTTGGTCAGACTTCTCTGCAGCAAAAATATGCATGCAAATTTCTTCTGTATTGAGTTATCATTAGTTATTAAAAGTACACAATTGATCACACTGTAAATATGCATTAAAAAATAATTATTATAAATTGTAAAAATTATTGGAAATGCAGCTCTTATGAGATATATTGTCTCCTTCCCAATTAAGTCATTAACCTCTCGTAAATATTATTTACTTTTATAAAAAGATGTTTCTTTTTTTTTAAATAGATATAAATGCTGAGAATCCTTGGTCTCATAAATAAGTAGAAGATGGAAATAGAAGTTTTTTATAGTGATTATTCCATTTTCTTAACGCTTTGTGAATTATATGTTAAATCACATAGTGCTCTAAGTTCAAAAATATTTTTATTCTATTGGCTGACAACTCACTTAGGTCTTCCCTCAGTTTTCTTGGAAGCTGAATTTGCAGTCACCTGACCTGTCAAAAGATTTGTTACCTAGTTATTAGTCATATAGTTTTTTGACTGACATTGCTATTTTAAATTGTCCCTCTAGTTTGATATCACAGAGGAGTTTTTATACAACAGGGCCGTGAACCATAGTAAAATTCAGGATGAGTGAAAAGCCTTTCTTTAGTTTAGTGGGAGAAAGGTATTAAGAAAAGGGAGGTGAGCAAGGAGAATTTTTGCACTTAACCCTCTGTTTTAGGAAAGAATATTGATGAAAGTTGAGGATCCTTTAAAACAACATGCGCCTATGAATCCCTTGGAAAATCTTTGCATACCCCCAGGGATAAATGTACCCTACTTTGAAGACTACTGCCCTGGAATGGTGTTTTTCAGACTACAGGTTGTAACCCATTGCTGGATAGCAAAACTGAGTGGTTTGTGACTGGTAGTTAAAAAAAAAGGGAATAAAATAGAAAATAACAGAGCACATTATACTTGGTTAAATACGAATAGTTGCATGAAATTTTTTGTTTTAGTTACATATATACAGGTATGTATAGAGTTGTGATATGAAATGTATTTCTTGTGAATTGTGGTAGAGAAGTTTGAAAGCCGCTGTTCTATAGGGTGGAAAGTTCTTAGGCCTCCCAGAGTTGAGCCCTGGCTTGGAAAGGCTTACTGACGGTAGTATGGGATGGAGTTCCATTTTCTCATGGCTTGCAGGAGGGCTGTTTCCTATTTGATTTTGTTCCATCATAGGCTGGCAAGGAGATGAGAAAGCTGGTGTTCCTGTCTAGGCATGATGGCATTCTGCAAGACACTATGAAGGTTGGGATGAATGAGATACGGTTTTTATCTTCAAGAAAGTGTAGTCTTGGGGCCGGCCCAGTGGCACAGTGGTTAAGTTTGCACACTCTGCTTCGGCAGCCTCGGGTTCGCCGGTTCAGATCCCGGGTGTGGACCTATGCACTGCTTATTAAGCCATGGTGTGGCAGATGCCCCACATATAAAGTAGAGGAAGATGGGAACGGATGTTATAGCTCAGGGCCAGGATTGGCGGTGGATGTTAGCTCAGGGCTAATCTTCCTCAAAAAAAAAAAAAAAAGAAATTAAAAAAAAAGTGTAGTCTACTGTGGTAGATAATACATTTGGCATAATATCATTGTTTGAATATATGTTAAATGTCATGAGAAATAAGTTTTCTCCAATTTTTCAATATGTTCCTGTGAATTTGTTAACATCTCCCTGTTAAAATTTGTTTTGACCTTGAATTGAGACACCACTTTATACTCTGTGCAATGGTATGTTCTTGTCAAGATGTCCTGTAATAACCTTTAAGGTATATGTATAAGGTCACGGCAGGAGTTCCCTGATGACCAGTTCAAACTCATCATGATACTGGCTAGTGACGTCCTTTTTTCCCTTTGCCTCTCACACCAATAATTCTGTAGCTTGATTATCCTCTCTACAGCTTTTTCTTTCAGTCTTTGCTTATTCAATAAATTCGTCAGTCTTGTCCAGAGTTGTTCATTTCACTTTCTGTTTTTCCTCTGTCCCCAAGTAAAGCTGTTAGGGTTTCCTTTGTTTTCTTACTTTCTTCTTTGAAATTATAAAATTGACTTTTCTGTAAAATTCTGAAGAAATGGAAACGACCAAGAACCTCTCATTTCTGAAATACATTATCAGTTGCAGTTTTATGTCTCTGATCTAAACAGCTTGTAATGTGAGTTCATTCAGAAAACATACTTGGTATGTTAAAATTGCTTTGAATACATCTAGACCCAATAAATAATCTGTATGTGTGCTGTTCTGTCTTTACTATCTGAAGTTCTTGATGAACTTAAGAGGGCCATAGAGAACAGTTGAGGTAACTTTTTACAAAATTTCAAAAGAAATAATGTGATCCTTTTTGAGAGTTTTTGGTGTCATTTCTAAAGAAAATGCATAGTGTGTAAAAGGTCAGTGTTGATTTGGTTTCTGTCTTGGCTGTTTGCCTATATCATAATAAAAATCAATTTAAAGATGTTCTTTAAAGCAGCAGTTTATATTATTACATCTATTCTGAAGTATAAACCTAGTCTTTTATGATTGTCACAGAGGATAACAGCGTAAGCCATGGTTTTGATGTGTTCAAGCAGTCTGTTTTATCTTTCAGCAACCCAGGTCAAGGTAACCCCGGAAGTCCAAACATTGATATTTTTCCCATAGGAACAGCTTTTGCTTTGGTGTTGTAATAGCTGTGTTTTCATTTATTTGGAGAATAGCTGAAATATAAGTGCAAACAGTGATGGGCAATACTAATAAAAGAGATTATTACTTTTTAACTCCTCTTACTGTCTGTTACTGCCTTAGTACCCATTCTTTTCCCAGCTCACTTCAACTGGGGTGTTATAAATATTTTTGGCAGTTTTGTTGCCTTTCTGTTAAACTTGAGAAAAGGTATTTTGCTTTTAGGAAAGTATTTGATTTAGCTTTCTCCTCTTAACCAACTTCAGTAAAGCTCGGCACTGCAGCAGTGTTTGTGTTTTGGAAATCCTCAGTCTTGGGCAATGATTAAGAGCCTGTTACATGAGTCAGCAAAGAAAAGGCCAGAGTTCTCAATTTGAATGAAAATAGTAGAAATAGAGCTCATATTAATCACCAGAAGACGGTGAAATTTTCTAGTGGTGTTTAAAAGGATTTTGTACATGGTCATAATTTATATAAAGCTCTGATGCTAACTAACCAGAGGTTCAATAGTTAAAAACTAAGTTTAGGAAGATATTTGTGGTTCAGGTGCCATAAGCTTGCACTTAGATATGGAAATAAAGCTAGAGTATGTTAAAAAAACAATTAAAAACCGTTAGAAATCTTGGAAATAGAATAAATAAATAAGGTAAATAGATGGTTTAAACTGTAGATAAGGCACAGAGATTTTAGTAAATTAGAAAATGGTATTTGAGAAATTCTCCTTCCCAGTGAGACAGAGAGAGAAATGTCAAAGAGCACTTGACATAGAGGATGAATTCAGCCTCCAGCACATATCTAAAAAGAGTTCCAGGAGAAGAGAAGGGAGGGAATAGTAGAAAATATTTGAGGAGAAAATAACTGAGATTTTTCAAGCACTAAGAAAAAAAAAGTGAGTCCGCAACATAAATACTGAGTACCAAGCTGAGTAAATAAAAGTAAATTCATACTTTATTTGACACATCTTAATCTATAAAACATCAAGAATGAAAAGAAAATGTTGAAAACTACCAGAGAAGAAACAGTTGTGCTCACAGGAGATACCACATAAGCAGGATAGATGGCAGGAGACAATGAAATAAGATCTTCAAAGTGCAGAGGAAAAATAATTGTGAACCTAAAATTTTATATTCAGCTAAATTGTTCAAGTGAGAGCAAAATTGATATTTCAGGCATACAAAAACTAAGCATTTATCACCCACATAAATCACCAGAAGAACTGGTAAAGATAACATTTGTGAGAAGAAAAGTAAACAGAGGGAACCTATAGATATAAGAAATCTGACTATAAAAAACAAAACCAAAAAACTTCCTGGTTCACTTTATTTTTTTAAACAAAGAAAGTAAAACAAATGCAATAATAACAAGATTGGGGCTTAAGGCAAAAACAGTGAAGGGGTATAGAAGGCTATCTCATGCTGGAAGAAACAATCTTTCAAGAAAATGTGGGCCGGCCCTGTGGTGGAGTGGTTAAATTTGTGTGCTCTGCTTCAGCAGCCCAGGGTTTCATCAGTTCGGATCCTGTGTGAGGACCTGGCACTGCTTGTCAGGCTATGCTGAGGCGGTATTCCACATGCCACAACTAGAAGGACCCACAGCTAAAAAATATACAACTATATACTGTGGAGACTTGGGGAGGAAAAAAGCCAAGAAGATTGGCAACAGTTGTTAGCTCAGGTGCCAATCTTTAAAAAAAAAAAAAAAGTAATAATCATGGATGCGTATGTACGTAATAAAATGGCCATGATACATCCTATAGAACAATAGGTGATAGAATTACAAGGAGAAATTGATAAATGCACACATAGGAGATGTTTAACATTATAGCAATTGCTAGATCAAGCAGTAGGTAAAGACATAACAGCTTTGAATAAGCGAATATTAAAAAGCTTGATCTCCTAGGAATTCTGTACCCAAGAAAATATGCATTCCTTTTATATTCATAAAGGAACACTTAAAAGGTTGTCTGCATCTCAAAGGAAGACTCAACATATTAAAAAATTGAGCTACTCACCATGTTTTCTCACCTAATGCAGTTAGAAAGATTTTAAACAACGTAAATATATTTTTTAAAAGTTTGGAAACTAAGGGTGCTGGCCTGGTGGCACAGTGGTTAAGTTCGCACGTTCCACTTTGGTGGCCTGGGGTTCCCCGGTTTGGATCCCAGGTGCAGACATGGCACTGCTTGGCAAGCCGTGCTGTGGTAAGCATCCCACATATAAAGTAGGGGAAGATGGGCACGGATGTGAGCTCAGGGCCAGTCTTCCTCAGCAAAAAGAGGAGGATTGGCCATGGATGTTAGCTCAGGGCTAATCTTCCTCAAAAAAAAAGTTTGGGGTCTAAGAATGCATTCCTGTTGCTTATGGGTTAAAGAGGAAATTGCAATGGAGATTGCAGAATACTTAGAATACGATGAAGATAGTTGTTGGTTGCAGTTAAAAGAAAAGCATTTATTGAAATTAATTTATTAAAAGATACATGATTGAAAATAAATGATCTAAATGTTCAACTCCAGAAGCTACAAAAAGAGTGAACACAAAGAAAGTAGAAGAAAGAAAATAAAAATGGAAATTAATGGGGGCCTGGCCCATGGCCAAGTGGTTAAGTTTGCGTGTTTTGCTTTGGTGGCACAGGGTTCACTGGTTCAGATCCTGGGTGCAGACCTACACACGGCTCATCAAGCCATGCTATGGCAGCATCCCACATAGAAGAACTGGAATGACCTAGTATTAGATATACAACTGTGTACTGGGGTTTTGGGGAGGGAAAAAAGAGGAAGATTGGCAATAGATGTTAGATCAGGGCCAATCTTCCTCACCAAAAAGCATATTTAAAAAAAATAGTTAGTGAAATAGAAAGCAAAGTAACAGTTAAGAAGTTCCATAAAATCAAAAGCACATCTTTTGGAGAGAACCAATAAGAAAGAAAAAGGAGACATAATTACTCACATATTAGTGATGTAAAAGCATGAGAGCACTATGCTAAAAAATTTTGATGAAATGGATAATTTCCAGGAAATATGAATTAACAAAATTACCTCAAATAGAAAACCTGAATAAACCATAACCACAAGAGAAACTGAATCAATAGAATTTTTATTTATAAAAAATGCCACTGGGGGCTGGCCCTGTGGCCGAGTGGTTAAGTTCGCATGCTCCGCTGCAACGGCCCAGGGTTTCACCGGTTTGCATCCTGGGCACGGACATGGCATCGCTCATCACGCCACACTGAGGTGGCATCCCACATGCCACAACTAGAAGGACCCACAACTAAAAATACACAGCTGTGTGCTGGGGGGCTTTGGGAGAAAAAGGAAAAATAAAATCTTAAAAAAAATAAAAGCCACAGGCATAGGTTTTATAGGCAAATTTTGTTGAATCCTCAAGGAACATTTGTTGCTTTCGTTTATATACTATATCAGAAACAAGACAAAGAGGGCCATCCAGTTCGTTTAGTGGGATTAATGTATCCTTGATACCTGAACAAGAGGCACTAATGCTAGTACTGGCATGCTATCAATAAACTAACCTCATTTATGACCATAGAGTTTAAAATCCTAAATAAAATCAACTTCAGTAGAGTATTAAAAAATAGTATACTGTGACCATGCATACTGGGAATGCAAGGATAGTTTAACATTGGAACATCTGTTGATGTACCTACATTGACATAGTAAATGAGAAAAACCAGAAAGGACGCTTAATAACATTTAACACCCTTTAGTAATAGAGTTCATACTAGTTCCTAGCAAACTAGGAATTGAGGGGACCTCCCTCAGCCTAGAAAGTGTTTCTATTAGAAACCAATAGCATATATCATACTTAATGGTAAAATGAGAGAAGAAGACCTATAATCAGTACTTTAATTCGTTTTTGTACTAGTGGTCCTTCTAGCCAATGCAATAAAATAAAAAGAAATGTTATTAAATTTGGAAAGTTAAGGCTAGTTTTGTCTCTATGTGGAGTCCATATTATTACTAACATAGAGGAACCAAGAGAATTCACACTATTAGAACTAAAGAGTTATCAACGTTGTTGGAATGAAGATTAATGTAGAAGAATCAGTTATGTTTTTCTGTATCAGTAACAACTAATTAGAGAAGTAATAGAAAAAAAAGAAATCCTGAAGCAAAGAAAACAAAAGACAAGGGAAAAAATCAGAATCCTTAGTCACTTGGGAGTAAGTCTAACCAAGGATACAGAAACCTTTTACAAAGGAAAGTTATAAAACTGTTTGAAGGACATGAAAGAAAATCTGAATAAATGGAATGAGATACCATATTCACAGTTGGAAAGACTCAGTGTCACAAAGATACTAAGTCTCACCTCAACCTATAAATTCAAGGCAATTCCAATTAAAATTGCTTTTTTCCCTCATGGATTTTCCAAACTATCTTCAGTTGTACAAGGAAGAACAGGATCAAGAAGATGATGTGACCCACTGTGTTGAACCACCAGTTTATAGGAAATGCAGAGAGCAAAAGGACAAGTTCAACTATAAGTATGCAGTTTGCAAAATCCAGACCGTGAGAAGTTCTGCAAGACAACCTAGTTTCCTCAATAAATAAATTGCAAGGAAAAAAGAGATGGAGGGGAAATCTATAGGTTAAAAGAGACTTAAAATGCATATGAACTAACTGTAATGTATAGACCTTATTTGGACTCTGATTCAGAGAGCTGAACTATTAAAAAATTTAGACAACTGGAAATTTCAACACTGGCTGGATGTTTGATGATGCATCAGGTATTGTTAAATTTTGTCAGGTGTGAAAATTGTCCTTACAAAGTGAAATAAGCTAGTCAGAAAAAGACAAATAATGTATGATTCTACTTTTATGAGGTATCTGGAATAATTCAGCTTAAAGATGTAGAAAGTAGAATGTGGGTTGCCAGGGGCTTGTAGGAGGGGGAAATAGGGAGTTGTTTAATGGGTATAGTTTTAGTTTTGTAAGATGAAAGCTTCTGGAGATTGATTGCACAACAATGTGAAGAACTTGATACCACTAACTGTACACTTAAAAATGGTTACGATGGAAGTTTTATGTGTGTTTTTAAAAAATGGTCCTTTTAGACGTACATACTGAAATGTTGATGGGTAAATGATAGGTTTGAGAGTTCTACTTCTGGTGTGGTAATGTTAGGAGCTTCCATTCCTCAGCAAAACTGGTGAAAACTGTTTTAAAAAATAACCATTTAAAGTCTCTGGAAGTGGTCCTAAGGCATACAGCAAATGAAATATTTCTTCAAGAAAATCTACTAAATCTTGTTAAAAACAGAGTCTGTGGTGTTTGATCCATGAACTGTTCCCTCCTTCTCCCCTCCCAGCCTGGTGTGATGGAAACTCCACTCCAGGCGGATGATGCCAAGAACACAGGTCTGCCAAGAACACAGGTGGGGGCTACAGAATCATCTCCCTCCCCTGCCCAGCTACCTTTTAGAGGCTAAGTATTGGTTGAGTGTGGCCCAGAGATCTGGAGCTCCTTTCTTCTGCCCAGCCCTCACTCTTAGGATGGAGGCTCTACATTGAGTGTGGTGTACTGACAATACTAGGGCCCTGATAGCCCTTGCCCTATCTTGTTTGTAGGGTGGAATTTCCATGCTGGGAGAAACAAGCCAAGACGACCAGAGGCTACCATTCCATCTCGCCTTGTCAGGGCCCTGTTCCTAAACCAGATATGTCACTGAGAGAGGAAGAACACCAGCAATTAAGTGGATTTTGACAGATGGATATGGTCAGAAAGAGACAAACACAAGGGATTCCTGAAATAACTGTCATCCATTAGTGACTGTGCACGTGCCTGAGGCTGTACCTGCTAGGAGCAATGTGAGAGACTTCATACTGTGAGAGTGGGGGGAGAAGGGGAGAAGAAGTAGACTTTAGTAAAATAATCCAGCCAACCACTAAACAAGTAAACAGCAGACAGCAATAACAAGCTTGGAAGGGGTGGGGATGAACCAGTACTAGAGCTGCTATAATATATTATCCAAAATGTCGTCAATCAAAAAAAATTTAGGAGCTATAAAATAAACAGAAAATTGTGACCATATAAAGGAACAAAGCACACAGTGCCTGGGAGGGTGATCAAATGTCAGATTTAACAAAGTCTTCAAAGTAGTCAGAAATACGTTCAAAGAACTGAAGAAAACCATGCTTAAAGAAAAAAATATGACAGTGTTTCATCAAATAGAGAATATCAATAAGAAGTTATAACAAAGAACCAGTGGAAATTCTGGAGTTGAAAAGTAGAATAATTAGGGTGGTCCTGTTCAGTTCACTCTGCTTCAGCAGCCTGGGTTCAATTCCCAGGCATAGATGCACACCACTTAGCAGTGGCCATGCTGTGGCAGTGACCTAAATACAAAACAGAGGAAGATTGGTACAAATGTTAGCTCAGGGCAAATCTTCCTCAAGCGGTAAAAAAAAAAAAAAAGGAAGATTGGCAACAGATGTTAGCCCATGGTGAATCTTCCTGAGGGGGTGGAGGAGAGAAAAGTATAACAGTTAAAATGAAAAATTCACTGTAGGGGCTAAACAGTGGATTTGCACTGGTAGAAGAAAGAATTAGTTAACTTGAAGATAGATCACTTAGATTGTCAGATCTGAAGAACAGAAAGAAAATAGAAAAATGAACAGAGCCTCATAGATATGTGGGTCATCATTAAGTGTGCTTAATGGATGCTTACGCTCCCGTATGTGTAATGGGAGTGCCAGAAGGAGAGGCAAGAGAAAGAGAGAGAAAAGACATTTGAAGAGATAATGGCTGAAAGTTTCCCAAATCTGATGAAAAGCAGTAATATACATGTTTACGAAGCTCATTGAGCTTGAAGTAGGATAGAGATGTGCAAAGAGATACATACACAGACACAGCATAGTAAAAATGTTGAAACCCAAAGACAAGGAGAAAATCCTGAAAGGAACTAGGGAAAAACAACTTGTCATCTCTAAGGGAGCGTCAATAAGATTAACAGCTAACTTCTCATTAGAAACTATGGAGGTGAGAAGGCAGTGGGGTGACATTTAAAATGCTGAAAAGAAAAAAACTTAACCAAGAATCCTATATCCAGCGAAAGTCTTTCTAAGATGAAGATAAAAAAAAAAAGACATTCTCAAATAAACAGAAACTGAGAGAATTTTTCCCTAGTGGACTGCCTTACAAGAAATACTAAAGGAAGTTCTTTAGCTGAAAGCAGGTAATTCTGGACGGTAATTTGAATTCATGTGAAAAAACAGATTCCCTAGTAAAGGTAATTGTGTAACCATAGCACTATAAATAAATATTTCTTGATTTAAAAAAGCAATTTTATAAGCCAATATGTATATTATTGTTTTATTGGGCCTGTAATGAATGGAAATGTAATATATTTGCACAAACAAGTTGGGTGGGAGGAAAGTTGTGTTGGACTAAGGAAGTGACACTGGATGGTAATTCCAACACACAGAATCAAGTGAAAAAAGCCAGAAATGGTAAATAAGAAGGTTAATATAGCACATGCTATAAATATATACTTGGTCTCCTTTCTCCTCTCAGCTTCTTTAAAAGACAATTATATGAAGCAATAATTATATCATTGGGTTTGTAAAATACTGGTGACAATGTATATAACAGTAATAGTATAGACATGGGAAAAGGGAATAGAGCTATAGAGGAGTAACATTTCTATATTGCCTTGGAATTAGGGTTGTGCAGATTCTGTTAAGATGTATATGGTAAGCCCTAGAGTGACCACTAAGGAAATAACACAAGAAAATATCGTGGAACAATTATGAAAGGAATTAGCATGTTGCATTAGAATTTACTCACTTAATGCAAAAGAAAGCAATAAAAGAGGGATAGAGGAGCAAAAAGACCTGAGACGTATAAACAGAAGTTGCAGACTTAAGTGCAATGTTAATGTGATGTCAGTAATATTATACGTGAAGGGATTAAACAATCCAAACAAAAGACAGTTTCAGACTGGTTAGTAAAACAAAATTCAGCTATTCTTGAATACATTTTAGATTCAGAGATATGAATAGATTGAAAGGAAAAGACTGAAAAAAAGATATATACAGCAACCATAAGAAAGCTGGAGTGGCCATACTAATATCAGCCAAAGTAGATTTTAAACCAAAAAATGTTACTGGAGATAAAGAGGGACATTTTATAGTGACAAAAAGGCCAATCTGTCAGGAAGACAAAACAGTTCTATACACATCTAAGTACAGACTCCCAAAATACAGGAAGCAAACTGACAGAAATGAAGGGAGAAATATGCAGTTAGACAATAGTAGTATATACTTCAATACTCCACTTTCAGTAATGAATAGAACAAGGAGAAGATTAACAAGGAAATAGACGATTTGAACATAAAAGGATTAAAATAAAATGAAGTGTGTTCTCTGATCACATTGGAATGAAATTTGGGAAACTCACGAATATGTAGAAATTAGATAACACAGTCCTAAGTAACCAGTGGCTGAAAGAAGAAATCACAAAATTAGAAAATACTTCGAGATAAGTGAAATTGTAGGCACAACATACCAACCCTTATGGGATGCAGTTACATCAGTGGTTAGAGGGACATATATAGCTGTAAAGGCCTATATTAAAGAATAAGAAATATCTTAAATCAATTAGGTTACTGATTTAAGTGGTAGGTAACCTTTTACCTCAAGACTGGAAAAAAGAGTTAATGAAACTTAAAGCAAGTAGGAGGAAAGAAATAATAAGGATTAGAGTAAAAATCAATGGAATAGAGAATAGAAAAATAATAGTATCAGTGAAACTAATGGTGCATGCTTTGTAAAGACCAACAAAATTGACAAATCTTTAGCTTGATTGGCGAAGAAATGAATACAGAGGCCATTACTACTGACCTTACAGAAATATAAAAGGGTTATAATGGAATGCTTTGAACAACTTGATGCCAATAAATTGGATAACTTAGATGAAATGGACAAATTCCTAGAAAGATAGAGACACCAAAATGGCTAAAGAAGAAGTAGAAAATCTGAGTAGACCCATAGAAAATAAAGAGATTGATTTTGTAATTAAAAAAAACTATGCACACACACGAAAAAGAAAAACCTAGATGGCTTAAGTAGTGTATTTTATGAAATGTTCAAAGAATTAACACTAATACTTCTCAAACTCTTATAAAGAAAAGTCGTGAGGAGGCACTTCCATAGTCGTTTTATGAGGCTAGTATTACCCTGATACCAGAACCAACACAGATATCACAAGCAAAAACACTATAGACCAATACTCCTTATGAATATAGATGCAAAAACCCTCAACAAAATACTAGCAAGCCAAATTCAGCAATACTTAAAAATTATATACCACCACTGAGAGAGATTTATCCTAAGAAGGCAAAGCTCAACACCTGAAAATCAATGTAACACAGCACATTGATAGCGTAGAAAACAATGTGTGATCTCTACAGACAGAAAAACGTTTGACAAAATCCAACAGGCTTTCATAATAAAAACACTAAACTAGGAATAGAAGGAAACTTCATCCACCTCATAAAAGGCATCTGTAAAAAACCTACAGCTAACATCATCATTTGTTGTTAGTGCCCTTGAGTCTGTTCTAATTCCTAGCAACCCTGTGTATAGCAGAGTAGTACCCTGCCTTGTCTTTTCGTGCCATCCTCTTATCTTCCGACGCTATATAAGAATGCTCTGTTGCTGTTCATCATCATACTTAACTAAGTGGTTAAAGACAGTGCTTTCTCCCTAAAATTGGGAATAAGACAATGATTCCACTTTCACCAGTTCTATTCATCATTGGACTGGAGTTTCTATCCAGGGCAATTAGGCCAAAAAGAAGAAAAAAAAAGAGAATCCAAATTGGAAGGGAGGAAGTGAAACTATATTTTCAGATGACCTTTTCTATCTAGAAAATTATGGGGAATCCACTAAAAAACTAAATATAGGTTTGAACTAAACAAGAGTTCAGCAAGGTTACAGGATACAAGATCAATATACAAAAATCAATTGTATTTCTATATACTTGCAATAAATCTGAAAATGAAGTTAAAGAAACTTAAAGTTAAAATTTTAATTGAAATTCCATTTACAATAGCATCAAAATGAATAATACACTTAGGAATAAATTTAACAAAGTATGAAACTTGTACTCTGAACTTCCAAAACACTGTTGAAAAAATTTAAGATGATCTAAATAAAGGTTGGAAAGACATGCCATGTTCATACATCAGAAGACTTAATATTGGCAATACTCCCCTGATTGATCTACGAATTCAATGCAATGTCTTTCAGTAATCTCAGTGACCTTTTTTGTAGAAATAGGATAAGCTGTTTAGAATAAGCTGATCCAAAAATTTATATGAAAATACTAGGGAGCCAGAATAGCCAAAACGTTCTTGGAAAACAAGAACAAAGTTGGAGGACTCAACTTCTTGATTTTAAAACTTACTGCAAAGCAACAGTAATTGAGACAGCGTGATGCTGGCATAAGTACAGGTATAGTTCAATGGAATATAACTGAGAATCCAGAAATAAACCCTCACATATATGAGCAATTGATTTTCTACAAGGTACCAAAACAATTCAGTTGGGAAAGAATCATCTTTTCAACAAATTGTGCTGAGACATCTGGATGTCTACATGCAAAAGAATGACATTGGGCCCCTAGCATCTACAAAAATTAACTCAGTGTATCAGGGACCTAGATTTAAAAGGTAAACTATAGAACTCTTAGAAGAAAACATAGGGGTAAATCTGTGTGACTTTGGATTAGGCAGTGATTTCTTAGCACACTACAGGCAGAAGTAACTGATGAAAAATTAGGTAAATTGGATTTCACCAAATTTAAAGATTTTTGTGCTTCCAAGTACACTATCAAGGAAGTGAAAATACAACCCACTGAATGGGAGAAAATTTTGCAAATACAATGTCAGATAAGAGACTTTTATCTAGATGATATAAATAACTCATTTAACTCAGTAATAAAAAGACAACCCAACTAAAAATGGTCCACAGATCTGAATAGACATTTTTCCAAAGAGCATATGCAAATGGCCAATAAGCACATGATAAGATGCTCAGTGTCATTAGCTATCAGGGAAATGCAAATCAAAATTACAAAATGCTACTTCACACCTACTATCACGGCTATGTCAAAAGTCAGTAACAAGTGTTGGCAAGGATGTGGAGAAATGAAAACCCTCATACTCTGCTGGCAGGAATGTTAAAAGGTCCAGCATCTTTGGAAAAAGTCTTTCAGTTCCTCAAATGGTTAAGTATAGAGTTACCATTTGACCCAGCAATTCCGCTCCTAGATGTAACACAAGAGAAAGGAAAACGTGTCCATACATAAACATGTACGTGAATTTCCATAGCAGCATTACTCATAATGAATGGATAAACAAATTGTTTTTATTATTCATCCATTAAAAGGAATGAAGTGCTGAAACTCAGTACAACATGGATGAACCTTGAAAACATATGCTAAGTAACAGAAGCCAGTCACAAAGGATCACATATTGTACGATGCCATTTATATGAAATATCCAGAATAGGTGATCAATGGCGATAGAAAGTAGATTAGTAATTTCCTAGGACTGGGGCGTTGGAGGGTTGGCAGTGATAAAGAGTACTGGATTTCTTTCTGGGGCGGTGAAAATGTTCCAGAATTGATTGTGGTGGTGATTGCACAAGTCTGTGAATGTTACAACGATGAGATATCACTGCATACCTATTATGATGGCCCAAATCTAAAACACTGACAACACTTTCTGCTCAGTTTTGCTGTGCACCTAACATTGCTCTCAAAAATAAAGTTTCTTAATTTAAAAAATGTCTGAGACTTGTCTCAGTATATTGTGGAGTGCATACTGATGGATGGGGCAAGATTGCCCATGAGTTTATGGTTGCTGGAGCTGGGTGGTGGGTACATGAGGCTTATAATAACTTTTGATATCTGGTAGGGCAAGTGCCCTTACTTTATTCAAAACTATATCATGGCCTTTTTTTTTTTTTTTTAAAGATTGGTACCTGAGCTAACATCTGTTGCCAATCTTTCTTTCTTTTTCTTCTTCTCCCCAAAGCCCACCAGTACATAGTTGTATATTCTAGTTGTAGGTCCTTCTGGCTCTGTATGGGACACCACCTCAGCATGGCTTGATGAGCAGTGCCATGTCCACACCTAGGATCTGAACTGGCGAAACCCTGGGCCGCCAAAGCAGAGCACATGAACTTAACCACTCGGCCACAGGGCCAGCCCCATCATGGCCTTTTTATTAAACTATTTAGTATGGAAAATTTTAAACATATACAAGAGGAGACAAAATAGTATAAATAATGCTGTTTTAGTTTAGTATAGTTTTGGCATGAGAATAGACATATAGACCATTTTTATAAAATAGAGGCTTTAAAACCAGACCCTCACATATGTGGAAATTTGATGTATGACATAGATGGCATTATAAAACTGGGTAAAGACTGGGGCAATGGGTATAGAACAATGGGAACATCTGTGTAGAAGGAGTAGATCCCTACCTCACACTTGAGTGCCCGTGAACGTAATAGTTGATGTGTTGGTGTATGGTATTGCAACTGACGAGTGAAGTAGTTGCAGGTACTAGCAATCTCAAAAACAATGTTGTGGAGTGAGAGGTAATTGCAGAAGAATAGTATGCTGTGAGAGCATTAAGGTTTTAAAAGCCTGCAACATAGAGTAAAGGTGTAAAATATACATGGTAGTGACTCCAGATTCTTGATAGTTGTTACCTGTGAGGAAGGTAGTGTATTTGTAATGTTTTATTTCTTAAAGTTAAAAAGAAATTAAAGCAGATGTAGCGATAACATTAAAAATTGATGAAGCTAGGAGATGATAGATGTTCCTTTTAGAATTCTTTTGTCTCCATGTTTGAAATATTCTATAAGGTATTAGCATAACCAAATGAAGTGTCTTGTTTGGATCCTGATTCAAGCAAATCTTCAAAAAGACATTTTTGTGGTAGTTGGAGAAATTTTACTACAGAGAGGTTGTTAGATTATATCAAACAATTGTAAATTTTTTTAGGTGTGACAATGACCCTGTATTTATATAAGAAAATATCTGTGTTTTTAGAAATACGTATGTAGTGTGTTACATAATGTGATAGGGTTTCTGAGGCTTAGTTTAAAATACTTCGGCAAAGAAGAAGGATAGTTGGAGTAAATGTGGTGAAATCTTGGTAAGTGGTGAATCTTGGTGATAGGTATGTGAAGGGTTATTGTACTATACTCTCAGCTTTTGAGTATGTTTGAAAATCTTCAAAATTAAATATGCAAAAACGAAATAAATAATTAACCTGTACCATTGGCTAACATGTTTGATATGCTTTGCTACAGAAAAATTTTTTTCTTTTTTTTAAACTTCTGTTTGTTTCCTGGTTTAAATATATATACAGATACTTAAAGTAATATATATAATGTGTTATATTTTATCTAACACACGTAAATATATATAAAGGAAGTCGAGAGTAAAGTAATATGTATAATGTGTTATATTTTATCTAACACACGTAAATATATATAAAGGAAGTCGAGAGTAAAGTAATATGTATAATGTGTTATATTTTATCTAACACACGTAAATATATATAAAGGAAGTCGAGAGTAAAATTGACGTAGTCTTCCTCTAGACCCTCTATCCTGCTTCTGACTGTATGGAGACATGCCAGAAATTACTCTTCAGGTTTGGTATTTGTGTGTTTTTCTTTCATAGTGACAATGTGGCAGTGAATAGCTCTGGATAATTCCCAATAAATCAGAAGTAGCAGGGATAATTAGCATGAGGAGGTGTTCACTATATGAACTAGAGCCTTGACAAGATGGTGGTTCTTGGGGCTGGCCTGGTGGCACAGCAGTTAAGTGCACACGTTCTGCTACGGTGGCCCGGGGTTCGCCGGTTGGGATCCTGGGTGCAGACATGGCACCACATGGCAAGCCATGCTGTGGTAGGCGTCCCACATATAAAGTAGAGGAAGATGGGTATGGATATGAGCTCAGGGCCAGTCTTCCTCAGCAAAGAGAGGAGGATTGGCAGCAGATGTTAGCTCAGGGCTAATCTTCCTCAAAAAAAAAAAAAAGATTGTAGTTCTCAGCAATGAATAAAGTATTCCGAAAGGAATGCTTTTTCTTTTATTTCACATTTTACAAAACAGTTTAACACTTTGAATAAAGAGGTGATACATGCTCAAACACACTTCTTTTGTGGTTTTACGTGTTTATGTCTTTACTCAGTTTCTGAGTCATTCAAAATGTTTTAATAATGGTGACAAAATGATGTGACACTGATGTTGAGAGAGTAGAGATTTCTTAAATGACTTTACTTAGCATGACTGGGTCCCCCCCCATTCCTTAGACTGTGAAATTGTTAATTCCTGTGATTGTTTGATAATGATGAATACCTTCACAACTTTTAAAAGTTCTTTAGTTGGTATTATCTTTGATTTTTTTCAGGTACTTAGAAATTTATGCAGAAAAATGTTGGTGGTCTCCTGGCTTGAGGGCCTTATGATTCCTTTAAAGTCATACAGCTGGTCAGTGGTAGAGTTAGATCTTAAATTGTTTTTATAGCCGATTGGCTTAATTACTGTGCCCTATGAAGGAAATTGATGACTTTGCAAAGATGAAGAGTTCTTCTGCATAAATGTCTCATAACTTTTAGATGGTAAGAGATAAGGAAGTTAGGAGACAGACAGCGGCAGACTTGGAAAAGTTTTGTAAGAGAAAATAGATTTAATATCCAATATATATAAAAATCCTCTTCCAAAGCAGAGGAAAAACAATTAATTGGAAATACAGGTAAAAGATATCACCAAAGAGGAAATACTGGTCACTAATAAATGCATGAAAAGATGTTCAATCTCTCTATTAATAGAAATATAAATTAAAGCTATCAGCATTTTCCACCCATGATCTTGGCAAGAATTAAAAAAAATGGAAAATAGTGGCTGTTGGTGAGGGTATGGGAAAACCAACACACCCCTGTATGCTGGTGGTAGGTTCATCGTTTTTGGAGCTCAGTTTGGCCAGACGTACGTCCTGCCTAGGCTTAAATCATGCAGTAGGCACACCACATCAACTTAATATTTAGGAGATGGTACTGTGAAGTTAATCCTAACTTTTAAAACACTTGGATACAGTAACTGCCATGTACTCTGGCTTTCTTTTCTTTTATTACCTATTTCTTGAATGTTTACTTTGTGCAAGGTACTGTACTAATAAGCATTTTCAATAAATTGTTTTATCATTAAAATGACTTTTTGAGGCAGATATTTTTATCCCTATTTTGTAGATGTGGAAACTTAGGCCAGAGAGGTTAAGTAAGCTCATTTAACCAGTGAGTAAAAGAGACTAAATTTAGCTCTAAAACTTTGGCCTTAATCACTATCTGATTAGATAGTTAATAATTAATTGATTTGTGATACCCAGCATATCATAAATCTTACCTTTATTACAATGATTTCATTTTCTAAGTTAACATTTTGTAACATATGCTTAATTTCTTCATTAGAATGCTAACATTATAAGTTTACTGTTTTATTTCTTCATTGGAATGTCAGCCTGATGCAAGTGAAGCCCTCATTGATGGAAAGTCTTTTACTTTTTTTCCAGAGGATCTGAAGAGGCAAAATGCAGTGTTACAAGCTGCACAAGATGATTTGGGACACCTTCGGACACAGCTGTGGGAAGCCCAAGCAGAGATGGAAAATATTAAGGCCATTGCCACAGTCTCTGAGAATACCAAGCAAGAAGCTATAGACGAAGTGAAAAGACAGTGGAGAGAAGAAGTCGCTTCACTTCAGGCTGTCATGAAAGGTAAAGACAAAGAAAGTTGGATCTGTTATATGATCTAAGATAACTGATTCTGATGATTGAGAACATTTTCAGAGGGTCTTAAAATATATCCTGAGTTTCATTTGTGGCTTTATATATTACCGTCTTCAAGATGTACTGTTGTCTTTAACATAAAAGGGAAGCCAATAATAGTGTACGTGGGTAAATCATCTGTATCTTTAACAAATTTAATAATGGAGAATTATAATGAATGTTACAGAGATATAGCATTAAATGAGAACTATAGTTCATGATAAGGTTTAAAGCGGGGCTTCAAAATCGATTTTCTTATGGGAGTCAGGCAAGTAACGTCAGTGAATGAAGCTTATGAACACAGAGAGTATGCAGAACCTCCCAGGTGAAAAGTAAAGTTGCTATTTACGCTTATTAGTTTCAGCTAATTATTGCCCATCCAGTCCAGTGTTGCCATGTCTTTTACATTTTTAAGAAAAATTTGGGTTTTTATGTGAAATCTTCACTGCAATCGATGAGGTGAAATGGCCTATGGGATAGAATAGGCTTTATGGGCTGCCAGCTTGTGACCGTTGGTCTAAAGGAAGAGTGGTAGTTTCGTCTCTTTATCTGCTGTTGGCACTAGTGCTTTATTACTTCCTGCATTTCTGAGAAGATTATAATCAAATGAAGTAAGTTGCTGCCTGAATCTTTGGGTTCCTGGAATTAGTTTAGTTAATATTATAAGTGTGAAATAGTGATGACTTTTTTTTCCATCTTCGCAGTTGTGTCGTTTTTGACTTAGTGTTCTTTGTAAGAAGGCCAATTAGACTAGCCCTGTTTCTGAGTTTGTGGCTGTCACCTAGGGATTACTCTAAGCCCCATGTAACAATCCTGACTATAGTGGCTTGCCCAAATAGGAGTTCATTTTTCTCACAGAAGAAGAAATCCAGAGGTAGGTAGTCTAGGGCTGGTTACTGTGCTTGCATGACGTCCTCAGTGTCCTGGGCTTCTTCAGACCTTCTGTTCCTTCATCCTCAGTATGTGTTTTCAACTTCATTTCACCTCATGGCTGAAAAATGGCTGCTCTTCCTTCAGTCTGCCTCAGAAAAGCAAAAATTTGCTAGAAATCTCCAGCATATACCCCCCTCACAATTTATCGAGGTGTGTAGTACCCATAACTACAAGGACAACTGGAAAATCTGGTTTTTAAATTGGGTCATTGACTTCCTAAACAAAATTCGGGTTTTATTAGTAAGGAAGAAGAAGGAGTGGAAATTAATGGGTAACTAGCAGTGTTTATCACATAGTTTTAAGATTATATTAAAGCCATTTTACAAAGACTTTATAGAATTTGTCTCAGTTTAGAATCTGGAGTTGCAGTAAAATATTCCAGAAATATATCCCTTTTCTCACACTTTCAGGTGATTGGATTGGAGTGACATGTTACATTTGTCTTAGGAGCCGTTGCATAGTGTCTAAGAACATAGGTTTTGGAATTGGCGTTAGCTTTGAATTCTAACTGTGCTTCTTTCTGTATGAAACATTGGCCAGAGTATTTAACCTTTCCTAAGCTTTCCTCATCTGTAAAATAATATATGGCACAGATTTAATGTGAAGATTAGAGATGACGATTTAAAGCCCTTAGCAGACTTTCTATGCATAATGAGAACTAGAAATGTTAGGGGGTTTTTAGTGAATTAAAAGATTTCCAGAAATTAGGCATGAACTCTTTACATAAGTACTTTTTAAATTTTAGTGTGTCAAAACATTTTTTTTCAGAATGCTTAGACATGAAACATTTGGTGATGTTTTGTAGAAACAGTTCGTGACTATGAGCACCAGTTCCACCATAGGCTGGAGCAGGAACGAACACAGTGGGCACAGTATCGAGAATCTGCAGAGAGGGAAATAGCTGATTTAAGGAGAAGGCTGTCTGAAGGTCAAGAGGAGGAAAATTTAGAAAATGAAATGAAAAAGGTATGAAGGAATGTATTCATCTGTAGACATATTTGAATCCATATGCAAGATGCTTTAATATTATTGTGGTAATAGAAGTTGTACATAAGTTTATGTTTTCTGTTACAGAAATTATTTGGACACAGACCTAAATATAGTAGTGGATAATTTGATGCCCTTCCCCCAGCTATTTGTATGGCTAACTCCCTCACCTTCTTCACCTCGTGAGGCCTGTCCTGACCCTGCCTGTCCTGACCCTGCCGTTTAACATTGCAACCTGCCCACTTCCCTCCCCCACCTACCACAGCTCTGCTGGCTGCCCTTATTCTATTCTAATTTTTCCTTTTCCGTAGCATGTACTTCCTTGTAATATAGAATTCACCTATTTATTATGATTATTGTTTGCTATGTTTCTCTCCTGGTAAGCTCCAGGAGGACAGGACTCTTATTTATTTGTGTAGCCTAAATGCCTAGAATAGTGTCTAGCACATAGGTACTCAGTAAATATTTGTTGAATGAGTCTTGTTGCTTGGTGATCGTTTCTAAACCAAAGCTTTAGAACAGATGTTAATTTTCCTTCTTTCTCAATATACTCTGGTTCCTGTGTGATGACTGTACCGCATATTATGTGTGGACATATTACCATAAAATGCCTGAACACAGAGCAACTAAATATAATGTGAAACATTTTATCATTGAGACAATTTAAAAAGCTTTTTGGCCAGGTTGATTATATAAACATTTACTTTATTAATTTATGTACATGCATATATCTTAAATCACATATTATAAAAAATAATAATTAGAATTTGATTTTTCTTTTCAATCAGATTAATCATAATCTTTGGTTCTATTCTTGTCCATACAAGGACTACTTTTATGTATTTAGAAGGCTATTTAATTAGTTTTTTAATAATGTAAAAATCATCTGAGAACCCAGTACCCAAAACAAAAGCTTGAACTTTGAGCAATAGTTTTTTTCCACTCTCATTTCAGAAAAAGATTGTAATTGAGCATCATCATGAGGATCTGACAATGTCTTCATCATCACTAGAGTTGCTTAGTCATCTAACGTAGTTATCCAAAGTGACAGCGTTCACTTCTCTCAAGTTGTTTGAGATGAATTTGTACTTGATGCTGTCATTGGAAATTTTATTCCAAGCCACAAGTACACATTCTCATGAGGATAATTTTTTTCATTCTTCTAATATATTCATGATTTCCACAACCTGCCACTTTTTGTTGTTTTTAAAATTTATTTTTTAAAATAAACTTTATTTTTTAGAGCAGTATTTAATTTACAGAAAAATTGTGAAGATAGTACAGAGTTCCCATACACTCTACACCCAGTTTCCCCTGTTATTAACATCTTACATTGGTATGGTTCATTTGTCACAATTAATAAGCCAATGTTGATTCATTGTTATTAACTGAAGTCCATTCTTTGTATTCAGATTTCATTAGTTTTTACCTACTGTCCTTTTTTTCTATTCCAGGATCTCATCCAGGACACCACAATAGATTTAGTCATGTATCTTTAGGCTCCTCTTGACTGTGACAATTTCTCAGATTTTCATTATTTTTAAAGGCCTTTCTGTCATTTAAAACGAATTATCCCTAAAAGTTTTGTTTATAATGATATGTAACACTTGGAATTGTGAGGTCATCTTTGCATTAACAAATAACTCAATCTGTGTTAACTTCTTTGCTTCCCCCCTTTTTTCCTGCTGATTTGTATCAGCTGACCTCTGTAAGCATCCCAAATTAGCCTTGACTGAAGTTATTTTAAGCTCACATGTCTTTTGCAAACAGGACTTAGTTCAAAATAAAATGAATGATGAAATGACTTTGTAAGGACCAGAAAATAAAGTGAACCTCCCTTTTCTGAGACAGATGTTTTTTAGGGAAAATTTCCACTTTGGGCATATGTGATATTTTCCCTATCATGAACAATTTAAGATAAGCTTGAGCTCATTTAAATTGAGTGAATAAGGTTAATTTTTATTTTCACCAGAAGGAAAAAAGCTAACTTTTGAGTCTGCCTTTGTTTCAGTATATCTATATCTGTCTATATATATACACACACACACACACATATGTATGTGTGTATATATAGTATACTGAATATATAGTGAAAATAAAAATTATATATATAATATGTAATATATAATGAAAATTATATAATTATATAATATATATAATACATAATTACGTAATGAAAATTCATGTATAATGAAAATTTACTAGTTTACTAGTATGGGTGTTGTTTCCTTTTAATCCATGTTTTTGAGAATGAAGGATGAAAAACAATATGGGGGTCATTCTTTGAGTTTGTTTTATTTAAATATCAAAAGTAAAATAATATTTAAAGCACTCTTTAAATAACTGGGTGGATGGAAGCCTTTTATAGCAACATAATTTTCTAATACTTTAGAAAAGACATTGTTCTATTTTCTAGTGCTTAAAAATAATCTTTTCAGTATTTATAAGGAATTATGGTTTCATTAATTTAGTAACCAGAATTATAAAAAAGTATTTATTATGTGTATTTCCTTTTATATAGAGAATATTTTCCAACTCAATTTCTCAATTATTTAAAAAGTCAAATTTGTCATAGTGAATCCATTTTCCTATGTACTCCCAAATTCTAAGTGGAATATTTGGGAAAACTGTGATTCTGACTTGATATTCAAAGTAATGCAACATTGAAAAGTTAGACGTGGTTCAGTTTTGCGAGTGCTAATGCAGTGCCTGGTAGACTTATTTGTTATACTAATTTTAACGAGTGGGTCAGAGTTTCTTAGAAAAGCAATAAATCAGTAAGTTGTAGCACTTAATTCTTTTTAACCATAGGCCCAAGAGGATGCTGAAAAACTTCGGTCTGTTGTGATGCCCATGGAGAAGGAAATTGCAGCTTTGAAAGATAAACTGACAGAGGCTGAAGACAAGATTAAAGAGCTGGAGGCCTCAAAGGTTGTGAAACACTGTAATCCATTTGCTTGAAAACCAAGATTCTGCCCTAATGCCACGAGCAAAATTAGAATCACTAAGGGGGTAAAAACTGTAATTTAGACTATGCATCTTAAGAATATTGCTTTCTTTCAAATGCAAAAAAATGCTTAGAGATGATTTCGCCCTTATGGATATTTTAAATAATCACAACAGTGATGCTTTTGCAGCTTTGTTACAAAGTTAGTGTTCGTTTTCTTATCAGAATGAGACTCCATCTCATTCATTTTCTTATCAAGGAAAAGAAGCTGTTCAAAGTTGACTTTGTTTTCTGAAGCCAGACCCAGAATTGATCTTTTAGAGATGATGTAGCTATAGTATGGCTGGATTTGTTGGCCATAAAGACAGAAAATACAAAAGGAATGTCAAAATTTTAAGTAATTAATTAAAAGAAAGTAGGAAAGAAAGAAAAAAATAAAAGATAGTAAACAAAAGCACAACACAGGAATGTATCAGTAATCCTTGTAAATCTAAACTGATAATCACCTGCTAAGAAGGATCGGACTAATCAAAGGAGGGTTGCTGGAGCAATTATAATATGAAACAGGATTTAGGGAAAAAAGAGTTAATAGAGATAAAGAGGGAGTGCATCTAATAAATAATCCTTCAATAAGACATGACAATCATGAACTTGAATACAGTTTACATAGCTTTGAAATACGTGAACTAAAAAGTGACCGTTACAAGGGGAAGTTCACATTCACAATTATAGTAGTAGATTTAAACTGACCTTTGACAAGTGATAATGCAAGCAGAAAAAAATATTAGTAGGGATACAGAAGTTTTGAGCAATCTGGTTGATCATTTAGATGTAATAGACACACAGAACCTATACCCAAAAAGGAGAGACTATGTTTTATACTGTAGTGGAGGATGGTAGTTAAGAGCTCAACATTTATTAGCTGGGTGACCTTGGGAAAATTACTGAATCTTACTTTGCATTGGTTTTCTCATCTATAAAATGGGGATAATAGTACTACCTGCTTTGTAAGACTATTATAAGGATTATGTAAGTTAACATATAAAGCACTTAGGATAGTGCATGGAATAAAGTAGTATTATGTTTAGGTACATTATACTTTTCATAAGGTCACAAAGGAAGTGTTAACAAATTTCACAGAAGTGATGTACAGACCCAAGTCTCTGACCACAGGTTATTAAATTATTTACTATAAAATGATAGCTAAAATATGGGGCCGGCCCGGTGGCGCAGCGTTAAGTTCGCACGTTCCGCTTCTCGGCGGCCTGGGGTTCGCTGGTTTGGATCCTGGGTGCGGACATGGCACTGCTTGGCAGCCGTGCTGTGGTAGGCGTCCCACATATAAACTAGAGGAAGATGGACACGGATGTTAGCTCAGAGCCAGGCTTCCTCAGCAAAAAGAGGAGGACTGGCAGTAGTTAGCTGAGGGCTAATCTTCCTCCAAAAAAAAAACAAAAAAACAAAAAAAAAAACCACTCTTGGGGCTGGCCCCGTGGCCGAGTGGTTAAGTTCGCGCGCTCCGCTGCAGGCGGCCCAGTGTTTCGTTGGTTCGAATCCGGGGCACGGATGTGGCACTGCTCATCAGACCACGCTGAGGCAGCATCCCACATACCACAACTAGAAGGACCCACAACAAAGAATATACAACTATGTACTGGGGGCTTTGGGGAGAAAAAGGAAAAAAAAAAAAAAATCTTAAAAAAAAATGATTTAAATAGTGTTTAAAAAAAAAATGATAGCTAAAATAAAATGTCTGGAAGTGAAAAAAATGAATTCATATGGAAAAAGGAATTGTAAAATATTTAGATTGATTTAATATTTTACTCAATCTAAGAAAAGAACAATAGTACAAACAATATGAATGGAAGAAATAATACAGGTAAGAGCAGAAATTGGTGAAATAGAAAAGCAAAAGATGTCACACCAATAGATTTGAAATGAAATAAATTTGATGAAATGAAAAAATTTCTAATAAAAGATAATTAGCCAAGATCATCTCAAGATAAAATAGGAAAACTAAAGTAGTCAATAAGTATTAAAGAAAGTGAATTTATAGTCAAAATCTTTCTGTCCCCTCTCTTCCAAAAGACAGTGGACTCAGTGGGTTTTCCAGGCGGTTTTTTCCAAACCTTCTGGAAAGAGATAATCCTAATATTTCCCAAACTGTATTAGAGACTAGAAAAAGAGGGAAAGCTCTCCAACTCATTTTATGAGACCTGTATAACTACATTACAAACATACACAGAGTAAGGTAGTATAAGAAAAATATATAGAGATCTGTCTCATTTAGGAATACAGAAACAAAAATTTTCAACAGTATAGTTTTTAAAGGAAAAAAAAAAAAGATCATGACCAAATAGGGTATATTCCCAGGAATTTAAAGATGGTAGATCACCAGAAAACCTGTTATTGTTATATACCACATAAAAAAATTGTAGGAGAAGAGCAATATATTCATCTTAGATTCAAAAAGGCATTTAATAAATTTAAACACCCAATAACTTAATAAAGGGCTATTTAACCTTCGGCAAGCATCATAATTAATGATGAATGTTTTGCAGCCTTACTATTAATGACAGGAACAGTATGAGGAGAGCTCCGTTCAAACATTTTGTTCAGGTTGTTTTTGTGGCCCTAGACAATGTAGCAACATGAGATAAAGAAATGAGGCATGGGGCCGGTCTGGTAGCAGAGTGGTTAAGTTCACATGCTCCACTTCAGTGGCCCAGGGTTTGTGGGTTCGGATCCTGGGCCTGGACCTACATACCACTCCTCAAGCCATGCTGTGGCAGTGTCCCACATACACAATAGAGGAAGACTGGCACAGATGTTAGCGACAATCTTCCTCAAGCAAAAAGAGAAGGATTGGCAACAGATGTTAGCTGAGGGCCAATATTCCTCACCAAAAAAAAAAAAAAAAAAAAGGAAAAGAAAAGAAATGAGGCATAAGAACTGGAAAGAAAGCTGTGAAACTGATTTGCTTGTCTATATAGAAAAGCAAGAGAATATATAGATTATTAGACCTGATAAGAGTTCAGGAAAGTTGTTCCAACAAGATTAACGTACAAAAATAGTAGTGTTTCTTTTTATTTGAGGAAGATGAGCCCTGAGCTAACATCTGCCACCAATCCTTTTCTTTTTACTGAGGAAGATTGGCCCTGAGTTAACATCTGTGCTCATCTTCCTCTGTTTTATATGTGGGATGCCTGCCACAGCATGGCTTGATAAGATGTGTGTTGGTCTGCACCCGGGATCCGAACTCACGATCCCCTGGCTGCTAAAGTGGAGTGTGCGAACTTAACCATTGTGCCACTGGGCTGGCCCTGATAGTAGTGTGCTATACCCCAGTAATATCCAATTAAAGAATATAATGGGGGGGAAAGATCCCATTCTCAATAGCAAAAAACCCCACAAAACTATATAAGTTACCTGATAATATATCTAATCAAAAAAGGGCAAGATCTTGATGGAATACATTAAAATTGAAGATCTGAATGCATGTGTGTTCTTGAATGAAAAGATAATATATTATAAAGCAGCAGGCAGTATATCCCCAAGTTCATTTATAAATTTAAAATTCCACTCAAAGTCCAGCAGTTCAATAAGGAACTTGATTCGTAGATCCTAGAATTCATACATGCAAAGGATCAGAAATATACCCAGCAAAATTTTGAAGAAGGCCAGGTGAGGAGACTCACCCTGCCTACCAGACATTAAGACTTAGAATAAAGCTGCTGTAATCAAGATTGTTATTGGTTTAGGGATAAACAAGTGGACCAGTGAAACAGAATAGAGAGCCCAGAAATAGACCCATATGTATATGGAAATTTGATAAATGATGGATGGCATTACAAATCAGTGGGAAAAGAATGGATTTTTAAAAGATAGACTTTTAAAATAATTAGTTATAAATATAGAATAAAGTGAAATTAGCTTTCTACCTCATACTTTACAAAAGTTAACTTCAATTAATTAGAAAGCTAAGAATGAAAAGTAAATCTTTAAAACTTTTAGATGTTAAAAAAAGACAGTGTTAGGGGGCTGGCCCCATGGTCGAGTGGTTAAGTTCACGTGCTCCGCTGCAGGCGGCCCAGTATTTTGTTGGTTCGAATCCTGGGCGCGGACATGGCACTGCTCATCAGACCATGCTGAGGCAGCGTCCCACATGCCACAACTAGAAGGACCCACAACGAAGAATATACAACTATGTACTGGGGGGCTTTGGGGAGAAAAAGGAAAAAAATAAAACCTTTAAAAAAAAATGTTATTTGGAGTACAAAAACATTTCTTAAATAAGACAAAAATATTGACTGTGAAAGAAAAGATTGAAAAATTTGCCAACATTAGAATATAAAACTTCCTTATTAAAAGTTAACACAAAAAGTGAAAAGAGAAGCTATAAACTGTTAGAAGATATCTATACTTCTTATACTTCACAAAAAATCAGTATCCAAAATTAATAAAAATTGCCAAGTGTGTAAGTGCCAAATGACCCAATAGAGAAATAAGAAATGAACAAGCAATTCACAAAAGAGGAAACCAGAATAGTCAAGGAATGTGAAAAGATATTCAACGTCACTAGAAATTAGGGAAATATAAGTGAAAATATAATACCATTTTTACTCTAATGGGATTTAAGTCTTACAGTACAAATTTATTGCATTCACCCACTGTCAGAGTCTGTGAAACTCTTCCCAGTTTCAGCTACTGTTGTCAGATTGGAGCTCCAGTTGACTATTTTGGAGTTCTTGGGGCCCTTGTTGCTTCCTTTTACTTTCCCCTGCATGGATGCCGATACCATGTAAGTCCATATATGTAGATGTCAGTAGTTTGTCCTCATCCTCTTTTTATCACTTGTTTTTTTTTGTAGATGTCTGTGTGTTTTTGGTTTTGTTATTTTAGTAGCTCTGTTGTTAGGGCATATGGAATTCAAGGAAATTCACATTACTCTGCCACCACTGCCATCATCTTCCCAGAGTTCTGCTCAGTAGCTTTCAAATGTTAGAAATTCATTGATTATAAATTGAGTCAAATATTTATTCCAAGAACTAATAGCTGATAGAATTAGCAGTTATATACCACCAGTTTATATCTGCCATATTGACTCTTTTACCATCAACTGAATTATCACCCTCTCTATGTGACAGGGAAATGCCTCACAGCAGTCAGCACTTTGTTGTGCTTTGTTAGTATCTTTCTGGTTGGCTGACAACCTCTAGTGAAACATCAGATAGCAGCTTAAATAATCATTTTAGTCTGTGACCTCTACCACTGTATTGTATTAAATGGTCTAGGAGTAAAGATAATTGAAAACAGATCAGCCATCTGTTTTGTGTGTGAAGAAATGAGAACATAAAAGACATGAAAATGACCTTGAAAGTGGAATTAGATACAATCATTTGAGAAAGTTGAAAGTTAGCTATATGGCCAAAATTTAGGATGGATAATTTGTAAGATAGGGTAAAACAAGTGATTCTGTAATCACTTTTGGGGCAAGATTGCATTTTATTTTGGTTATAACTATTTCAGATATTAGACTATATTGTTAATGTTTGAATATTGTAGTTAATTGTTCAACAGAAATAAAGCAGTTTTGTAAAAGATGTGATTTTGGCAGCCAGCCCGGTGGCATAGTGGTTAAGTTTGGTTAAGTTTGTGTGCTCCGCCGCTGTGGTCGCCCAGGATTCACAGGTTTGGATCCCGGGCTTGAACCTGTCATCTTGTCAAGCTGTGCTGTGGTGGCATCCCACATAAAGTAGAGGAAATTTGGCACAAATGTTACCTCAGCAACAATCTTCTTCAAACAAAAAGAGGAAGATTGGCAACAGATGTTAGCTCAGGGCCAAATTTCCTCACACATGCAAAAAATAAAAAAAAATAAAAGATGTGATTTAAAAAAGTATTCTGCACTTGTCTTCAAGTTTGCGTTCATTACAGTATGAGACTAATTATTTTTTCCACCATGACTTCCTCTTTTTTCCTTCCATGAATATATGTCTGTGAAAAGGTCTCTTCTTTATAAATTTAAGGCATTTAGAATTACCCCTCTAGAAATCAAAGAAAAACAAATTTACCAGAGTGTGGTATCATTTTTATGTTTAGAAAGTAACTGCTGTTTAAAAAACCCACCACCACCACCACCTGGTGTTACTGAGTATGTGATAAAGTGAGCACATGTATGTGTTGCTCTGGGAATACAAATCTGAACTACCTTTTTGAAGAACAATGTTCAAAACTGTTATGTATAATCTCAATTGTATATTTATGCTGGTGATAAGATTATAGATAATGTCAACTATTAATTATTTCCCCAGTTTTCCATGGTAAGTAGGTATTTGTTTTGTAATTAAAAATTATAAATGTTAATTTTTTTGTAAATTTAAATTTATGTAAATAGAAATAAAAATTTTTTTCAAGGCACATCCAGAACTTACCATTATGCCTAAGATAGAAACTGGCGTGAATTTTAGTTTAATACAATTGCCTCTTGTTTCAGGTTAAAGAATTGAATCATTATCTGGAAGCTGAGAAATCTTGTAGGACTGACCTAGAGATGTACGTGGCTGTTTTGAATACTCAGAAATCCGTTTTACAAGAAGATGCTGAGAAACTGCGCAAAGAATTGCATGAAGGTAAATAAATATTCTGTATATTTTAATTTCAGTCTCTAAGAGAACTCTGTAAATAAAATTGATATTAAGAACAATAACAAATCCTAAAATACCAGTCCAAGATGTTAGTGATTCAGTTTAAGCTGTGTAGTCGGTTTGAATGTTCTCATGAAAAGCTGGAGATGCGAGGTCTACTAAAGATACTTGGATTGTTAGTGGCTTCTGTTTCCTCCGGGACCCCAGTAATAACAAAGCATGAGCTCTGGGCAGAAAGATAATAGGGCTGGGAACTTCTGCATAAACTGCTTTTGCCCCCAGACCCATTTTGATGGAGGTGGATTAGCAAAAGTGAAAATGGGACAGAGAGGGCAGATAGTGTATTCTGCTGTCCTTAGGAACATCCCTGTTTATAAGGGACACTTTTGATTTCAGTAGCCTGGTCAGAGAGTGAGGCAGAAATGGACTCTCCTTTTTTTCTTCTCCTCCCCAAAGCTCCCCAGTACATAGTCATATATTCTAGTTGCAGGTCCTTCTAGTTGTGCCTGTGGGACACCACCTCAACATGGCTTGATGAGTGGTGCTAGGTCTGCATCCAGTATCTGAAGAGGCAAAACCCTGGGCCGCAAAAGCAGAGCGCACGAACTTAACCGCTGGGCCACGGGGCCCCCCCAGAAATTGACTCTCTTTTCCCAGGATAGAGGAAGAAGGCTCATCCTTACCCCATTAAAAGAAAAATATACTTTTGTCTAATTCTTTTGGTGATTCCCATATATTGAGGTTCTTAAGGCTTATGTCATGGACTTCTTTGGCAGTCTTGTGAAGCCCTCTCAGAATAATGTTTTTAATCCATAAAATACATAAGATTATAAGAGAAACCAATTATATTATAAAGCAATTACCAAATAAATAACCACAAACTTATGATATAGTAATAGATGTGCTACTTTATTGACACATTAAATAACAAGGTCTAGTAGCAGGTCTGATTACTGTAATTTTGAAGTAGCGATGTGCATAAATGACATATTGACATGTCTGCAACCGCTGTACTAGGGTATGAAAATATCTGTTACTTCTGTTTGTGACCAAGTCATAGGTATTGTTACAATAACTGTGGTTGTTGCATACATTTTATAATCGAAAAAAATGATAAATTTCAGTTAGAGGTTAATGAAAATAAAGGTCTTATTTTTTTTTCCTCACCCAAATGCGTGGACGCCTTGAAATCTTATACTTGTTGTGGGTTATTCTAGTGACATATTTTAATAAGCAGGTTTAGGACTGTGGTGATAGGGTCCTATAATGAATACTTAAGAATTTCAAATGCTGTGGAAGATATAGCTCTTTCATAAATAATTTAGGTTGCATATGAGTTGGTTTCTTCCCCAATAGTGGAAAGCGGAAATTTTATAAGCCTATAGAATTATTTCATAAAACATTAGGAAAATAACCCAAAGTTTGACCAGGTCTTAGGCTTTCAGGAAACACTTTTCAAATGTGCTGTTATAGCCAAAAAGACACCCAAACTCTGAAAGGGTATCCAAAAGAAATAGGAGTTTGTTTAAAGTATGTGCCCCAACCTTTCCAGAAATAGTTATGTCTGGAAAAGTATCTGAGAAGGTTCATTAAAATGGGTAAAGGGAAGGGGCTGGCCCACTGGCGTAGTTGTTAGGTTTGCATGCTCCACTTTGGCAGCCTGGGGTTCACAGGTTTAGATCCTGGGTGCGGACCTAGCACCGCTTGTCAAGCCATGCTGTGGGGGATCCCACATAAAGTGGAGGAAGATTGGTGTAGATGTTAGCTCAGCGACAGTCTTTCTCGAGCAAAAAGAGGAGGATTGGCAACAGATGTTAGCTCAGGGCCCATCTTCCTCGCACACACAAAAAACAAAGAGTAAGGGCGTAGAGTAATTTCCATACTGAAACATTCACACTAAAAAATAGTATTTAAATGAAAAGAAGACAGATAAACATTGAGCAGCATTGTAACTTACAGCCTAAATTGGGGGAATTAGATATGCAACCAACTTAATAGAGTTGCATATCGTGGATGTTAGGCTTAGAAGTGTGTTAAAGGCAGCAGTGCCGCAAACAAGCTTCTTGAAAGAAATTATTCTTAAGTGGAGTTTTGAAAGATAGGTATTTGTCAGGTAGTGAGAGATGAGCATGACATTTAAGGCCATTTGTATGTGGTGCAACAAGGTAAGGAAGTGTTAAGAGATGTGGTTCAGCAAAATTAGGATGCAAGAGGCACTGGGGCAAAATATGAGATGGGAGAGGTAGACATGGGCCACATCATGGAGACCGTATGCTAAGCATTTTGTACTTTACCATATGGATAGTAAGGAGCCCCTAAAGGGTTTTTAAAATTTTTTCTTAAATAGCAGCTTTATTGAGACGTAATTCCCATGCCGTGAAGTTTACTCTTACAAAGTGTACAATTCAGTGGTTTTTAATGTATTCGCAAAGTTGTACATCATCATCACTGTCTAATTCCAGAACATTTTCATTACTCCAAAAGGAAATTCTGTACCTATTACCAGTCATTCCCTATGCTCTCCTCTTTAACCACTGATCTACTTTCTGTCTCTCTAGATTTGCTTATTCTGGACTTCCGTATAAATGGGATCACACAATATTGGCCTTTTGTGTCTGGCTCCTCTGAAGGGCTTTAAATTTGAGAGTGATAATATTAATTATGCATTTTAGAATGTTTAACAGCAGTGTGGAGGGTAGAGTAGAGAGGGCAGGTCTGTTAGCAGGAAAAATAACAGAGGGACTCCCGTTGTAGTTGTCTAGGTCGCAGGGCTGATCTAAGGCGGAAGATGGCTGAGTCGTACTGTACAGGAGGCAGAATTAGTAGGCTCTGTCACAGTCGAATGTGTTGGGGTGAGGAAAAGTCAGCAGTATGAGTTTCTCAGGATTCTGTCCCTAGTGGCTGGGTACATGGGCAGATAGATGCTGCTGCCTATTTCTTTTGGCAAAAGATGGCTGATCTGATGAGTATCAACAATATAAGCATTTACAAAAATTCTTGGACTTATCCTGAGAGGTCAAAACTAAATGAGCTAAGAAGGATTCCTGGACAACAGATTTATCAGTGTATTAAAGACAATTAGGACTGGTTGCTGTACCTTTGCCCTTTAGAGCAACATTTCCCAGTGTATTCCCTAGAACATGTGATATTATGTGAGTGGCCCTATTGAAAGGATTTTTTGGCAAATAAAATTTGGGAAATACTGTACCCTATATCATCTTCCAAGAGAACATAGATATCCGTAAGACCCTGAGCCCAATGTCCTGCAGTAAAGAAGTCTTTAAAAGTTTATTTAGGGGCCGGCCCCTTGGCTGAGTGGTTAGGATCGTGCACTCCGCTTTGGCGGCCTGGGGTTCCACCGGTTCGGATCCTGGGTGCGGACATGGCACCGCTCATCAAGCCATGCTGAGATGGCGTCCCACATAGCACAGCCAGAGGCACTCACAATTACAATATGCAAGTGTGTTCTGGGGGTCTTTGGGGAGAGGAAGAAGACAGGGAAAAAAAAATTGGCAACAGATGTTAGCTCAGATGCCAATCTAAAAAAAAAAGTTTATTTAACCTGGGGTTTCTAAAACTTACTGAACACAGAAACCTTTTTTTTGACATGTTCCTGTTCCTAGGAGCACATTTTGGGAGACTCTGCTTAGAGAGATGGTGTGGGGACAGCTGCCGTGTCTATGACAGGTTGCCCCTTGGTTCTTGTCAGAGGCAGAATCCCAGACAGAATGGACCATTAGCCAAACCCGGTCTAGTAGCCCTGTGTTAAAGAGATTGCGTACAGTTAAAATTCAGTCTTTTTGATTGGGCAATTCCTAAACAGTTTGCCATCTCTTGGAGCAAGAGCGACAACAACACAACCAGTTAAAACACACATGGCAGAAGGCCAATGACCAGTTTCTGGAGTCTCAGCGTTTGCTGATGAGGGACATGCAGCGAATGGAGATTGTGCTAACTTCAGAACAGCTCCGACAAGTTGAAGAACTGAAGAGGAAAGATCAGGTGAATAGCAGTTTTGTAGGACTTGCTTGCTTTGTTAATAATACACCACCCTTCCCTGCCCCCGCCCCCACATGTGATTGCGTTACTTTATGTCTATTAGAGATTGACTTAAGCCTGAAACAAGGTGATGTATGCCATTTCAAAAAACATAATAGCTGCATTAGAGGAATTTTTTTTCAACTTTAGAAATGACCTTGTCTGGGGGGAAAAAAACTCGTGTAGAAATGATCCTCTTGAGAGAATGAATAGTACATATTTCGGAGAAAATCTTTCTCTGCAGTTCTGTCCAGTTCTCCTAGGGCTCCTGAATTGTGTGAATCCGGGCCAGGTCTTCCAAGACATTGCTCTCAGAGCCTTGGAGTGGGAATGGAGAGGCTGAGCGATATGAAAAGGCAGGTGTCCACCTTGCTCTATACCCAAGATCCTATTTTCTCCTTATGTTTTTTAAAAAATTACTTAAATTACATGAGTTATGCATAAATACATCCTCATGTTAAAAATATTTTGTTTTAAATACAAAGTGAAATAATAAATGTAAGTGAAAATCTCCCTTGGTATCTCCCATACCTCCCTTCACAGAAATAACCACTTATTGTAATCAGAAGTAATCAGTTTGGAAGATAGTCTTTCAGACTATTTGTGTGTGTTTATAAGTGTATATTTAGTTTTCTTTTCTATACAACCGCTATCATAGTATAAGTATTTATTCTATAACTTATTTTTCTCATAAGCATTATCTTAGATATATTTTCATGTCAGAGATCTGTCTCATTAACTGGTAGCATGGATGTGCTATAATTGACTTAATTAAATGGGCATCTAGGTGATTTCCTTTTTTTTTTTTTGGTCATTTCAAACAGTGTTGCAGCTAATATCCTATACTACTTGTATTTACAAATATTTCCCTAGGACAGCTATGTTGAAGTTTTTCTCGGTATTATAAGAAATATTTTAGGGTGCTGGCCCTGCGGCCAAGTGGTTAGGTTTGTGTGCTCCACTTCGGCGGCCTGGGGTTTCGCCAGTTTTGGCTCCTGGGCACAGACATGGTACTGCTCATCAAGCCACGCTGAGGCAGCATCCCACATGCCACAACTAGAAGGACCCACAACTAAAAATATACAACTATGTACCGGAGGGCTTTGGGGAGAAAAAGGAAAAATAAAATCTTGGGGAAAAAAGAGAAATATTTTAAATTACCTTGTATGACTTAAGTTGGATTTTGTTTTTCAGAAGTTTCTTCCCTCTTAAATTTCTTTTCTGTCTCTTAATTCTGACTCATTCATCTTGTGTATAGACACAGTCAACTTAAATATTTAGATTCTAAAGTACAGATCTATTCATGCCCCTCTTGCTGCCCATTGAAACAGTGTAAACTCCTAAACTGGTCATTTAAGGCCTTAATTAACATTTATTGAGCTTTTACTGTGTGCCAGCATTGTGCTGAGGCTTTAGATAGAAAGCATAATTTCATGTAGTTCTAAAAACAAACAAACAAACACAACAAAACTTTCCAAATGTGATGGGGGCTAATGGCAGATCTGAGGTTTGAGCCAATCTCTATTGCAGAGTCTAAGCACTTAATCACCACTCCTTTCCATATCCCTCACTTCTCATGTATCTGCCCCTCTCTTCAGTCACATCAGATCCTTCGGTGTTCCCCTACCTGCCTGCTCTTCTGTGCCCCTGCGCCTTTGTACGTGCTGTGCATCCTTTCTCCCTAGAGCCCTTGCTTGTCTTCCCTCATGCAGTTGGCAAACTCATCCCTTCAAGATCCACCTGAGGTCTTACCTTCTTTGGGCCCCTTTTCAGATGAAATCAGTCATCGTGAGAAAACGTATAGTATTGCAATCATTGGTGTGTTTGTCCCTTCCCACCAGATGGTTTTGGGGGCCATTGAAGGTATCTTATTCATCTTTGTTGTCGTTATCACATCAACTTCAATCATTCCTTTGTATTTCATGTTTCCAATGGATGTGTAAGGTCATAACCTTTTCCTATTTTCTACAGTAATCTGAAGGAATGTTCTATGCATGTTTTCTTTCTTGGATCATTTGAAGGAGAGGGGGTGGTTTGCTTTCTCGTGTTTTGCCTTTCATATTGTATGCTCTTCTTGGCAGCTCTTTTCTGGTTTCTCCTTTATACCAGGGTTCATACTTTGTGCCTATAGTATTAAAACATTTTGTTATGACCAGATGTCCTTAAATGGGATTACAGAACAAATAAACTTGGGTCCAGTTTTTCTCTTATCATAAAGCTTTGTTCTTTTTTATTTGTTGTGAGTGGTTAAAGAACTATATGAATCATTAAGTGTAGATTGCCTGGGTAATATATATATATTTTCTTCCTAACTTTTAGGAGGAAGATGAACAACAAAGACTTAATAAGAGAAAGGATCACAAAAAAACAGATGTTGAAGAAGAAGTAAAAATACCTGTAGTGTGTGCTTTAACTCATGAAGAATCTTCAGCCCAGTTATCAAATGAAGAGGTATAGTGAATCTATAATTAAAATCATCATATACATGATGTTACCATTTTTTGCTTCTCATACATGAATCACTTAGATTGTTCATATGGGAAGTGCATAGTTACTACCTGAAAATTAGATAAAATCATAGTATTTACTTCAGTTGTTTTTCTGGTATTGTAGGTAGTACTGTTTGAAACAGGTGATTTCTCTCACAGTCTCTGAAATAATTAGTATTCTTTTTTCCAGTGATTCCAGAATTGAAACATTAGAAGAAATCTGTAATATCTACAAAATTTTTTAATATGAATAATAAATATTGCTAATATTTTGAGCTTTTGGTTTAAAAGAGATGATCTAAAGTGTTGAAACACTTAACTCCTATAGCATGTATGTGAGTAATAACTAGTATTAGGTTTTAAGCCCTAAGAACAGTGGGTGAGACTGGGCAGATTGTGATGGTGTAGGGCAGGACATTTCAGGCATTGGGAATGGATAGAGAGACCTGGAGGTGGAAAGTATGAGGTGGTGTTCCCATGGCCTCATCACCTCTCATCCAGTGTGGCAACCTCCTCATTAGCTGTCCTGTCTTCAGCCTGTCCCGCTCCACGGTACTCTCAGCGTTAGTGTTAGATTGGTTTTTCTTAAGTGCAGCTGCAGTCAGGTCACTTCTCTACTCAAAAACCACCGCTGACTCCCATTACCTACATAATTAAGTACAATTCCTTGCTCAGACCTTCGAGGCCCTGCATAATATGCACCCCGTTTTAGCCACATTGGTTGTGTTGTTGTGCTGCACTGCCCACCTTACATGTTGGTTCCTTTTCCTGGAATGCTTACCTCCCTCTGCCTTTCTGAGTATTGAAATCCTTCTAGTCATCCTTCAAGATTCATGTTGATATCTCCTCTTCAATGAGGGAAATGCTTCTCTTTTTTTTTTTTTTTTTTAATTTTTTTTTTTTTATTAATGTTATGATGGATTACAAGCTTGTGAAATTTCAGTTGTACATTTTTGTTAGTCATGTTGTGGGTACACCACTTCCCCCTCCGTGCCCTCCCCCCACCCCCCCTTTTCCCTGGTAACCACCGATCAGATCTCCTTCTCAATATACTAATTTCCACCTATGAGTGGAGTCATATAGAGTTCGTCTTTCTCTGACTGACTTATTTCGCTTAACATAATGCCCTCGAGGTCCATCCACATTGTTGTGAATGGGCCAATTTTGTCTTTTTTTATGGCTGAGTAGTATTCCATTGTGTATATATACCACATCTTCTTTATCCAATCATCAGTTTCTGGGCATGTAGGCTGGTTCCACGTCTTGGCTATTGTAAATAATGCTGCGATGAACATAGGGGTGCAACGGACTCTTGAGATATCTGATATCAGGTTCTTAGGATAGATACCCAGTAATGGGATGGCTGGGTCATAGGGTATTTCTATTTTTAACTTTTTGAGAAATCTCCATACTGTTTTCCATAGTGGCTGTACCAGTTTGCATTCCCACCAACAGTGTATGAGGGTTCCTCTTTCTCCACAACCTCTCCAACATTTGTCGTTCTTGGTTTTGGATGTTTTTGCCAATCTAACGGGGGTAAGGTGATATCTTAGTGTAGTTTTGATTTGCATTTCCCTGATGATTAGCGATGATGAACATCTTTTCATGTGTCTATTGGCCATATTCATATCTTCTTTTGAGAAATGTCTGTTCATGTCCTCTGCCCATTTTTTGATCGGGTTGTTTGTTTTTTTGTTGTTAAGCAGTGTGAGTTCTTTGTATATTATGGAGATTAACCCTTTGTCGGATAAGTGGCTTGTAAATATTTTTTCCCAATTAGTGAGCTGTTTTTTTGTTTCAATTCTGTTTTCCCTTGCCTTGAAGAAGCTCTTTAGTCTGATGAAGTCCCATTTGTTTATTCTTTCTATTGTTTCCCTCAACTGAGGAGTTACAGTGTCCGAAAAGATTCTTTTGAAACCGATGTCAAAGAGTGTACTGCCTATATTCTCTTCCAAAAGACTTATTGTCTCAGGCCTAATCTTTAGGTCTTTGATCCATTTTGAGTTTATTTTGGTGTGTGGTGAAAAAGAATGGTCGATTTTCAATCTTTTGCATGTGGCTGTCCAGTTTTCCCAGCACCATTTGTTGAAGAGACTTTCTTTTCTCCATTGTAGGCCCTCTGCTCCTTTGTCGAAGATTAGCTGTCCATAGATGTGTGGTTTTATCTCTGGGCTTTCAATTCTGTTCCATTGATCTGTGCATCTGTTTTTGTACCAGTACCATGCTGTTTTGATCACTGTAGCTTTGTAGTATGTTTTGAAATCAGGGATTGTGATTCCGCCGGCTTTGTTTTTCTTGCTCAAGATTGCTTTAGCAATTCGTGGTCTTTTGTTCCCCCATATGAATTTTAGGATTGTTTGTTGAATTTCTGTGAAGAATGTTCTTGGGATTCTGATTGGGATAGCATTGAATCTGTATATTGCTTTGGGTAGTATGGACATTTTAACTATGTTTATTCTTCCAATCCATGTGCAAGGAATGTCTTTCCATCTCTTTATGTCATCATCAATTTCTTTCAAGAAAGTCTTGTAGTTTTCATTGTATAGATCCTTCACTTCCTTGGTTAAGTTTATCCCAAGGTATTTTATTCTTTTCATTGCGATTGTGAATGGGATAGAGTTCTTGAGTTCTTTTTCTGTTAGTTTATTGTTAGTGTATAGAAATGCTACTGATTTATGCACGTTAATTTTATACCCTGCTACTTTGCTGTAGTTGTTGATTATTTCTAATAGTTTTTCTGTGGATTCTTTGGGGTTTTCTATGTATAAGATCATGTCGTCTGCAAACAACGCGAGTTTTACTTCTTCGTTACCTATTTGGATTCCTTTTATTTTTTTTTCCTGCCGAATTGCTCTGGCCAGCACCTCCAGTACTATGTTGAATAGGAGTGGTGAAAGTGGGCACCCTTGTCTTGTTCCTGTCCTCAGAGGGATGGCTTTCAGCTTTTGTCCATTGAGTATGATGTTGGCTGTGGGTCTATCATATATGGCCTTTATTATGTTGAGGTACTTTCCTTCTATACCCATTTTACTGAGGGTTTTTATCATAAATGGGTGTTGGATCTTGTCGAATGCTTTCTCTGCATCTATTGAGATGATCATGTGGTTTTTGTTTTTCATTTTGTTGATGTAGTGTATCACGTTGATTGACTTGCGGGTGTTGAACCATCCCTGTGTCCCTGGTATAAATCCCACTTGATCATGGTGTATAATCTTGTTGATGTATTGCTGTAATCGGTTTGCCAAAATTTTGTTGAGGATTTTTGCATCTATGTTCATCAGTGATATCGGCCTGTAGTTCTCCTTCTTTGTGTTGTCCTTGTCAGGTTTGGGGATCAGAGTGATGTTGGCTTCATAGAATGTGTTAGGGAGTTCTCCATCTTTCTCAATTTTCTGGAACAGTTTGAGGAGAATAGGTATTAAGTCTTCTTTGAATGTTTGGTAGAATTCTCCAGAGAAGCCGTCTGGTCCTGGACTCTTGTTTTTGGGGAGGTTTTTGATTACCGTTTCTATTTCCTTACTTGTGATTGGTCTATTCAGATTCTCCATTTCTTCCTGATTCAGTTTGGGGAGATTGTAGGAGTCTAGGAATTTGTCCATTTCTTCCAAGTTGTTCAATTTGTTGGCATATAGTTTTTCATAGTATTCTCTTATGATCTCTTGTATTTCATTGGTATCTGTTGTGATTTCTCCTCTCTCATTCCTGATTTTATTAATTTGCGCTTTCTCTCTTCTTTTCTTGGTGAGTCTGGCTAGGGGTTTGTCAATTTTGTTAATTCTTTCGAAGAACCAACTCTTTGTTTCATTGATCCTTTCTATTGTCTTTTTTGTTTCAATATCGTTTATTTCTGCTCTTATTTTTATTATTTCCCTCCTTCTACTGACTCTGGGCTTTGTTTGTTCTTCTTTTTCTAGTTCTGTTAGGTGTCGTTTGAGGTTGCTTACGTGAGCTTTTTCTTGTTTAGTGAGGTGAGCCTGTATTGCGATGAATTTCCCTCTTAGGACTGCTTTTGCTGCATCCCAAATGATTTGGTATGTCGTGTTCTCATTTTCATTTGTCTCCAGATAATATTTGATTTCTTCTTTAATTTCTTCAATGATCCATTGTTTGTTGAGAAGCGTGTTGTTTAGTCTCCACATTTTTGCACCTTTCTCTGCTTTTTTCTTGTAGTTGATTTCTAGTTTAATAGCGTTATGATCAGAAAAGATGCTTGATATTATTTCAACTCTCTTGTATTTATTGATGTTTGCTTTGGTTCCCAAAATATGGTCAATCCTTGAGAATGTTCCATGTGCACTTGAGAAGAATGTGTAACCTGCTGTTTTTGGATGAAGTGTTCTATATATATCTATTAAGTCCATCTGGTCTAATTTTTCATTTAATTCTATTATTTCCTTGTTGATTTTCTGTCTGGATGTTCTGTCCATTGGTGTTAATGGTGTGTTGAGGTCCCCGGGAAATGCTTCTCTTAATGCCTTTAGGATAAATGTCCCCAGCTTGGCATACCAGGGCCTTCATACTTGAATGACCCTTCCAGCCTTACCATGCTCTCCTCTTCATCATGGCCAGAACTTTCTGCTTACTCATGTGTGTTTATTGTCCCTGCTGTTTAGAATTTCATACTCACTCCCCAACCCCTACATCCTCTCCCAGCTGGTGAACCAGTTTCAGTTCAGTTGGATGAGGATCTTCTCTCTCTTTCAGAGGCATCATGTTTCTGGTTAGTTTGCAGATTTATTCTGAGTCATGTATAATCTTACTCCCTGGTGACTTATATTTTCATTTTTATGGATTGTTTGACATTAAAAAGACGTTTTAGAAAATCTAGCGGACACTGAAAAGTATGATGTAATTGTTTTTCTGCATTCTTTGTTTTGGATCGTACGCTGAGGACCACTTGGCCTGACTCTGCTGTGCATTTTTTTTAATAGTTAGGCTCCCAGGGGAATGTTTCAGTTTTTGGGTACTGCCAAATATTATGTGGTTTCTGTGTCATGCGGTCCTGTGTCCAGGAATGTTTGAAAAAGTTTCAGACTTTTCAAAAAATACTTTAGCAGGAAAATAAGAAGGGGAGATTTGTTGTGATTTACAATGAAGTGGTTTTCTTATTTTTGATTCTTTCTAACAGATCTGTACGATATGTTGTGCATAACATTATTTCCTGGCATTTGAAATATCTTTTGGACTTTCAGATCTGCTATTTTGCAGTTTGAATATTGAGTATCTTTGTTTTGTGTTGAGAGTCATGACAATTTACTTTAGCTTTTGGTTTAAAGTTGATATGCAGTGCTTTGGAGACTTAGATTTATTGCTAAAAACATTTAAAATTTTTAAGACCTCGTATCTTCTTTAAACTAATGCTTAGAATATGCTTTTCTCATGGCAAAGGTAATATACGTTTATTATGGAAAGTACAGGAAGGTCCTGCAAAATAAAAATAACTGGTAGGTAATTCTACTAACCACCACTAACATTTTGGTATGTACCTCTCCTTTCCCTTTTTCTTTTTTTGTTTCCAAAGTTAACATCTGTTTGTATTTGCACTTTTTAAACATAAACCAGATTGCAACTCTATGTAATGTTTTATATACATTTTTTCCCTATTTAAATCTATCTTTAAATGTTTTGGCACATCAGTAAATGTTTTCCCCCAAAATGATGTTTAATGACTGACAGTATTTCAGCATGTAAATATACCATAATTCTTTAATCCCTGACTAATTGATTTATGCTTAGATTTTAGTTTATAGAGGTGGCTAAGTGATGACACAGAAGAGATCAATCTCGTTGAAAGAGAAGTTAAGTATTATTCACAGTCCCCCTAGCAATGAGAGTCACAGTACACCAAGCAGAGCCACAAGGAGAAGCACCAGAGTTGGCTGTGAAGTAGAAACAGGAGCAAGGGGAAAGCGTGAGCCACAGCCCTTGTTGCTGTTTTTGAGGGAAAGGCAAGGCAGAACAGGGTCAACAGCATAGGATAGGCTGGTTAGAGTAATTCCAGTGAGCTCTGGGGCAGGGGAAATACTGGCTTGGTGGGTAAGAGTTAGATTAAGGAGTTGATTGGGGGTGTGGACTCAGGATTGGTTAATTTGTATATGAAGGATATGTTCATAGGCAAGTTGTTTATTATTTCTAGGAATCAGCTAGCTTGGGAGTGGTAGTCCCTCCCTGGCCAGCAAGGCCCCCAGAATGTCAAAAACATTGTAAAATATAGAAAATAAAAAACATGATTAACACACTAATAGATAGTTAAGTTGGTTCCATTTTTTTTACTGGTACAAAACTTTTCATTATTTTAAGTAATGCCATAATGATATTATATATAATTCTTCCTTGTACATAAGTCATTATGGACTTAGCTGATTACTTTCTTAGTATAAGTTTTTGGGTAAAGAACTGCTGAGTTTAAGGGCATAAATATTTTTAAGATATTAGAACATATTGTTGAGTCATCTTTCAGAAACACCATAGCAGTTTACACGTCCCCTAGAAGTATATGTTTCTTATGTTATTACTAGCATGGTAGTCTGGTACTTTTAAAATGGCCACCACAACATTTCTGCCCCTATCCCCTTCCCACTTTGGTGTCACAGCCGCTTTGTGTATGACAGCGTTAGATGTTGGGCTCCTTTGTAAGCTAACTGAGTGGGTTCTCATTCCAGTTTTTACTAGGATAGTTACTTGGGACCTTTGCCATAGCTAGCTTAATATATACTAGATTTGTGTTCCTCAGCCATTTGAATTTCACAGATGAAAAAATCTTTAAAAAGAAAGAAATGGAGGAATTAACATAAAAGTTGTCAACTTTTTATTATACCAAGTAAGGATATTTTTAAAACGTTAAAAAAAAATCTATTCCATAGTCTTTTCCAGTTCATAAAAGGAAGGAAATTTAAGAACAAAAACTGGAAAGGATATTATCTTGAAATAAAGGCTAGTCCTTTAAGTTGAATAAGTTTAGTTTCAAGAAAAACTTGTTGCATTTTCTTTGTTTTCTAATTTTCCCACCAGCTATGTAACTGTATCATGGAATGGCTCTCTGCTTTTTGCCTTTGGGAATGTGCTACACTACGTTTTTAAAAAAAATTTAGGTGAAATTCACATAACATAAAATTAACCATTTAAAGTGAGCAATTCAGTGGCATTTGGTACATTTACACTGCTATGCAACCATCACCTCTGTCTGGTTTCAAAACATTTTCATCAACCCCAAAGGAGACCCCATGTCCATTTAAGGAGTCACTCCCCATTCTCCTTTCCCCTTACCCTCTGGCAACCACTTTTTTTGTTGTTGTTTTTGGTCTCTATAGATTTACCTATTCTGGACATTTCATATGAATGGAATCATACAATATGTGACCTTTGCATCTGGCTTCTCTCACTTAGTGCACCACATTTAACGTTTTGATTACACCTTGCTTGAGACTTGGTTTCCAGCATACCACATTATACTCATTTCCCTTCTGCTACCCTGGCTACTCCTTCCTCTGTCCATCCCCAAAATGTTGATGTTTCTCGGGGTTTTCTGCCCTTCACTTTCTTCTCATCCTACAGAGTCATCCTAGGTGTTTTGATTTGTTGCTATGACTTTACTTACCATTATATGGTGGTTATTGCCAAGTCTCTATCTACAGACTTACATTTCTCTCTGTCGAGTGGACAGCTCCTCTTGGATATACAACAGGCACCTCACATTCAACGTACCCAACGCTGAATTTCAGGAGATCTTCCCTGACTACTTATGTCTGGGCTGAATTCCTCTCCTTGGCTATCAGAGCATTCAGTACATAGCTCTAGCCTATCATTTTATTAAATATGATATTCTCATAGCCTGCTTACTTGTTTATTTTTTTCATGAAACTGTACTCATCTTGAGGTCAGAGATGGCTCACAGTTGTGTCCTGAGCTCACAGGATGCAAGTTGTATCTTGCTCGCAATTGTATCATGAGTGCCTCATTTAGTGCCCAGCCTGTAGAAGACACTCAATAAATGTTCAATGAATATATGAAGGCAGCACATTAATGATTATCATGTGTAACGTGTGGTGAAATACTTTTAACACATGATAGTTTTCCTCCTTGAAAATATAGAGAATTGTCTAACTTGGCAATATATATTTTCACCTTTCAGGAGCATTTAGATAGCACCCATGGATCAGTCCATTCCTTAGATGGAGACTTACTGTTGCCATCTGGAGATCCATTCAGTAAATCAGACAATGACGTGTTTAAAGATGGACTCAGGAGAGCGCAGTCTACAGACAGCTTGGGAACCTCAGGCTCACTGCAATCCAAAGCTTTAGGCTATAACTACAAAGCAAAATCTGCTGGGAATCTGGACGAATCGGATTTTGGACCATTGGTAGGAGCAGACTCAGTGTCTGAGAACTTTGATACTGCCTCCCTTGGGTCACTGCAAATGCCAAGTGGATTTATGTTAACCAAAGATCAGGAGAGAGCAATCAAGGCAATGACACCAGAACAAGAAGAGACGGCGTCCCTCCTCTCCAGTGTCACCCAGGGTATGGAAAGTGCTTACGTATCCCCCAGTGGTTACCGCTTAGTCAGTGAGACAGAATGGAATCTCCTGCAGAAGGAGGTGAGTTATCTTTGTTTTTTCCTCTTACTTACTTTGGGGGATACTAGGTAGTTCTGCAATTTATTGTTCATTCAGTAGATAGCCTCTGGAGTCAGTGCATGCACATGTTGCCAGCAAGTGGATGTTAGCCCATCCCTTGTCATGGTCGGCTCTGGCTATTCCTGGTGATAGAACCGAGAAGGGAACTAACTAGCTAATTGCATTGAGTGTGAACTTCTCCACCGAAGTCACACCTCTGAAGTTGGAGCAGTGGTGAAGGTGAATACCCTGAATTTGGTTTGCTTGCAGTTTTCTATAAAATCTCAGTGTATTCCAAGATTCATACTTTTTCATCTTTCCTTAAGATCTAAAGTGCAAATGCTTGTCAGTAATTGATGTTGAGAATGAGTTTAAGGAGGTAGTGGAAAATATGGGAGAGAAAATGAGGCAGCCTTTAGTGAGGTTAATTTTCCTCTTAAGAGTATTTGCAAACTCAGCAGTAAGATTAGGAGGTACAAACTTAAATAAGTATTGCATAGTACTTTGGATTACAAAACCTTGTCATATACATCATCTCTTTGAACTTCATGATAATAATGAGGCAGTGAGGGCATGATTGTTCCCAATTTACAGATGAGGGAACTAGCTCGAAAGGGCAAGTTGCTCAAGTTTCCCCTTTGACTTAGTAGCAAAACCTGAGTTAGAATCCAGGTTTTCTGACTTCCAGTGTTTTCCTTTACTCGGGGCTACTTCTCTTTAAAGAAGCTAGGATCAGTAAGTGGAACAGCTTATTAAGCTTAAAAGAAACTATTCTCCTTGGTCTTGTGCAAAACATTTGTGAGAAGGTGCTACTTGATAGTTTCATACCTACTTTGCAGTTGGAGCAGATGAAATGGTTAATTGGCACTAGTTCCTCCCTGCAACCCCTCTCCTGGTTGGGTAGTTGAGAGTTAAATTGTGAGTACCACAGTGTGGTACCCTTTGCTTGCTTTGTGTTTTCCTCAAATGTAATGTTTTATGGTCCTTAGCCTCTTGGTGATAAAGTTGTGTTTTCCTTGTTTTCCTATTATACTTGTTTTGGAGCTTAGGACTAAATTTTTAGAATCCTACTCTATATTGTAACTTCTTGCCATAAGTCCCTGAAGAAATTGTTTATTTGGTCTTCTACTTTGAGTAACCTTGGTCAGACTGTGCGTGTGTTCCTCAAGTATGTGATATAGTATTATTTTGTTCTGCCTGGTAAGAGTTCATTTTGGTGCCCTTCAGGTACATAATGCTGGAAATAAGCTTGGTAGACGTTGTGATATGTGTTCCAATTATGAAAAACAGTTACAAGGAATTCAGATTCAGGAGGCTGAAACAAGAGACCAGGTAAGTTTCTTTTGGGTCTTCAAAATTGTGAGCTGTTGTAGTTTTCATTGGAGGTGCAGATTAATTGCCTTTTTTCCCTTCCATTTTCTTTACGAAGTATATCCATCTTGTTAACCCTGAAATAATCTGGTACCTGCAATGTCAGTTACATTTCCAGTGGGAGCACGCTAGAACCTCTGCTTTTCTGTATCTTTGCTTCGTTAGCTTGCCCAGCACCACACAGGTCAGCTTGGCTCTTACAGGAGCACTGGCACATCTTCCTCCCAACCTGCCCCTCTGCCCAAGGCCTGAAAGTGATACTGTCGTGAGTGTGTACTCATGGAAGGTGCTTCATGATGTGCAGGTTTAGGGAGGTGAGAGGTTGACTGTTGCCTCTAATTGAGTGAAAATTTAATTGAATATTAATCAGTATTTAGAATCTTCATTGCTTATTGCCTACTTCTTGTCATAAATTTGTTGAGTTGATTAAGGTTAATTTACATGGTCACAGACATGAAGATTTAGTATATTTGGTATGCTGAGGTTGACAAGTGCCTTTCTAAATAGAGTATCTTGAAAACATTTAGGAAATAGTGTAGAATTTCATGAAAGTACACTTGTGAAAGTATATGTAAGGAAAAGAAAATTTTTTTCATATATTTCCAAATTGTTCTTTGATTGTTACAAAGATTGTTCCTTTAGTCTTCAAAATAAATTTAAGTAGGTTAAAATAATAGTTTAATATTTTCACATGCTGTTGGCATTGATTTCCTCCTCATATGCTTTTTTTTCATAGATGATTCAAAGGTAAATCTTGGAAGCTGTCTGTGAAACTAATGTAGTTGGCCTCTGACGGTGTGGCATAGGAGTGGGCTATCTTGGATTCCGTAGTCCCTTCAGTAGACGTTTTACTGATGCTTCATCTGTGCCTGGCATTTTGCTGAGTCCTGTTCAGATACAGATAGAACCCAGTACTGCCCATAGGAGCTTTTCAGTGGTGCCAGGCAAGCCATCAGTTCAGCATAGTCTGGTCCCATAGATGTACTCATGGAACTAGAGGAGGGGCAGGGGCATCTAACTTAACTTTGGGCTCAGTTGAGTAACACTTGTACGTAACACTAAAGCTAAGTTTGTTTTAGAGCTGGAGTAAAAATTTAAGGAGAAGTGGGGAAAGGGTGTTTAAGGAGAGGAAAGATGTACAAAGGAACAGAGTATGAAGGCAAATGTGTTCTAGGAAGTATGCGTAATTCCTGTGGCTGGGTGGAGGGTGTGTGTGTATTTTCTAAAATAATGTGAGTGGAAGCAACAAAGGGAAGGCTTTGATCAGACTATTGAGGGAGGGGTGATGATTGAAGGGTTTATATTTTACCCTGAAGACTTGGGGAGGCATTTAGGGATTTTAAGTAGGGAAATGATGTGATTTGATTTTTGTTTTAGAAAAAACTTATGGCGTTAGTGTGGAGTGTAGATTGGAGGCAGAGGGCAGACTAGAGTCAGGGAGGCCGGTGCCCAGCCTAGAGGACAGGAGGAAAAGCAGGTATTTTAAAGGTGAGGTCACGCACGTGAGAAGGGATTCGCTAGCTGTAAAGCACAGTAGAGTTGTTGAATTAGGTCATTCAATCTAATTTCTTTCTGAATTGACAAATTTCTGATGTTTCTCAGGAAAGAAAAGATTAGACTTTTAAAAAAATTTTTAGAGTTAGGAATTTTTTTCAATTTATGAAAGAATTCCGGTACTTCCTTCTAAGGGACTTTTAAAATTGCACAGGTGAAAAAACTGCAGGTGATGCTAAGGCAAGCAAACGACCAGTTAGAGAAGACGGTGAAAGACAAACAGGGGCTGGAAGACTTCATCAAGCAGAGCGCTGGAGACTCAAGTCACCAGGTAAAGGAAGCTGCTTAGAGTGGGACCCATGGCAGATGTCTGGCTTGTTTAAATTAAAAAATTCTGAAAACACCACTATTTCTTTCTTGCCCTCAAGATTTGGCAGTTCTCTTTTTCCTCAGATAAAAGGATCTCTTACTGATCTTTCTCTGGTGTCTGTCTTACAGATTTTTTAAAAAATAACTTTTGAAGTAACTGGTTGATGAATATCAGGAGGCTCTGATTCGCCTTTCCCCTTTGGTTTTTATTAAACTTTTTTGCTGCACAAGAAACTTGCTGACAGGAAAGATACTAGTTATCTTCTTTTTGACTGGTTTTTTTTTTTGCTGACAAAGATACTAATTATCTTCTTTTTGAGTTTTTTCTTTTTTGCTTGAAGAAGATTGTTGCTGAGCTGACATCTGTGCCCATCTTCATCTTTTTTGTATGTGGGATGCCGCCACAGCATGGCTTGATGAGTGGTGTGTAGGTCTATGCCTGGGATGTGAAACCTGGGCTGCTGAAGCAGAGTGTGTGAACTTAACCACTATGCCACCAGGCCGGTCCCCTTGAATTTTTAAAAGTATAGCATACACAGAAAAAACCCCAAACGTATACAGATATACCAGACATACCAGAGCTAACATTTGTGTGATCACTGTCAAGATCAAATAAGAGAACATTAGCCAGTACCCTGAAAGCCTTCACTTTCCGCCTCCGCTTACTACCTGCTCCCCGGAGGTAACCACTGTCCTAGCTTTTCACACTGTTAGATTGGTTGTGTCTGTTTTAACAAATGAATCACATAGTGTGTCTTCTTTTGTGTCTATCTGTCTTCCATTCAACATTGTGAGATTCCTACTCCGGATGCATGTTGCACTAGTTTGTTCATTTTCATTGTTGTGTGGTTGCACCATTGTGTGGATATATCACAGTTCATCCATCTGAGTGTTCGGGTTATTTCCAGTTCTGGGATATTAGGAATAGTTCTACTCTGGCGTGTCTGTGAAGGACTTGTTGCACGTTGCTGCTGGGAATATGCCTAGAAGTGGCATGCCTGGGTCAAAATGTATGTCAGCTTTAGTAGACAATAATGCAAACAGTTTCCAAAGTGGTTGTATGAATTTGTACTCCCACCTGCAATGTATGAGAAGAATTACTGTGAGTCCAAAGTCTTGAAAAACTTGGGCGTTTTTTTGTTCTTTTCTTTTTTAAAATTATTTTATTGAGGTCATATTGGTTTATAACATTGTGTAACTTCAGGTGCACATTATTATATATCAGTTTCCATATAGACTGCATCGTGCTCACCAACAATAGTCTAGTTTTTATCCATCACCACATATATGCACCCCTTAACCCCTTTCACCCACCCCCCCCTTCCCCTCTGGTACCCACTAATCTGTTCTCTTTATTCATGTGTTTGTTTATCTTCCACATATGAGTGAAATCATGCGGTGTTTGTCTTTCTCTGTCTGGCTTATCTTGTTTAACATCATACCCTCAAGGTCTATCCATGTTGTTGCAAATGGGACAATTTTGTCTTTTTTATGGCTGAGTAGTATTCCATCGTATATCTATACCACATCTTCTTTATCCATTCAACAGTTGATGGGCACTTGGGTTGCTTCCGTGTCGTGGCTATTGTGGATGATGCTGCAATGAACATAGGATGCATAAATCTCTTTGTATTGTTGATTTCATGTTCTTTGGATCAATACCTAGTAGTGGGATAGCTGAATCCTATGGTATTTCTGTTTTTAATTTTTTGAGAAGTCTCCATACTGTTTTCCATAGGGGCTGCACCAGTTTGCACTCCCACCTGCAGTGTGTGACGGTTCCCTTTTCTCCACATCCTCTCCAACACTATTATTTCTCATCTAGTTAATTATAGCCATTCTCATGGGTGTGAGGTGATATCTCATTGTAGTTTTGATTTGCATTTCCCTAATAGTTAGTGATATTGAACATCTTTTCATGTTCTTGTTGGCCATTTATGTATCTTCTTTAGAAAAATGTCTGTTCATCTCCTCTGCCTATTTTTTAGTGGGGTTTGTTTTTTTGTTGTTGAGTTCTTTTTATATTTTGGAAATTAACCCCTTGTTGGATATGTGATTTGCAAGTATTTTCTCCCAGTTGGTGGGTTGTCTTTTCGTTTTGTTTGTGATTTCCTTTGCCTTGCAGAAGCTTTTTTGCCAGACTTCCTTTGGTTAGTTATGTTAATTATAGCCATTTTGGTGGGTGTGTAATGATATTTAATTGTGACTCAGTTTGCATTTCTCTGGTGACTATTGAGGCTATTTAGCATTTTTCATGTTTATTGGCCATTCAGATATCATTTTTGTGTGTGTGTGTTTGAGATTCCTTCTCATATCTTATGCTCATTATTTTCTTGGGTTGTCTGTTTTACTTTTTTGGTTATTTGTTTTTCTGATTTGTGAGGAGTTCTTTATATAATATTGCTAGAACCTTTTGGTGATGTGTGTTGCAAATGTGTTCTACTCAGTACCTTATGTTTTCATTATTTTAATGCTGTCTTTTGATGAACAGAAGTTCTTAATGTTAACATGGTCAAATTTATTGATCTTTTCTTTATGGTTAGTGATTTTTGTCCTGGCTTTTAAAATAATATTTTCTTACCCTGGGGTTATGAAGATATTTTCATGTGTTTTATAGAAACTTCATTGTTTATACTCACTCACATTTGTATGTAAAATCCATCTAGAACTGACTTTGATGTATATGCTGTAGATAAGAGTAAAATTTTATTTTATTTTTCATATGGATAGCCAGTTCCTGTACCATGTAAGGAAAAGATCACCTTTTCCCCACTGCTCTGCAGGGTTATCTTTGTCATCTATCCAGTGACTATAAATACATGGGTCAGTTTCAGGACTCTGTTCTGTTCAGTTGGTCTGTTTGTCCATTTTTGTGCCAAATTCTTTGCTGTAATTTATAGTAAATTTTTCATTTGGTTTTATTTTTCTGCTGAGAACTGTGTTTTCATTCATTTCAACAGTATTTACTTTTACCTCATGTAGCATAGTTAAAATAGCTACTTTAAAGTCTTTGATAATTCTAACCTAGGTCGTCATGAGGTTGGCGTGCATTGATATTCTTTCCTCTTGAGAATTGGTCACATTTTCCTGATTGTTTCTATGTCAGGTACTTTTAGATTGTATCCTGGGGATTAGGACTCTTTTGTTGTGAGACTGGGTTCTGTTGATCTGATTAGGTTCAGTTCACAAGTTCTGTCTTGCCTTCTGTGAGTGATAGTTCTAATAGCAATTCGTTTTTAAAAGGCTTTGCAGTGCTGCTTTGCATCTGTCCAGATGCTTAAGGGTGAGTGTGGGACTTGTGCTGGGTCGCACAGAACTAGGGGATCCTTTTTCGAGTCCTCTCTCTCTCTCTCAGATTACCTGTTTCCTTTTCAGCTCACTTGGATCCTGTCCTGGTCCTGTGATCAGAAAGGCAGTTTTATCTCTTGTGCTGTTGCAGCTATTGCAGCTCTACCACTGGGGCAGCCCTCAGATTGATGCTGGCAAGAAAGTAGGAAAAAACCCCAAACAAACAGTGATCTCACTCCTGGTGAATTGCTTCTTCCCATTTTGACTTCCCTCCCTAAACTGTCTGTTTTTGCTTATTTTTCAGAGTCCTCAGGTAGTTGCTTTTTGTATTTTATCCAGAGTTTTTAGTTGTAATCAGGAGAGAAAGGCCATGCTGGGCTTGTCCATTTTGGATGGCACTAGAAGTCTTCATTCTCTCATATTTTTGTTTATCAGATGTATCTTTTTCTTTCTACCATCATTCAAGAAGGATACTTTGGCCAACTATAGAATTCTGAGCACTTATGTTATTTTCTTTCAGCATTTTGAAGTTATTATTCCATTGCTTCTGGCTTCCATGTCTCTGATGAGAAGTCAGCTATCAGTCTTGTTGTTGCTCCTTTGAAGGTAAAATGTATTTTTTTCCTTGGTTATTTTAACGATGTTCTTTTTGGCTTTTGTTTTCAGCAGTTTTGCTGTGCTGTACCTACATGTAATTTTCTTCATATTTCTCCTGTTTAAGGTTCACAGGGTTTCTTGGATCTTTGAATTGATGTCTTACTTCATAATTATAATATCCTCAGCCATTTTGTCTCTAAAAAACTTGTTTTTGTTGAGATATACATACAGTGAAGTGCACAAATCTCAAATGTACAATTTGATGAATTTTAACATTTGAAAAATTTTACCAGGGTAATCATCACTTGGCTCAAGATAAAGAACATTTCTAATACACTCATGCTTTTTCCTCATTAATAAATAGCCCACCTGCTTATACATAGAGGCAGCTAGTATTTTGACTTTTTACACTAGATTTAGTATTGCTTGTTCTTAAACTTCGTATAAATGGAATCATACAGTAGGTAGCCTTTTTCATCTGGTCTGTTTGATTATTATGTCTGTGAGACTCATCCATCTTGCTCTGTGTATCAGTAGTTAGATTTTAATGCAGTGTAGATTCTCTTACTGGGATATGCTGTAGTTTATCCATTCTACAGTTGAGGGATGCTCGAGTTTTTCCTGGTTTTTGGCTATTGCAAATGAATCCATTTTCTAGCATTTTTGTATGTGTCTTTTGGTGGATATTCGGACTCATTCGTCTTGAGTATATCTAGGAGTGAAATTACAGAGTTTTTGCAGAGGCTTATTTTTGCTCTACTGGCTATTTCCATTGGCCATTATTTCTTCAAATATTTCTATATGTTAGACCTTCACATTGCATCTGCAAGGCTTTTTAAACTTCTGTATTTTTCATCATTTTTGTCTTTATTTTCTTCAGATCTGTCTTCTAGTTCACTAATTTTCTCTTCAGATGAGTCTATTAAATTCATTGATGGACTTTTAAAATTTAGATAATTGATTTCTTTCAGTTGATTATTTCCCTTTGGTTATTTTCTTTTATTGTTTCCAGTTCTTTGGCAGTTCTAAATTTTGTCTTTTAAATCTCTGAACAGATCAAGTATAGTTATTTCAAAGACTGTCTCTAATAATTCATATATCTGGATTCCTTGTAGATCTGTTTCTATTATCTATTTTGTTTTTTCTTTTTTTATCATATTCTTGTGCATTTTTACTTGAGTACTGGGCATTGTATGGGAAAAATTGTTGAAATAATAAGAGGTAGGCAACAGTGGTGCTAACAATCCTGCATCACCTTAATCCAGTTACAGGAATTGAGATTATATGAAGTTTTGAAGGGCAAATTATTTTAATTCTTCCCTTACCCTAGGGTGTGGCTCTCTGGGGACCCAGTCCACAGTGCAGAGTGTTTCCCAGGGGTCCCTTTGCATCTTGGTTCCTGGCTCTTAACTTTCGCCACCCTCTCCTGGGGCTCTCACACACTCTGCTCAGCTTCTCAGCGTCATATCTGTTTCTTTTGGAATTGTCACATGCCTCTAAAGATGCTGCACTCAACTCTCCAAGTGTCCTCATTCTGCTCCTTGGCTCTGTGGTTCTTTTTAGCCCTGTTCTCTAATTTCCTCAAGTAGCTGTCTTTTATATTTTTGCCTGGTTTTTGTAATTCTCAGTGGAAAGGTTGGTTCACATTACTTAATCTGCTACTACTGGAAGCAGAATTCTGACAATCATTTTTTAAATGTCTAAACAAATTATTTTGATTTATTTTATAATTCTTATTTATCAGTCATCAACTTTCACATAAACCCGTCCTCAGGAACATTACTAATTCAAGGGAATTTAGAGTTCAGTAATGTTAGTCATGTATTTCTTGCTCTTAAGTAAACCATCTTAGAAGATTGTAGCTAGTTCAGAAAAAAGATTCATTTATCCTTTAAACTGTGCTTTTTTTTGTGGACAGAGTTTCAGAATTTTTTTTTTTTTTTTTAGCTCTTTTCTGAGTAATATTTATAATGAGATCACATGGGTTAATATCTGTCTGGAGACCCATGTAATGCCATTTGTTCATGTATGGCAGCATGTGCCCCTGGGGACTTTTAGTACTGCTTTGTGTTATCTGAAAGCCTGAGGCTTTGTACACAGCAGATGCATACATATCTGTTAAATGAGTGAGGAGTAGGTTATGATAAACTAATAAAACATTAATTCTGGACATTAGATAAACAGGAGATGGAAGGGTTCTTTTCAGAGTAATCAGTTTCCTAACTGTATATTTTCTGTGTATCCATTTTTTTTCTTTTAAGATCTCAGCACTTGCCCTAAGAGCCCAAGCCTCTGAGATCTTACTTGAAGAGTTACAACAGGCGTTTTCCCAGGCAAAGAGGGATATTCAGGAACAGATGGTAAGTTAACATTTAAATAAACATTAACTATGTTAAATGTAGTCCTTTTTGTTCTATCTTGAAATCATCTGTAATATGACTTTATATCCCTGGCCAAAGTGGTTACTGTTATGTTCTCCAGGGCCTATAGAACATTAGTAATGGACAAGATTATATAAAGACATTATTTCTTTTTGTTTTATTTTGTTTTTTTTGCTGAGGAAGATTGGCCCTGAGCTAACATCCATGCCAATCCTCCTCTGTTTCATGTGTGGGTCGCTGCCACAGCATGGCTGACGAGTGGTGTAGCTCTGTGCCTGGGATCCAAACCTGTGAACCTGGGCCACTGAAGCAGAGCACGCCAAACTCCTCTGCTGTGCCACAGGGCTGGCCCCAAGACATTATTCTTTTTTAAAACCTACCTCCTGACCACAAAAAATTTTCACCTTTAACTTATTTTTCTGATTTGGGAAACCTAAACAGAATAAACTATGGACCAACCTTTAATTTTCATCTCCAAAAACAAGCTAAAAATTGACATCTCTCAAAGCCCTAGCAGGTACAGCTTTTGAGCAGTTAGTGTGCATTTTCTGGACAGGCAATTTATTTAAAATAACCTCATCAATTACGCTAAAACATGTGCCATAACTGCTGTAGTGCTGGGGAACTTCCAGAAGGCCGTCAGTTTTCAGAGGGATGGGGCAGAGAGCTTCTTGCAGATGAACTGGCGGGGACCTCTGCAGCCTAGTTCCCTAGGTTCTGCCCTCCGTCCTCCCCAGTCTGCCTCCATTTGCCTTGTTCTTCCTTTTTCTCACTGTTGGAGCCCTGTGCCTGATGGCCCTTTGTAGATCATAGCAGTGTTGGTCTTGCGGGGATGATCTTATAGAACTGCCTTTTCTCCAGCTCTTCAGGAACGACAGGACTAAAAAGCACCTCATTTCTTATGATAATGGTTTGTTTTTGATTGGCATTGGGTCAGTATCTTAATGGCCTTTGAACTGATCCCTGAATACTAGCCCTGGTCTGTTGGGAAGCATCTCATCCTAATCATTGACCAGAGAGAGTTTCACATCTTTTCATTAATTAGAGAATATGAAATAATAATTTTTGATCTAAAAATCCCTGTTAGGGCTGGCCTGGTGGCACAGTGGTTAAGTTCGCACGTTCTGCTTCTTCAGCCTCAGTTTTGCCAGTTTGGATCTTGGGTGCAGAGCTGCACTCCTCTGTCTCCTCTCATCTTGTTCCTTCTTGTCTTTTAAAACCCATCCACCTTTGCACACATTTTTCAAGTTGATTCCACTTAAAATGAATGTGTTGCCAGTGACATTGAAGAATTGTTGAAATTAAAGTTGAGATCCTGGGCCGGCCTTGTGGCCGAGTGGTTAAGTTCGTGCACTCTACTTTGGCGGCCCAGGGTTTCACTGGTTCAGATCCTGGGCACGGACACGGCACCACTCATCAGGCCACGCTGAGGCGGCATCCCACATGCCACAACTAGAAGGACCCACAACTAAAAATATGCAGCTATGTACGGGGGGCTTTGGGGGGAAAAAGGAAAAAATCTTTAAAGTTGAGGTCCTGTGGACTCTAATATCTTACCATTTTCTTGAAATTACCTTTAAAGGTTCTCATGCTGAAAAAGAAAGAGAAACTCAATTTCTTAAGCCCCTTCAGAGAAGAGTATCTGTAGTAGTGGTGGAGATCTTAATATTTCCCCCTAACTTTCTATTTTGAAAAATTTGAAACTTAGATTTATGGAATGAACACTCAAAAATCGTCACTTAGATTTAGCAGTTGTTAATATTTTGCCACATTTTTACATGTTTGCAGTTTTTCCTGAGTCTTTCTCTCTTTAATATATATGTATTATATTACATATGTATATTATATATGTACATATGATTTTTTCTGAACCATTTGAAATTAAGTTGTAGACATTATGACACTCTTAAATATTTCAGTATGTATCTCCTAAGAACAAAGAAGTTGTCCTACATAACCATAATACTGTTATTACATCCTTAAGATGTTATCATTGTCCCCCAAAGTCCTTGTTTTTTAGTGGTTTTAATTTTTAAAAATTTTTTTATTTGAGTTTTTTGATTGAGGAATCAATCAAGGATCACATATTGTATTTTGTTGTTGTGTCACTTTTAATCTCCCTTCATCTAGAACAGTCACCCATCTTTTCTTTTTCTTTCTGTTTTTGGCTTTTATGACTAACTTTTCTTTTTTTTAAGATTTTTTTTCTTTTTTCTCCCCAAAGCCCCCCGGTACATAGTTATATATATATTTTTTTAGTTGTGGGTCCTTCTAGTTGTGGCATGTGGGGCGTTGCTCAGCGTGGCCTGATGAGCAGTGCCATGTCTGCGCCCAGGATCTGAACTGGTGTAACAGTGGGCCAAAGCGGGGCGTGAGAACTCAACCACTTGGCCACGAGGCTGGCTCCTGACTTTAACATTTTTTAAGGGTCAAGACCAGTTGCCTTTTAGAATTCATTTGTCTGATTATTTCCACATGATTAGTTTCAGGTTAGACATTTTGGCTTAGACATTTTGGCTAGCAATGGAGGAATACTACATAGATGAAATGATTCAATGGGAAGTTGATAACGTCAAGGGCATGTTATGATGGGTGGTTCCATTATTGGTGATATTAAGTTTGATTTGACGCCTTGGTTAAGGCAGGGACAAAATAGTTTCAGAATGACTTCATTAATATTGCTACTAACAGCAAACCTACTGGGCGAAGTTGAGCATTTCTTTGCAGTTCTTTTTGCCCTTGGAATGTGTCCCAGGTAAGGGTTTACAGTCTGGGTGCTGTGTTCACAAGTTACTTGAATTGATTTTTCTCTCTGTGGTTGTGTTATCAGTCTGACGTATGGGTAGCTCCATTTGTTTCTGTTTGTAGTATATTTTTGGATTTCTTTTTTGATTTACTTTTTCTTTTGAGCTTGCAACAGGTTCTTAAGTCAAAACTATAAAAATGCGTAAATACTCAGCAGTTTGAGTTCCATTGGCTGTCCGCTTTACTGCGTTCCCATTCACTCCATACGTGATCATTTAAAGTTATCTTTTCTTTAGCCTTCTGTTGTTCTCTTTACAAAAATAGGCAAATATATACATATTCTTCTTCCCCTTCTTTCACATCCAAAAGGTAATGGGATGCTAATACGTTGTTGTAAATGGGTTGGAAGTGAGCATAAAGCGCAACTGATTTCAGTCTGAAGATATATAAAAGCCAGTAGAAGTAACCAGTTTATGCATGACCTCCCCTGCCTACTGGCAGCCTGTGTGTCTCAGGATGCAGTGATCACCTTCTCTGGGAAGTGTTCTTGAACCCTGTCCCCTAATAAGGTTCCTCTTTGTCCTTCTGTCACTCCTGTGCCCATTCTCTGTCAAGCTCTGTGGTATGGGTGGGTAATTTGGGGTTTGCTTGTCTTTCCCTCCACTGCACCATGAGCTTCTCCAGGGCAAAGTCTCTGTTTTTTTCTCTGTATTCCCCATAGGCAGCAAAGCGCCTAGCATAGAGCAGTAGCTGCTAAATCAGTGTCGGATGAGTGAGTAATCTACATTTATGTATAAGTTTAAGTTAGATTACTTAGTACTAAAAATTAGCAGAAATTAAATACTTTTGCAGAATTTATCTTATACTCAAATCAGCTGGAATAACTTTCTACTGATACAGATTCATATGAAATACCTAAAATGTTTTATACATCAGCAATATTTTATACATCAGCAAGAAGAAAGCACATGTCCCATTTTAAGAATGAGCTATTTAAACTATTAAGTGAAATACAAGGGTATTTCCTAACCATCCATCCTCTTGATGACTTCCAATATTTGGGGTCCGTGGGCCATTCACAGTCTTCCTGAGCTTGAAGATATATATTTGTAGTGAAAGACGAAGACACTGCTTTTTGTTTCTTTCTATTTCCTATTGAATCCATGCTGTGAGGAAATAGGAGCTGTCTTGGAGTATGTGGTCTATTTGATGTCTTGATTGTGTCAGCCACTTCTACTGAGCGAAAGATACTGGTCCTTCTGTAGTCCAGGGATATGGGAGAAGAGAGTCAGTACTTGTAAGCTGTTGGTAGAAACAGTGGAGAATGAGCTCAGGTATTTGCTTCATTGCTTATCCCTTGAATATATGTAAAGGCTGTCAATCAAAAAAATCTCTGAGCTGCTCTTTGTAAGTGTTACGGAGCTTAATCATGTCCACTCCATCCTCAGCCCTCATTTAGTTAGGCCTTGGTTTTCTCTGGCGCAGCTATCGGCAGATAGCATTTACCTTTCTGGCTGTGATTAGTGTCTGTTTCTATTTTAGGCGGTGCTGATGCAGTCACGGGAACAGGTTTCAGAGGAGCTGGTGAGGTTACAGAAAGATAATGACAGTCTTCAGGGAAAGCATAGCTTGCATGTGTCAATACAGCAAGCAGAAGACTTCATTCTCCCGGACTCTGTAGAGGTAACTGATTTTCCATATGATCAAGTATGTAAACAAGTACGTTTTCTGAAATGGCTACAAATTCTTTTTTAAAACAGGCTTTATTGAGATATAATTGACATACCAAATAATTCACCCATTTAAAGTGCACAGTTCAGTGATTTTTAGTATATTCTCAGATGTGTAGCCATCACCACAATCAATTTTAGAACATTTTCGTCACTTCAAAAAGAAACTCCTTACCCTTTATTTCTCCACCCCACAACCTTAAGCAACTACTAATTTACTTACTGTCTGTAGATTGCCCTATTCTGGACTTTCACATGGATGGAATCATACAATTTTTAGTCTTTTGTGTCTGGCTTCTTTTACACAGCATACTGTTTTCAAGGTTTGTCCATGTTGTAGCATGTATCATGTACATCATTCCTTTTTTATGGCTGATTAATACTCCACTCTGTGGATATTTTGTTATCCATTTGTCTGTTGATGAATATGTGGGTGGTTTCCATTTTGGGGCTATTATGAATAATGTTGCTGTAAACATTCGTGTACACGTTTTGGTGTGGACATATGTTTTTATTTCTGTTGGGTATAATTGCTGGGTCATATGAGAACTCCATGTTTACTCATTTGACTCTCTACCTCTTCACCAACATGTGTAGTTATTTCACTTTTTGATTATGGCCATCCTAGTGGGTATGAAGTGGTATCTCAGTGTGGTTTTGATTTGTATTTCCCTAATGACTAATAATATTGAGCTTCTTTTCATGTGCTTATTGGCCATTTGTATATCTTACTTGGAGAAATGTCTATTCAGATCCTTTACTTACTTTTTTTTTTTATTTATTTTATTTTTTGAGGAAGATTAGCCCTGAGCTAACTACTGCCAATCCTCCTCTTTTTGCTGAGGAAGACTGGCCCTGAGCTAACATCCGTGCCCATCTTCCTCTACTTTATATGTGGGTTGCCTACCACAGCATGGCTTGCTGAGTGGTGCCATGTCCGCACCCGGGATCTGAACCGGCGAACCCTGGGCTGCCAAAGCAGAACGTTTGCACTTAACTGCTGTGCCACCGGGCTGGGCCCTACTGACTTTTAAATTGGGGTATTTGTTTTTTATCATTGAGTTTTAAGAGTTCTTTATAAATTCTAGATAAAAGTCCCGTTATCAGGTGTAAGTGATTTGCAGATATTTTCTCCCATTCTGTGGATTGTGTTTTTCTCTTTCTTGATGGTGTCCTTTGAAACACAAAAGTTTCTAATTTTGATAAAGTCCAATTTACCTATTTTTTTATTCTTTTGCTTATGCTTTTGCTGTCATATCTAAGAGTCCTTTGCCAAATCGAAGGTTGTCTGTAAGTTATTCTCGCAGGACCAGACTGAGAATGCACCAGAAATTAAATGTTGGAAGGGGTCGCCAGGCTGGCTCCTTGTGATGTTCCTGTGTCTATTTAGCAGTTAAAGGGTGTATCACGTTCACCCTCCTTTCTGTCTCCCAGTAACTTTCATGACACTTTTGGTCACTTCTGTTCTTCGGTGGTTGGGCGAACCTGGGCTACAAAACCAGCAGTCTCCCTGAGACATTCATAACCATCTCCTTAACTTTCTCCAACCTTTACACCCGTACATTTTTAAACCTTTCAGAATACAAAAAAAGATCGTTTTAGACCCGAGTAAGCCCTATATAAACAGTATAGGCAAAGATGAGATTTCTTAGAGCAATTTTCAAACAAAATAGAAAAATGTCACTCGTAAGATCCTTTTGTTCTTTTATTATTTAAAAAAAATGAAATTATAATTGTTAAATTATTTAAGAATCAAATATTACAGAAATTTATAGTTTTTAAGTAACAATTTTCCCTAAACTTACCCTGCAGATTCAGCCTCTAAATTTGAACCTCATTTATTTTTTTCTTTTTTGCTGTATACACAGCATTACTGTTATTTTTCTTTTTATTTACTCATTTACAAGGGCTCCGCTGCCTATGCTGCCATCAGTTTCTTGCTATCTCCCTCCTCTGCCTCCCCTCCCCCAGCTGTGCCCTCAGCTCAGGTTACTGGCACTCGGGAGAGCGCTCTCCTTTCTGGTCTGGTGACTGATCTCATCCAAGAGAAAGTTTGGGGACCTGTCTCCTTTTGCTGTCAGCATACCACTTTCCACCTCTGTTAAACTTTCTCTCTCGGCAGGAAAGATTACTTTCTTCCATGTTCTCTAGAGACTTTTTATTTCTAGATTAAAAAAAATTCCAAGAATCCTTGAAGGCTGTAACCGTCTGGCCTGTAAGGCTTGGTTCTTCGAGCTGCTCCAGTAATAAATGTGAGGAAAATTGTCTAGGTACAGTTTTTCAGTTACCCTTTTTTCCTGCTGTTCTTTAACTTATATACAGCAAATTCGGTAGTTACCTGAGAATCTCAGTTTTTACTTTAGAGTTACTTTAGGGTATAATTGGGAGGATTTTTTTAAAAAGACAAGTAAAATTTAGGGAAAAAAATAAAATAAGATTTAAACTGAATTTATTATAGGAAAACAGTTGATCACCTTAGAAAGCTACTCTTTGCCATACTTGCCCCGGCCTAACATAGTACTTTGCTTGTGGTAGGTGTTCAATAAGTGTTGGAATGAATAATAAATTTTATCCTCTTAGAGGTCACACTTGCTTCTGAGTTTCAGTCATTTTGGTCCTCATCCCCTAACTCCCCTCAATTTAAGCGAGTTGAAGCTCCTAAGCTGTTCAGAGTGAATCTCACATTGTCATTCACTTAACATTTTAATTTTTCTGCTTATGAAACAGTTTTGAGGGAAAAATATATAGTTCACAATACACATTCTTGGCTGGAAATGTCTTTTTTCTGTAACATACTGCGTGTTAACATGACGTGGCGCCTGCCCCTTGAAGCCCCGAGTGGATTGGAGTTCAAAGTTTTAATCTGTTAACTATTTAAGACAACATCTGAAATTCTGGTCGCAGAAGATCTTTAGCTTCTTTTTTTTATTTTCTTTCACTCTCACAAACCCAGTAACCATTTGTTTCTTGAATCTAGGCGCTCCGGGAGTTGGTGTTAAAATACCGTGAGAACATCGTTAATGTGCAGACAGCAGCAGACCACGTGGAAGAAAAGCTGAAGGCTGAAATACTTTTCCTGAAGGAGCAGATTCAAGCCGAACAGTGTTTGAAAGAAAACCTTGAAGAAACCCTGCAGCTAGAAATAGAAAACTGCAAGGAAGAAATAGGTGAAGATAAAAGTGATATCGTTTAGAATTGCAGGCACTAGAAACTTTTCTTCTGATTATAGAAAGTAATACATGGTCATGGAAAGTGAAAAACAGAAAAGTATAGGAAAGAATTAAGTAAAAGTCCATTTTTCCAGATGTTCTGGAAATATATCCAGTAATTGGGAATAAAAAAACCCCAAAAAACCAAAAGCCTCATTGTATTTTAGCAGCTCTTCTGGCCTCTCTGTTCACTCACTGCTAATAGGTAGGAAACTCAGTGCTTGGGCCAGACCAGTGGGGGACAGGATTAGATGGGTGGCATTTCCTTGCAGAACTTGGATGTGTCAGCACACTCCTGCTGGGAATCTCCCTCTTCCCCCAGCCCTTGCAGAGTTAGGTGTGGACATTCGATGGAGAGGTCGTTTGTGAGGTAGTATTCGTTCCTGTGGACTCTGCCTTTACCCGAGCTTGGTTATGATGCTGATGGGTTGGGGATAATTTTGAGAAAGGGGTGCCATCCCCTGCCACCCCCCACCCCCCAGTTTAGTATGTATTTGACTCCTTTTATTCTATGAGATTGAGCTTTTGGTAGAAACGGATGTTTTAAGAAAAAAGTTTAAATGCAAAATAATCAATAAATGCTAACACTTCTCCATATTTTTTCCTTCTAGCTTCCATTTCTAACCTAAAAGCTGAATTAGAAAGAATAAAAATAGAAAAAGGACAGGTGAGTTTCATGAGTTTCAAATTAATCCTATCAGCAACCAGCAGCTATTTATTGAATCCTACTGTGCTAGACCCCAGGAATAAAATATAGTTAGGACGGTCCCTGTCTTCAAGGAACTTCTTTCTAGTGGGAAAAAATATAGTGGAATAAGGGTATGATGCTGATAGAGGACATTTATTGAGAGTGTTCTCTGTCAGGCCGCGTGTTGCCTGGGGGAGAAACAGCGAAGACTGAGGTGTGACTGCAGCCTCGAGTTTCCACTGTAGGGGAGGCGGGCCAGGCGCCGTTACGACGTGATATGCACTTAAAGCTACAGTAGAAATCTGTGCAGTTTTTACAAACAGGAGATGATGGCTGGCTTAGAGTCCTCTTCTCTTAGACAAATCGAGACCTTTGCCAGATGACCCCATTCAACTCCTTGGCCTCATTGTTCATTGACTCAGTGACCTCCACCTTGACCCAGCCCTTCCTTCTGTACTCTTGGCTGCACCTTGTACCACCTCTGACATCACACTCCAGCCTCACGTTCCCTGACTCTAATCTGCCGTCCTTCTGGCTCTTAATCACATAGGTTCATCTGTCTGACTGCCTCACTTAGACCTTCCCTTCCGTGAACTTTTCCTTTTCTCCCGGTTTGGCACCTTCCTCACGGCTTTGCTTTCTCTCCTTCCAAGGTGCATCCTGCATGGCGTGCCTCTTCAACTAGTCTCCCACCAACACCTGAAAATCCTGATTCCTTGTCTTCCTGCTGCCCTCACTTGACACTGCCCAACTCTAGACTGATCCTGGTGTCCACCTTCTCTGCCTCTGCCCTGGTGCCACTGGAGTGAAGGACCCTGCCTGCTCATGCCGCTGGTTGGGCCTCAAGTGCAGCTCAGTCAGCCTTCCGTTTGTCCTTGGTCGTCTCCCTTCTGTTCAGACAGTCACCCCTCACCCGACCCCCTCACTCTTAGCAGACGCTGGTCTCGTACCCCCGTCATCAGCAGGATCACCTTCAGCCTCCTGGCTCCTCAGTTACGTGTTCTCTTTCTTTTCCTCCTAACCGTCTCTCTTCCTCGTTTCTTCAGAGAACATGATGACCTGTTTCTGACCTGTCTTCTATCGCTGCACGTGTGCTTCACCCGAGTCTCACGTCTTTTCCCGGCATCCTCAGTCCTCCCTCAGTCATGGGCCCTGAGCTGCTCCCTCTTTATGGGTCTTTTCCATTACACGTAAACACGCTTGGATGTTCCCCATGAAGAGGAGAAACCTTTCTCTTTGGACTGCGCTTCTCTCTCAAGCTACCCATCTTCCTTCTCCCCTTGATAGTCAAGGTGCTTGAAAGAGTCATCTCCACTGCCTGACCTCCCAGTCACTCCTCAACCCACCACAGTCTGGCTTCTGCCTCCACTGTACTGTTGAGGTTGGGCTGGCAGAAACTGCGCCCTAAACGTGTCCCATCCTTTCCACTCCCAGTGCTGCTATTTAGGTTCAGACTTCACTTCTCACCCAGCTTATTGTAACAGCCTCATTTCTTTCCTTATCTCCAAAATGTATCCCATTTCAGTTCCTCTTCATAATGAAACCAAGGTGATGTTTAAAAATTAGAAACTTGAGGCTGGCCCAGTGGCGTACTGGTTAAGTTCATGCACTCCAGCAGCCCAGAGTTCTCTGGTTTGGATCCTGGGCACGGACCTACACACTGCTCATCAAGCCACACTGTGGCAGTGTCCTACATACAAAATAGAGGAAGATTGGCACAGATGTTAGCTCAGGGCCGATCTTCCTCACCAAAAAAAAAAAAATAATAATAATTATAAGCTTGATTGTGTCCCAGTCTGGTTAAAAAACCTCCAGTGGTTCCCTTTATCTCCAGGATCGAGTCCATATTCCTTAGCTCAGCTGGGGATGTCCTGCCTCACCACTGCTTCTCCAGCCTCAGCCTCCAAGTCCCCAGCACTCTGTGCTGTAGTGTAACAAGAACTCGGCACAGTTTCTGAAGGCATTTTTTTAATATGTCATCTGTTCCCCTTTTTGGGAGTATTGCTCTCCACCTTCTCCCCCTTCTAACCTTTTCCTTCCACTGTAAAATTTCTTGTCTTTGAAGGGTCAAATGTTACTTCTTCAAGGAAGCCCTTCCCAACCTTCCTGGAATTGATGCTTCTTCCTCCATGTTCACAGGCCATAATTTTTTACATCTCTCTCTCCCGATTTCTCCATCCCCAGGCCTTAGAACATAGTAGGTGCCTAATAAATGTTTACTGAAAGAAACAAGAGGTCTTGAAGAATAAATAGGAGATCTGCAGAGACCAAAGGGCGGGAAGCGCGTTCAGCACAGTTGGTGGCCCTGAGAGCTGGGCCCGACCCTCAGGGCGGTGCTCCAGGCAGTGCTGTGTCCTGCAGGGAGTTCTGGAGTTTCACCTTTTTCCTTCCTCATTTCACAGTTGGAGTCCACACTGAGAGAGAAGTCTCAGCAGCTTGAGAGCCTTCAGGAAATGAAAGTCACTTTGGAAGACGAGTTAAAGAAAGAGAGTGCTGCTAAGGTGATATTTTTGTTGGTAATTTAATAAAAAAGCAATGCTAAGAATGTAGGATCACATTGCTGCTTTGAATAGTGCCACCTTCCGAAAGGTGGCAAGACTCTGCAGAAAGCAAATGAAGCCACCTCGTTGGAGCTGGGTCAGATCTGCACACTGCCAGCCCTGGGGGCCTGTGTCGTGGGCCTCGCTGGCTTTTTAGGCATTGGGCGAAAAGGGCCGTGAACCAAACTCGGCACTGCGTGCAGCTAGAAGCGCTGCTTTCAAGGTGTCGTTCCGTTGACGGATCTGTCAGATATGCATTGAACATGTTTGCTGCCTGAATTTTGATTAGTCCAGTTAGAATAAAAGTGCACAAGGCTCATTGTAGGGGAGGTTTCCCAGAAACGGTCTCGGTGAGCTGTGGGGTCAGACCTTGAAGTGTAAAGACACTGTGTCCGTGTTACTTGATAGTCTTTTGTTTTTAGAAAGGTTCCCACGTGGTCCTGCTGAAGTGTCTCTGTAAGGAAGATGGGAGATCGCCAGGGCTGCCTGGGGCATATTCCTTGAGACCTTTCCTGGCAGATGCTTGACGGTTGTGCCTGTCAGAGGAAATCCCCAAAGTTTCTCTCCCTCTTGCCGGGATAGCTGCTGATCTCAGCAGCTGCTTTTCCATGATTAATCACTGTCACCAGGCTGCTGGGGGTGGGGGTGAGGAGTCTGTGGCATGGGGTGGAGTGTGTGCAACGCTTGAGTTCATTTTTTATTCTGGCTTTCATATTCAATTCATTAGGACTCAGTTTTCATATTCAGTTCATTTTACGAGATCTCAGTAGCTTAGGCAACTTGCACCCTTGCCCTATAGTAAAGGGAGGACGACAGGATCTGGGACTATGATGGATACCCACCTTGCCTCTAGTTGGGAAACTGCAAGTTCCTAGATGTCCTCAGTGATGCTGACTTTTGGCTCTTTGGCATTAATCCTCATTCAAACTTGTATTTTTTAGGTTACCATTGAACAGCTAATGTTTGAAGAGAAGAACAAAGCTCAGAGGTTGCAGACAGAACTAGACGTCAGTGAACAAGTGCAGAGAGATTTTGTAAAGCTTTCTCAGACCCTACAGGTGAGGCATTTGGGGAATGAAGCCCTAGACAGAGCGCCCAAGGCACTTGAGGGGGTCTTGGTACCCAGGAGCACTTGCCAGTCTCTGACTTGACCACTGACAACAGCTAGAGGGTTAGGGACTACGGCTGCCCCTGCTCCGGCCCTGCATACCTGCCTGGGCATGCAAACCAGAAACCAGGTTTGTCCTTCAGACTTGTCCCCTTTTCCCTTTTCCTCTACCTTGCTGATCCTTAAAAGTAAAGTAGGAAGTCTTCAGCACACCACGTAAGGCCTGTTGCGACATTTTGTTCATCTCTCTGCCTTACATTTGTGTGCTCTAATGTTTCTTCACTACTTGTGGTTCCTTCTGCAGCACGGCATTCCCCGTGCTGAGCACCCTTGTCCTTTCTTTCAAGGCCCCGCTTAGCTTTTCCCTCTCCGTGGAACCCTCTCTAGGTCCCCAAGCTGGGCTACACCTAAAGGTCCACCCGCCATGCTGCCTTGGCACTTGATGAATGCCTACAGTGACATTTAGCTAAAACTCTCTATAAACTTGTTTTTTTCCCTTCCCCAACTGAACTGTGGGTTCTCAGGGGTCAGGTCTCCTTCATCTCCATAACTCCAGACCTTACACTGGTCTGTTGCACGGCAGCTTTGGAGAACTGTTTTTTGAATTTAGTTGGTCTTGCTGCCTCGTTTGTTTGAAGTGACTCTTCTCTGGTGAGTTAATCTGTTCCAAGGCAGCGAAATCAAAGTAAACTCAGGAAAATCTAGGCAGGAGCCGCCTGCACTGATTTCACTGTATTGTGTCTCCAGGTGCAGTTAGAGCGGATCCGGCAAGCAGACTCCTTGGAGCGAATCCGCGCAATTCTGAACGATACCAAACTGACAGACATTAACCAGCTCCCTGAGACATGACACCCTCGTAGCAGGACTCTGGCCTGCACTTCGGGTTTTTAACTCATCTTTAGAGCAACATTAATTATTATTTAACTCTTAACTGAAGAAGTCACAAAAAAAAGAAGACTGGAGAAATGCTTACTTCTAGTGGGAGAAGACTGCAGCACAGGAACAGCAAACAGCTGGGGTCATTTGCAGCACAAAGACCTTGCAACTGGGAACACTAACCGACTCCATACTGATTCCATCGGGTGTGGGATCAGATTTGGGGATGGAGAAAGTGCTGTTTCCTTGCCTGCTTTATCCAGCATTTCCCTACCCTAAAACACCATCCCAATAGTGTTTGGAATTACATTTTCTGTTCATAGATACTGGAAGAGAGAGTTTTCTTTTCCTCTTGTCTAGAGTTCATCAGTAACAGTATTCAGCTAGCAGACAGTTATAGTATGCTGTATGAATATTTTATATTAAAATATGAAGTTTGAGAGCAGGCCATTGGCTAGTGACTGTATTTCCTAGCTCAGTGCTCTTTTTTTTACATTTTATCTTGTGTTGGAGGACCTTAAATGCTACTGAAACTTGCCTGGGACTGAGACGGTGGCAAACAAAACCAGTTCAGGAACTAAATTAATTGTGAGAATTTGGAAACTGGCTGGGGCTCTATGTGGTAGAAACTGAGGTTAAAGGAAAAGCACAAGAAACTGTTTGGAAGCACTTTTTCTGCTACCTGGATGAGTTTCATGGGCCCACAGGTACCAGGATAAAGCTGAACTGGCACCATCTACCCTTTTGACAACTGTTTTAGTTTAGTTATTGGATCAGTGGAAAAAATAATATTAATGAAACAAGCTATGTCTGGCAACATCTAGTATAAATTTATACATCTGCTACTTACTTTCAACTCAAATCAGTGGGCCTGAGTACTGTTTGTTTCAAGTGTCAAACATAAAAATGGTGATAACTAGGTTTGACAGATACCTATTTTGTAATTTTCTTTTCTAATTTAGACCTGGAGTGTGATAATGCTTATGGTGAAGTTGGGGAAAATCCAGTTAGTATGTTCGTCAGTTTGGGAATCTGCTTTGTCGTTTCTGTGAGGTTAGATTCCTTTCCTACGTGGAGAAAGCTTCCGTGAACAAGTTGTCTTTGCCGTAGCTTTAGGAAGCGCTGCAGAAAGCACAAAGGATGGATTCGTGGTCGCCCTTTACCTACCGCAGCGTTGTTAGCCAGTGGAAGGCTACTCTGTTCATCACACAGACGGTGCCAAAGTCAAACTGTTTTCAAATAATTGTTGTGACTGGTGTTGCAGAACGGCAGGGTGCTTAAAGGAACCTTGTGGTAATCAAGTGGATTAAGTAGATTGGCTCATGTAAAGCCGCCATCAATTTACAGTTTAAAGTAAATTGTCTTTGTTATAAGTGAAGTGATTATGGACTAGCCCTAAAGATATTTACTTCTGTCCTCCGTAGGACAAGATAAAGACTACACATCTCATTTCTTGGGTTATTGTTGTAGTTTTGCATTCGTGATTATGAATTGAAAAGTAAATACTAATTATGGAAATAGTGTTATCTGGGCTTGCCATGCATGAAACATTGTTTTAATGGTTTAAAGTCCCTTTGTATAAAGTGCTACTTGGTTTAGATAAAGGAAACATCCTCATTGACTGACAGGGAATTTTATCAATTCCAAAATGCAATCAGTTTAAATTATGTGTGTTAAGACTGGTCCCTTGGATAAGCTCCAAGCTAATTTGTCTCAGATTATTAAAATTGGCATCATAAATCAGGATGGGTAATTCCTAATTTTTCTGAACTACAAGTCCAGGGAACTGCTCCGCTGGGACCGGGCACTTTGCAGGTGTTTTTCTCCATAAGCTGGTCCTGGGCCAGTGGGATCATGATTAGGAACTGTTAGCGGTCTCTACGGCGGCAGTTGCAAACTGTTGGACCCCACTTTGTTGAGAAAAATGCCTAGAAAAACCCAGGCTGAGACTCTAGGTTTTGTTAATGTGTTTCTGGTATGAAACGATTATGACACTTGCCTGGTAGGAACCTTCTTTAAACTGGGTTTTCTTACGGGGAAACTGATTTAGAAGGGAGGATTTAGCCCGTCTAACAGAAGATCATTGGCTTTCACGAGTGTTCCTGTGCTTGTATTCAGTCTGTACACACGTTCTCACGCATGTCTAACTGATTGACCTCTGACCTGTAACCTACCTTACCATGTGGCTTTTAACTGGCAGTCACTCAGCCATTTCTAGGCAAGGATGGTATTACCTTTCAGAACTCCTATTAGCGGGTATAAAAAGATTACCTAAAGCTAACTGAGGACAGAACCAGGTACTGCATACCAAGTTATTTGTTTCTTTCTCCCTTTGAGGTCCTGCACATGCTCCTCATACCCATTGAGTGACGCGCATCAGGACACAAGAGCACAGCCAAAGTCAGCTCTGAAAGGTAATCCTGCCTGTCAAGGAAGTGAGCCAGCAGTGGCCTTGCTTGTGGATCCTGAGCGCGGCTCGGAGCAGATTTCAGGTGTAACCGTTTGTTAACTGTACTGAAGGCGTGTCCTTAAGAAGAAAATGTTCAAATTAAAAAAGCTGCTGCCTAGTATACTGTGTGGCCTTTTCCTTTGAAGCCTAGGGTTCTGTCCCTCTTCAGAGTCATATTTCTGGCACCAAAGGCAGCTCTTGCTCTTGTTCAGATATGGAGAACACTCAGTAGGGTGCATGCAGACCTGGCAGTGTGCCGCTGAAAGTCTCAGGCCTTTTTTCTTCATCCCAGGCCCTTGCTGAATACAGGCACAGACTTGAGCTTGTATATATAAACACATTCCGATTTTTAAATAAAAGTATTTATTCAATAACTATAAAACAAGTAAAATATAAAAAATGATGAACAGCCACACCAAAGTTCATCCAAAATGGTCCTTTATAAATTAGATAATGCTGCCTGTTAGTTTTACACTATGAGTTTAAGCCTTCACTTGTGTTAACTTCAGGCGTGGATCCTCTGCTGGCGGGGTCAGAAGTTTACATGGTTGCGGATATCGTTAATTTGCTTCACCATTTCTCTTATGTGTTCACCCCTGTAAAATCATAAAGTCGCTCACTTTGGGGAATAAAACAAATGAATAAGTCATTAATCTTCTTAAGAATTATCTTAGAAGTGCTTTGCTAAAGTTACAGCTTAAGGTGTCAGACGGATAGTAATGGTGTTTACTATTTATTTAAGGTTAGTGGCGGCAAACCGTGGTGCACCTGCTCGAAATACTTATGAACATATTCACTGGGGAATACCTTGCCCACACAACAGAGTCAGATTACAGAAAGGCATCATTTGTGATCCTCCCACTATATTCACCTCTTAAGTCCCTATCATAGGGTTCCCGTCGCAGTAATTGACATACAGATGCCAAGTAGCTGTATCTGGGCAGAGAAGGGGATTGTGGCATATTTTCAAGGAAAAACTACCTCACACTAATGGCTGACGGGTAGTGATACTCACTCCTCCCTCAGGATGGACTGAATGCACTTCCGCTGGTAGGCACTGAGAGCAATGGTGGGTTTGTGAGGACTCAGTACTTTTTCCATCTTGCGCTGTTGATAGTCTTTTTTCATAGTAACCTTAAATACCAAACAACATAGACATTTTGGCTGTGGTTTGCTACACATATTCATGGTATCTATTTTAGTCTCTCTGTACATTTTATAAAATTATTTTCTGTAGAACACTTAAGAAAAGCAGTACCAAATTGAGCCCCCTTGCATCCACTCCTACCTGTTTGATGGCATTGCCCAGATGTCGAAGTTGATCGGGTATCAGCTGTAACTCTCTCTTCATGTCTCTCTCACTGTCAGAGAGAACTGGGAGCCGGAAGTGGAAACTGTGAAGCACCTTTTTCATCCTTTAGGAAAGGTAAACACCCCTCAGCTTAAGAGCTCTGGCGCTGAGGAGAAACAGCCATAACTGAAGCTCCTCATTTGCGAATCTGGTGTCTGAAGGAGGCCCCACGGGACAGGTTAGGGGACAGCATCCCCACGCTGTCTTCCCTCACGTCCCTCAGAGGAGAGGCAGGGGCATCAGTTCAGTTCTGGAGACATGGCAGCACTTGCTCTAGGCCCATTTCCTTAGTAACGCTTAATGCCTGAGTAGGGAACTGAGTGTTACACAGCTCACTGACCTGTTCATGATATCTTCTTGCTTTTCCTTGGCTTCCTCATATTTGTCAGCTAAGCGCTCAGCCATTTCCCGTAGACTTTTCCTAATGCCGTAAAAACACAAGAGACTCTTGGGGTCCGCCTTGACGGTAAGCCAGCCAGTGCACTTCAGCTTCTTAGGGTGAGACACACCCTGAGAGCTCAGTCTCACTCAACTATTGGTTTTTTCCCTCCCTAGTTTTGGTCCTTACCTCTCCTCTCGACAATAATTGAGATCTTCTAGTTGTTTCTTTTTTTGGTCACATAATAATTTGACCCTTCAAGAGCAAAAAGAAATGAAATTTAATCAGAAGCCAGGTCTGGGCCATTGCAGAGTGTCAGCTACCAGCCAGGGACTGATGGTATGTGCGCAAAGGCCGTCCCACCTCCGCTGGATCTCCTCCTTTGCCAGGTCCTGTTTAAGGATGTACTGTTCTCGGAACACCTGGGTGGCTCTGCTGATAAGCTGAAGACATTCTTCAGGAGGAGGGGCCGTATCTTTTTCAGATGATCTTTAAAAAAAACATTTCTACCATTACTTTCCTTAGCCGAGTAAAACAAGTGACAATAGACTGAAGTCATGGCTGCTTTTTTCCCTTCTTTTTACACTTCCTGTTTATCATTCTCAAGGACTATCTACATCTATCTCTCCCCTCCTCCTATTCACGACCTGGTTAAATATGCCCTAAGGTTATTCCAACTCCAAAACAGTAAGATGTCTATGAAGTTGAACAGCTGAGGACAGAAAGGATGAACAGTAATTATGAAAATAGAGAAGGGAACCAGTTCTTAAAACCTATATGCCCCAAATCCCATACTTCAAAAATGCTGGATTTGCAACACTACGTTGCAAAATGCTTCTAATATGCTTTTCAAAGGAGTCCGGGGTTTCCGCCAGAATACGGAGGGGAGACTCCGCCACTTCAACATCCTCTCGGGTACAGAGCAGAGGAGGAGATGCTGGATGGACGGTGCTTCTGCAAGAGAAATGAATAACGCCCACCATGGAGTTATTTACTGTATCACAGGAGGGCATAAGCCACACTGAGGCAGAACTTTGAGGATGTAAGAAACTATAAAGTGTTACTTGTATAAAAGTACAAGAATGCATGCTTTCTGCCTTGAAGAGGTCACCTTGGGAAGCTATCCTCTTACTCTACCAATGCTGCCATTTGTCAAAGCATTTTGGACTCTGCCACTTCAGAGTCTTTTTGAATAAATTAAGGCAGCACAAAAATAAAAATTTGTCATGGACTCTATTTTAGAAAGGACTTGAGAGCCTGTTCTAAGTCAGAGTCACAAACATAAAGAAATCACTAATTTCCTAGGTAATAAATTGAGCAAAGCGAATATTCAGCCAGATAACTACTGTATATACCATGTTTGCTCCATATAACTTGATTTCTAAAAATTACATCTACTTAAATATTACACATAGTCACAATGGCAAGTGTAGAAAGCTTGAAAGATTTCAAACTTCAACAGCATGGAGACTGACTTTGAACGCAACAATTCAAATCTGGGAGTTTGTTAAACAATAACATTGCTTTATAAACAACTTGTATTTCCGGGAGTTGGCAGAAACATGATTTGAAGGTATCTAGATAACCAACATTTAAGAGTTTTTTTCCTTTGGGATTCATGCTTTTATTGTGGAGTAACCTAGTGTGACTAGGCCTTATTTTACTAAAGGTAGGATGGGTTTTTTAAAAATATGCTGAGGCCACAGGCAAAAAGGCAATTTTTTTTCAGTGAGTTTTACTACTTTTGTTTAGTCTTGCTAGAGTTTTTAGTCTCATTTAGTGTAAATAACACAAAATTGATAGTGAATTACTTTCCTTTCCAAATGGTATAACTTGTCAGTCTTTAAAGAGAATGGAAACGTCTCAGGACAGTAAGTTAACGGCAATATTTTGCCCTATGTCAGTGTCTAGAAGCACATGCCTGGAACTGACACCCAGAGCCTGGGGGAATCTAGTGTTCAACACTCAGCTCGCTCCTTAGGGACTCCTGTCCCTGCATTTATAACACTCAGAGTGACTTTCCAGGGCTGTTGAAAAAGAAAGATGGTGCTTATAGCTTAATATGAGTTCCTTAAGGGGAGCGAGGATTCTGAGTTCAGCTATCTACCCCCTTTCTTCCAGAGCTTCCCTATTCTGTGATGTCCCTCTGAGGCTAGCAGAGATAGAAATGAGCAGCATGAGTGTGGACCCTGGAGTCAGAGCCCGGGGTCTGCAGCCCAGCTCGATGTACAGCTGGGACTTCAGCGCCTGCTCAGCCTCTGTAGCCCTGTTTCCTCTCTACAAAATGGAGACAACGGTGCTGTACAGGGTTGCTCTGATTACAGGAGGCAATGCAGGTAAACAGCTTACTTCTGAGCCTGGCACATAGTTAGAGCTTGATAGTCATTAAATCTAATTCATATTAATAATGGAGTTCGTTACTTTACTATTCTTTTCTACTTTCAAGTAAAGCTCTCGATTTTCATCTGGCTGAAGGAGATGCCAGAAATCACAGCTGAAATAAATCCTTCCAGAGATGGCAGGAACAACAGAAATATCTACCCTTCCAACCCTCAAGTCAGAAGCCAAAGCATAAACCATGTATCTTCAAGCCGGTTACCAAGGGCATTTTCCCAGCATAGATTTTGCAGAATTAACAAAAGCTGTGTGGGGAATACAAAACGGGACGTACAATAAAGGCCTCAGGAGACATTCGTAGTTACTGGTGATGCAGATCATCGTGGGCCCCAGAATGTCAGGGACGATCCAGAATCCTCGAATTGGAGCTGGCTGCCTGGAAAAACACACAGCCACAATTAAATTACAAAGCAGCAGATGCAATGGATCCAAAAGCAAAGAGATGGCTGAGGTTGGTGGCCTTGCAGGCCCGAGCCAGCAGCTGCCAGGGACTGCTGTCAGTGCAGTAACCTCAAAGTTGGGGTCTTGGGAACCTGTACTACCTACAGCTCTGTTCAGTTTGAAACAAGCTGTCACTTCCCAGTCTGGAGGCCATTTGACTTATACGCCACTCAGGAACCCACAGCCTCAAGGCACTCACTGTAATCTCAGCAGTTACCTGGATGCGATGAGGTTCCTGCTTGACGTGTCTTTCTCCCCAGTGCGGCAGCCCCCGCTGCCTCTGGATGCCTCGCCCCGCGCCCAGGCCACATGCAGTACTCAGACACTGACCGAACAGGCCTTCAGAGTCTGTCTCACATCAAGAAGTCCATGCAGCCTAGCACCTGCGTCACAGGACGTAATTTACTGTGCAGGGCATGCATCTCCCTCTCAAGCTCAGTTCTCATTTCACTAAAGAAAGTGAAAATTGAGGACCTCAGACAGGAAGTGTCTTTCTTGCCAACATGCCGCTCTCCACCCCACGCGCCACCGCATCTCCATCCCCGGATTGTTGACACCATCTCCTCTCAGCTCTTCTGAGGATTGCTCCATCAACTCTCGTTTCAAAATCTCTCCATATGAACAAGCTCATAGGTCTTCCATTCGAAACCCTCTCCACCATAATTTCAATCTCAGCCTGTTCTTCCTCTCCTTCCTTTAGAACCAGCAGTTTTTAAACAGTAGCCTACAATACTATTTCTCTGTCTACATCTCTCATTCACCATTTTTGGGGTGGAGGGGGGTGCTGAGGGGGAATCTGGGAGGTTCAGAATTTTCCAGTTTCTATTTTTAGTGGGCAGTCTACATACAGAAGCGGACATGTATAGACTAACCGCCAGCCAGGTCAAGCGCTGACACTGCAGTTCCCTAAGCCCTGCCATGTGACCCTCCCTTCTCACGACCTTCCACTCTCCACAGAAGTAATCGCTATTCTGCCTTTTATGATACTCATGTCCTCGCTTTGCTTTATAGTTTTCCTATGTATTTATTCCTAAGCAATACTGTTTAATTTTACCTGTTTTTGAAATATACATGTGGGATTTTATTATCCATTTTCTCATTCCCTTTTCAGCCTGGTACAGTTTGCTCTCCTCTTCCACCCCCAGAGGCGTTTTCCCTATGGTCCTCAATGGATTCCCCTGCACTGCCAAATCTAGACTCGTGACCGCTTTCCTGTGCTTATCTGATGCTGCTGCCCACTGCCTCCTCTGAGACATCCTCCTCCTTGTATCCTTGACAGCCTTTCCTCCGGGTACTTCTTCAGTCTCTCCTTCCTGGACCGGGCTCCTCTTCCTCCACTCACTGCTTCTATGAAAATGTTGCTCAAGACTCTTATCTCAGGTCTCCTCTACTCATTCTAGGCCCTCTCCTGGGTGACCTTCACCAGAGCCAGGGCTCCAGTCCTGACAGTTCCCACACGCAGACCGTCTTAGCCCAGACCCCTCCAAACTGCACACCTCCATGTCCACTGCCTACTGGGCACCTGCACTTCGATGTCCTATAGGAACAGAGAACTCCAAGTGCCCCCAACAACTCGCCTTCTCTCTTCCCAAATCCACTCTTTCTCCTCTGTGCCCATTTTTTCTGAAGGGTACCACACCTCAGTTATCCCAGGGAGGAACCCAGGAGTCATTGTAGACAGTCCCTTTATTCCACTCATCACATATATACTCAGTATCTCCTAGGTGCTCTGTCGGACACTGAGTACACAGACACGAGGCGACAGTGTACAGTACGAAACACACACACACGGTCTCTGCCCTCATGAAACATATACTTGTAGTAGTGACGGACATTAAACAAACACAAACATCAATTGTAGTATGTGCTGCAAAGAAAAAGAATAGAACAACTCTAAGTTAGACTGGGGAATCAAGGAAACCCCCTCTGAAGAACTGACATTAAGATCAGAAAGAAAGAGAGTTAGCTAAGTGAAGGCAGCAAACCGGGGCTGCGACTAGGGAAATACCTTCCAGACAGAGGACACAGTGTGGAGTGGCCCTGAAGCAGGGGAGAACTTCTGATGAACATCTGATGAACTGACACGCTTAGGGGCGAAGTCTCATGTCTTCACGCGAGTGTAATGTACATACATGTATCAGAATTACTGAAACGAGCAAGTGTTATCTGTGGATACAAGGGAGGCAGGTCCTCACCTGCACGGCAAGGGCTTCGTACAGAGGATGTGTTCAACAAAGCATTTCTGCTCCGTAGCAAGTTCCTGCAAACTGTCCTTATCTTCTTCATCTACAAAGGAGCACATTATATAAGGTACTTGACGCTTAGACAAAAGTCTCTCAATTAAAATGCTGACAATATTAGTTACATGCAATTAAGCTCCTGTCTCAGCCCAGTGCTTCTTAAGGAGTAGGCCTTTCTGACACAGAAGTCTCCTTTCCACAGGGGTCTAGATTTCTGCCCCAAGAAGGAAAGTGCATTTTCCTTGGTCAAATTTCTTAATGCAGAAATGTTTCACTAAGGACAACAATCCCAGAAATCATTCCCTTCCAGTCTCTTCCTCACCCAATTTTATTTTTAGAACAGTTTTTTGAAATGTACTTCACAATATCACGTAACTCACCCATTTAAAGTATACAATTCAGTGGGTTTTTAGTAGATTCAAAGAACTGTACAACCATCACCACAAAAAATTTAGAATATTTTCACTTCCCCAAAAGAAACCCCCATACCAGTTAGCGACCACTCCTTAGTCTCTGCCAATTGCCACAGATCCAGGCAACAAGCACTAACCTACCTTCTGTCTCTGTGGACTTGCCTATTCTGACCTCTTCTATAAAAGGAATCATACAACCTGTAGTTGTTTGTGACTGGCTTCTTTCACTTAGCATGTTTTCAAGATTCATCCATGTCGTATCACGTCAGTCCTTCATTTCTTTCTGTTGTTGAATAATATTCCATTGTGTGGATATCCCACAAGTTTTTTATCTAATCATCAGTTGATGGACACTGGGCTACTTGGCTGCTATGAACATTTGTTTACAAGTTTTTATGTCGACATATGTTTTCATTTCTCTTCGGTATATACTCAGGAGTGGAACTGCTCACTGGTTACTCTATGTTAATCACTTGAGGAACTGCCAGACTATTTTCCCAAAGTGGCTACACTAATTTTACCATTCCATAAGCAGTGTATGCAGGGGTCCCCATTTTTCCACATCCTTGCCAACACTTATCATCATCTTTCTTGATTTTAGCCATTTTAGTGGGGGTGAAGTGGAATCTCATTTCCATGCCTAATAATACTGAACATGTTTTCATGTGCTTATTGGCTATCTGTATATCATCAATGGAACAATGTTTATTCAAATCCTTTGTCCATTTTTTAAATTGGGCTATTTATTCTTTTATTATTGAGTTCTAAGAGTTGTTTATATATTCTAGATACAAGTCCATTATCAGATAGATGATTTGCCAATATTTACTCCCATTCTGTGGGTTGTCTTTTCACTTTTGTGACAGTGTTTTCTTCTAGTAGTTCTAGAGTTTTACTTCTTATATTTAGGTCTCTGATCCAGTTTGAGTTCATTTTGCTGTATGATGTGAAGTAGAGGTCCAATTTCATTCTTCTGCACGTGCATGGACACCTGTCCCAGCACCATTTGCTGAAAAGACTATTCTTTCCCCTACTGAACTGTTTTGGCACCCTTGTCGAAACCAATCAACTGTAAGTGTAAAGGTATATTTCTGGACTCAATTCTATTTCGTTAACCTCTATGTATATCCTTATGCCAATATCAGAGTGTCTTGCTTACCACACCTGTGTAATAAGTTTTGAAATTGGCAAGTGTGGGACCTCCAACTTTGTTCTTGTTTTTTAAGATTATTTTGGCTACTCTAGGTCACTTGCTACTTCATATGAACATTAGGATCAGTTTGTCAATTTCTGCAAAGAAGCCAGTTAGAATTACGACAGGGATTGCATCGGGTCTGTACATCAGTTTGGGGAAGACTGCCATTTAACAATATTAAATTTTCTGATCCATGTACTTGGGATGTTTTTTCATTTATTTAGGCCTCTTCTTTTTATTTCTTTCAATGTTTTGTAGTTTTAAGAGTATGTTTGGCGCTTCTTTTGTTAAATTCATTTCTGAATATTTCATTTGTTTTGATGCTGTTATAAATAGAATTGTTTCCTTAATTTCCTTTGAGGCAGTTCGTTGCTACTGTATGGAAACAGAACAGCTATTTGTCTATTGATCTCGAATCTCTGCAGCCTCTCTGCACTCATGTCTTAGTTTAAATAGTTTTTTAGTGGGTCCTCTATGATTTACTACATAAAAGATCATGTTGTCAGAGTACAGAGATAGTTTTACTTCTTTCTTTCCAATCTGATGTCTTTTACTGCATTTTATTGGTGAATTTCCCTGTCTAGAACCTCCACTACAATGCTGATTAGAACTGGCAAAAGCAGACATCCTTTTGTTCCTGATCTTAAGGGGAAAGTGTGGAAGGCAGAATTTGTAAACAGCTAAATTGGACATTTAGCTGAGGAGATTTCCAAGCAAAGGGTTTAAAGAAATGGCCTGATTTCTTCTTGCTAATTATAGTAAAATGTAAGGAAAAATATAATTGAGGGAAGAACTGTTAAACAAAAATAAAAAAAAGCTTGATGATTTGGGAAATTCCCAGCCTATCTGGATGGCAAAAGATGCTAAAATTAAGAGATTCACTGTCAGGAAAGTAAGTTTTAGAGAAAAAGCCACTGGTGTGGCTGCTCAATCTTTTGTTAAGACCTCAGAAAGATCAAAAGGTCACACAAAAGGCTCTCTGAAGAGATTAAGAATGTGACTTAGATCCTTCATCTCAGCAGAAGCCAAAAACTAGAGATGGGATTATCTAGGAAAGCTGTGTGGAGGAACCTCTTGTCTGCTAGAGTGAGTCCTCATGGTAGACACAGGAGACCTAAAACTTCTTGAGAATTTTTTTTTTAAACATTGGCACCTGAGCTAACAACTGTTGCCAATCTTTTTTTTTTTTCCCCTACTTTTTCTCCCCAAATCCCCCCCGTACTTAGTTGCATATTTTAGTTGTGGGTCCTTCTAGTTGTGGCATGTAGGACGCCACCTCAGCATGGCCTGACGAGCGGTGCCATATCCGCACACAGGATCCGAACGGGTGAAACCCTGGGCCGTCGAAGCGGAGTGCGTGAACTTAACCACTCGGCCATGGGGCTGGCCCCATTTCTTGAGAATTTTGTGCCCACAGAAACACTGCCGGCTTGGACTGAAAGGATCAGAGAAAGGATGAGAGAGGCTGTTCTACCTCCACAATTCTACAGGCAGGAAACAGACTAATAAAAACTATTCTACAAATGCTACCTTTCCTGCAAAATGGATTACTCAGAGGGCCGAGCTGCAAGCCCAGAAGATTATCACGAGGCCTTGAAACCTAGCAGAATCTGGATTTTGAAATTGCTTGGGACCTATGGTTCCTTTTTCCTTTTCCTTTTCTCCCCTTTGAACTGGAGTCTATAACTGATACCTATGCCTGTCCCACCGTTGTGTTCTGGGAGCAGATAACTTGTTTTCTAGTTTTAGAGGTCCACAGATAGAGAGGGATTTTGCCCCAGGGGAGATTATAATCAGAGTCTTACCCATATTTGATTTAGATGATTTGGACCATGAGATTGGGGACTTTTGAGCTCATGAGATTTAGATGAGATTTTATTCTTCGTGTTGCTATAGTGATGCTAAGATCAATGTATTTTGCATGTGGGTCAGATGTGAATCTTTGGGGACCACTGGGAGGAATGTAGTAGGCAGAATAATGAACTCCCCAAAGACACCTACCTGTGTTCGAATCCCCAGAACCGGTGAACATCTTTAGTTACATGGCAAAGGGAATAAAGATTGAAGATGGGATTAAAGTTGCCCATCATATGTCTCCGAGATACGGGATTATCCTGGATCATCTGGGTAGGCCCTTAAAAGTGAAAGAGGGAAGCAACAAAGAAAGCTAAAGTGATACAAGGTGAGAAGGTCTCAACTCGTCCAATCACTGCTGGCTCTGATGATGGAGGAAGGGGCTATATGCAAAGGAAGGTGGCAGAAGCTGGAAAAGGCTAGGAAATGGATTCTCCCCTCGAGCCTCCAGAAGGAACACTCTCTGCCCAGTGAGGCCATTCGAGGACTTCTGCCCCACGGAACTGTAAGATAACAGATATCTGGTTTTAAGCCACTAAGTTTGTGATGATTGTTACAGCAGCAAGAGAAGCTAATACAGAAAGCACTTGGTCTTTCACCATCAGGTATGGTGTTAGCTGTGGGTTTTTCATAGGTGCCTTTTGTCAGTTTGAGGAAGTTCTTTTCTCTTACTAGTTTGTTGAGTGTTTTTAACACAAAAGGCTGTTGGATTTTCTTAAATGCTTTTTCTGTGTCTACTGAGATGATCATATGATTTTTGTCCTTTATTCTGCCGATATGGTGTAAGACATTAATTAGTTCTGGATGTTAAATTAACCTTGCATCCCTGAGATGACTCCCACTTGGTCATGGTGTACAATCCTTTTTATATGTTGCTGGATTTGGTTTGCTAGTCTTCTGTTGAGGATATTTTGCATCTATATTCATAAGAGATAGTTGTCCATAGTTTTCTTCGACATCTTTGTCTGGTTTTAGTATCAGGGTAATACTGACCTCACAGAGTGAGTTGGGAAGTGTTTCCTCTTCTTCTATTTCTTGGAAGAGCTTGTGAAGAATTGGTATAAATTCTTTAGATGTGAAGCCATCTTGTTCTGAGCTTTTATTTTTGGGTAGTTTTTTGATTACTGATTCAGACTCTTTACTTGTTACAGGTCTATTCAAATTTTCTATTTCTTCTTTAGTCAGTTTCAGTAGTTTGTCTTTCTAGGAATTTGTCCATTTCATCTAGATTATCTAACTGGCACATAGGTGTTCATGCTATTCTCTTATGATCTTCCATATTTCTGTGAGGTCAGTAGTAATAACCCCTCTTTCATTCTTAATTGTAGTAATTTGAGCCTTCTCTTTTTCATTTCTTGGTCAGTTTAGCTAAAGGTTTGTCAGTCTTTTCAAAGAACCCACTTGTGGTTTCATTGATTTTCTCTATTTTTTTCTATTCCAAACTACTTTTTGATAGAACCTGTGAAACACTGAAAAGCTCAGAAAACTCACCTGATCCAAGAAATTTGTGAAGTTTATGAATCCACGTTAGCCCAACACTATGCACGCCAGCTTCGTGAGTGCAGTGGTATCTCGAGGGACACTTGGGATCTGCAGAGGGAGTCAGTAATGACATAAAAGTTGCCATTAGAAAACTGAAAGAATTCAGCCCAGTAGCCCACAGGCATGTTTGCTGATGGAAGGTCTCCAGCACCTTCATGCTGTGGCACTAGGTCAGGGGTTTTCAAATTTTAAAATGTGAATTCAATTTCCAAATATATTATAAACATTTTAAAAAGCATAATTAATAAACATAATCCAAGTATGTTATTTCCTAAATATTAACACAATAGAATTCACCAAAACATAAACACTTGCTGTCAAGTAACTCATTTATGCCTGTCTGCCTCTATGCCTTTATTCACAGTTCTTCAAAATCAAATGGTGACGAAGACAGGTCATGGCTCCGTAGGAAACCTATGCTTGCACACATGTACTCACAGGAAACTGCTGCAGCACAGGTACCAAAACAGACTTCAGGACCACTGCTTAGGGGACTGAACAGTTCAGTCAGAGGACAGTAAGCCAGGGGTGAAAGGTGAAGTTTTGCTTGTCTTGATAACGCTGACTTACAGACAATTTAAGTTTTGGATACAATTTTTGTGTGACAATCATTTATATTTATACTAAGAAATGTGAGTAGCTGTTACATAATCTTAATGAAAATGTCTATATTTCCTTTGAGCCCTAGTATCCGTAAGACTACCCTGAGACTAAAAGGTGAGATCTTGAATAATCTTGAATAGCTATTATTATTTATAAATATTTATCTCTGTGACTCAGGATTTTTAAAACAAACAATTAAAACAAGATAAAGAAATAATGTATATACTAAAGCTGATTTAAGATGACAATTGTCACCCTAAATTAAATTTTTCTTTTATCTAACAGCCTCACTTTCTTACTATGAACTTATAGTAAGTAAATGTTATAAAGTAGATGTTACATTATTTTTATCTATTTTATATGCTGGGGTTCTGCATAACACCTCTGAAAATAGCATTATGCTATAAAAATTCCTGGTCTATGGCAGTCATCTCTTTGAATAAGAAAATATTGAAAAGTTTCTTTCATTTGGCCACACTTGACACTTAATGTAAGGTTCAAACCATCTCATTAGGTCTACCATTGTTTAAAATGGCTTTTCAAAATGTGTTTAGTGCTGAAGTCAACAGAAAAATCTTAATACTGAGATATAACAGAAGTCTGTTATGAAATGGAAGCAACATTAGTAACAGAAGTAGGGAATTTGCTAGACACCCCCCACATGTTTCATGGTAGCCATTTCACTTATATCATCTAAAATCCAGTTATGTTTCAGTTATTGTAATATGCCTTAAATACAACTATGAATGAGTCAAAAGTTTATTAGTTTCACATGTGAAAATGTTAACTCTTATTAGAAAAACTAAGATAAAAATGCCTACATTCAAGATTTTCCAAAGATACACTTATCTGTACAAGGAAATCAATTAGTTTATGTCACTTTACCTCACTAGGTCTCAATTCCCTCATCTACAAAGCAAGGTTCTGAGACTTAAGATTAAGACTATATATCCCCAAACACTGTTCAACTAGACAGGCCCGACGAGTTCACTTTGCTGGTTTATTATATAAGGACCACTATCCCCTTAAATCTTTTGGCTATACTTTAGTAGAACTGAAGCCATTGTTATCAAACCTACGCACCCTACCTGGCTAACAGCACTATAATAGGACTAGACAGGAAAAGTAGGAGAGGCGCACCAAACTCTTCCAGACTAAGTAAGCTTTTGTTCCTCATTCTGCACAGGGAAGACGACAAGATTCTAGAGGAGACTCTGAGAAAGCGGGGAGGGCAAATAGGAGTACAGGATCTCTGAGTTAGAGGGGACCTTAGAAATCATCTGTTATCCCTGTTGTTTTCAGATGAGAAAACTGAAGCCCTGAGAGGTTGAGTAAATGCCCAATACTACAGAACCTATTACTGTTAAAGCGCTAACTCAAATCCAGGACACTACAGACTCCTGGCCACAAACCCTTCCACTCAGCCACTCTGTGTCTGAACAAAAGATCCTTCGATTCTCGGCATTTTATCCAAGAGCTCCCTAGATGAACAGAGAGAAGCTGCCAGAAGGATGTGGTACCAACCCAGGTAAGTTACAACAAAAGAGAAAAAGATAAAAAGGACAACATTACAACTGGGTCTGGGAATAACAAGATAGTGTGTTCTAAAATGACAAAAGACGTTTTAGAGCTATTTTAATGTCAGTGCGTTATAATTTGGTTTAAGTTTGCATACACTTAAGTAAGTGAATCATGAAACCTACTTTGGACTGGATCAGGAAGAGTTCACTATTATAAATCTGAGTGGATCCAGACTGAAGACCACTATCTTAAAACCTGGGAGATTTGCTCAGTCTTTCTTGGACCTGACATGGAACATAGTGACTAAAAGGCCAAAAGAACAGTCAACTTTGTAAAGGCTGGAGCCACAGAGCAGATCAGTGACACGGGGACGTCTCTGATAGTCTCAGTATCCATATGATGGGATAAAAGAACTGCTTCAGTGAATACTTTACCTCTGTGAAGTTTGATTGGACAAGAAAAGTCAGAATCAAAGGGCTCATCCTCTCCAGATGCCAGTTTCAGGGCAAGCTCCAACTCAACACACTCAAACACATACAGAGAAGGAATGAGGTCGGCCCTGGAATCCCAGGACTTTTCTGACTGTAAAAAAAGCATTGTAATTTTACTCTTTCATGTTGATTTGGAAATGTGCACAATTAAAAACAGAAGCAAAAAGCTACATCAAATAGTATTTTCAAATTCTTCTTAATTCCACCGCTTATTCTAACAGTGCCTCGTTATTCTTAGAAAAAAGGCCTCTCTCCTTTTAGGAAGATGCGAGTAAACAAGTTACGAGAAGGGCCAATGCGGTGAGCCGAAGGTTCTATCTGTCACTGAGGACTGCAATTTAGAGTTCAAAAAGAAATATGCAGGGTGCCCAAGTAAGCTGGGCACCTGCTAACTTCTTCCCATTTAGATTTGTAGGTGGGGTTCAATTAACTTTAAGTGTTTAATGTTCGAAATACACAGAAGTCCCAGATATAAACTAGAATTCCTCATAAATTAAGAAGCAGTCATACTGGTCCAGGAACTACACTAGGTGTTGGAGATACAAATATACCCACGCTAGCCTAACTTACTGTTTGGTCATCTTCTTCTTCCCCTTCCAGCACAACACAGTGATACAGCATTCCTGATTCAGTAGCAATCACTAAGATGTTGGGGACACAGGGCAAGCAGAGTATAGCACAAGCATCGTAACCATAGTTATCTTCAGCTGCAGGATGCATGGGCAGTGGACCTAAGAGCTTTCCAATATTCCCAGGGCTAAAGAAAGAGTGAAAACACATTTGGGAAATGTTGACAGAAGATACCCGTGCCCATCACTTCAAACCCCTTTTGGCCTTTGCCCTTCTCCAGCTATCACACCCTAATCAAAAAGATAGTATATTCCCAATGTCTCCACTTTTTCGCTTTCCCACTCAATTTCTACCTCCCTGGTTTCTCAACTGGAGATAATTTTGCACCTGAGGGGACACTGGCAATACCTGAAGACATTTTTAGTTGTTACAACTGGGGGGTCAGGGGGAGGGGGGAGTACTGGTGTCTAGAGGCCAGAAACACTGCTAAACATTCCCCCACAGGACAGCCTCTACAATACAGAACTCCTCAGCTCCAGCATCAACAGTGTAGGGGCTGGAACACCCTGCCCTAAATTTACTATGGTTTATGCCTTCACCACGCCACAGAAGCTCCTCTCTGGCAAAGACCACCAATGAGATTCCAGGTACTAAATCCAAAAGGCACTGAACTTGACCTCCTGCTGCATTTATCACTGGTTAACAATGACCGCTTCTTAACACCCTTAGGTTCTCTAACAATTCTTTCCCCTAGTTCTCTCTTCCTGTCTCTCTGAACACACCTTTCTAATGTCCTTTTCTAATTTCTGTCTCTTAAATATTGAAGGTTTCCAAGATTTTGTTGTAAGCCCTCTTCCATTTTCAAGATACAAACTTATAGGAGAACATATTAAACTATGCCTGGTTTTAACTACTACCTATAAACTGATGAGTCCCAAATCTTTCCTTCTGAAATATAGCTTATCTTCAGGGCTTCACAGCCACATATGTAACTGGATTAGACTTAGACAGATAAATTTATTGAGTGCTAGATGACACTCTGAAGGAAGTGACAGTTTAGTTGGGGAAATGAACATTTAACTAGAATCACTATACCATGTGGTAAGTGTAATGATGCAAGGATTTACAGGATACAAAGGAACACAGAAAGGTACAAAGAAAGTGAGGTGTATAAATAAATCAATGAGGAAAGAGTATATTCTGGGAAGGAGTGGTGAACATTCCAAGCTAGGGAGCAGCACATAGAAAGCTCTGGAGGCATGAAAGACAGAAAACTAAGAGGAAGGAAACTTAGCTTAGTATAACGGGAGGCAAAGTTCAAAGTCTAAGGCAACAGAAAAGTAGCCAGGCAGATATTCAGGACTGGCTTATGAAGTAGATGGTCTCATGTGCCATGTTAAAGTGCTCAGAGTCTAATCTGCTGGGTGACAGTGTGTCACTAGAGGTTTAAATCAAGAGTGACGGAGCTTCACTTTACTAAGATTGATCTGCTAGTGAGCAGTAGTGAGGAGGATGACATGGAGAGGACCAAAACGGGATTCAGAGCAACTATCTAAGAGAACAATAAACTAGGCAGAAGATGGTTGAGGGTCTGAAGCAAGGACAGGGGAATGGAGAGAAGGGTGCATACATTCAAGAAATTTTCATGGTAAAATCAATAGAATTTTGGGACTGAACTGTATGTAAGAGGATACAGAAGACGACTTTCAGGTTTGGGGCTAAAGTTACTAGGCAGACTACAGTGTGGACAAATGAAGGCCGGGAGGAAGAGTAAGGGAGGGTGACAACATTACAACAACAGCCTCTCAAGAGAGATCATGTGTGAAAGGCAGAGAAGATTTCTGTCAAGGAGAATGCAATTGATAGCGAACCCTCACCGTTCTGCAATCTGTCAAGCTCTTTCATCTTTCTCATCTTTACCATTTTGCGTACTCTCTTCTCTCTCCTGGAACCGCTTCTGCTCCCATTTCTACCTAGTGAATGCTTTAGGCCCAAGCTTTCGTATTACCATCTTCTCGGTCTTCCGAGACAGGCAGGCCTCAGCATTTGTTCTGTCCCACTCTGCAGCACCCTGTGATTCCTTGAGCACCACACTGTACTACAGTTACTGGTTTGTTGTATGACTTTCTGGGAGACAAGGAACCACACAGCAGGGAACTTGCCTTCCATCTCATACTCCCATCTCCTGTTACAGAGTGGGCTCTGCATAAATATCTGTCAGGTTGATTTATAAATGAATAAACTACAATGTTCAGCCTTTGGCCTTATGCCTCCCTAGTTACAAACTTTCCCAAAATTCTTATCCTCTATTAACTCTCTCGCCATGACAGATGATTATTATTTCTTTATTTTTAC